>NW_005187531.1:985789-1006910 GCF_000239375.1 Pundamilia nyererei | reverse complement strand
GGGGGGGGGGGGACATTAACTCTGCTAAAGATGGTCCAGCTATTGGAAAAGACATTAACTCCACAAAAATCAAATGCCACTAATCCATGAAAAGGCATAATGTTGGTTTTAGGAGCTCACACACACTAACTCATGACCTCAGTGAAAAAACCTTTAGAGGGCTCTACTATGCTTTTCCTTGCTCGGTCGCATACATATACTGTTATAGGACCTGAAGTTGATATTCCACATGGATAAAGGTTAAAATGAGGTCTTTGTAATGAGCTCTAAGCATCATTTTTCTATTCTAGGCTCTTGGTGTCTTGATGCGTGCTCTGCGGTGTCCCTGAGAGTAGATATCCCTAACATAGTTATCTCTGGCACACCTCTGGCTGTGAGTGCAGCAGCCCTACTCATCCAGCCTTTTGTTTGCGAGGGGCTTTCAATCAGAATAAAGTAGGCTTAAAGGAAGGTGTACCTTCCTCAACTCACTAAACCTCAGTGCCCCCTTGAGGACTTTTGGAGGACGCCCTGTCTAACTTAATCCCCTTTTTCTTTAGCACAATGACCAAGTGTTTGGTTGATCTAAGCACTTTTGTCCCACATCCCATCAGGTCTGTCCTGTATGCCTGTCCTGCCACCACGTCGGGGTTCCTTCTACGTGGAAGGTGGAACAGGTGTGTCGATCGGGAGTGCTTTGGCTTTTTGGTGCAGAGATGGATACCAGCTGGTTGGCAGCGACAAAATCTACTGCCATGTCAGGAATGGTAAAGCGCAGTGGAGCAACTACCTGCCTGTCTGTGAAGGTGTGTAGATTTAAGTATGGAAAACCTAAAACTTAAATACATTAGCCCAAAAATTTCTCTCCTGCATTTACTTTTTTTAGTTTTCACCATTCAAACTTCTACTTTTATAAAAGAAAGAAAAAAAAGACTCATTGACAGTACACAGTTATTTTTTGTGCTAACTGTTCCTCTCAACATGCAAGCAATCAAAGCAAAGAGGAAAGAAGAGAGAACCTGAAGAGTCATTTCTGCTCTCCCAACAGCTATCCCCAGGCCGGAGGACCGTGGACTGAGAGTGGCTGTGCTGGCCTCAGTCATTAGTGGCATTGTCATCCTCGCCATGTCCCTGTCCTTTCTCATCTGCTGTCTGCAGGAGCGATCCAGCCGGGACCGTTCCAAGAAAGATGGACGGATCAGGTAGGAATGGGGATGGCGGTGCGGAGTTATGTTGGTATCAAACTCTCAAAAACTGATAAATCTCTCCTGTGACCTCGTCAGACGCAGAGACAAGCGCTCCGCCCGTCGCAGCGAGTGCTGGCTGGAGAGAGAGGAGGGCGAATGGGAAGCCTTCCCTCCACCTAAGATCTTCCACCTGTCCCAGAGGATGAACCCCCGTCTTGCTCCAGACAGCCCGCTCTACCTGACGGGAGGCCTCAGTGGATACGAGAACAGAGGATACCAAAGGTAACCTGGCAACATTCACAGGAACCAAACACACAGAAAATCTTTTTTAAAAGTCACTAAAAACAAAATAAACTCAACATTTCTCCCAAATTGTGCCGAGACAAATATAGTAAGTAAGAAGGTTTACCCCTTAGACCTTTATTTTGGATACATGCGACTGATACAAGTAAATTGAACATGCCTGTATTGTGTTATACATGTAAAAAAAAAAAAAGGGAAATGAATCATGATCATTTGGAACCAGACCAAGACCACTTCCTCTTGAGGGTCCTGGTGGGGTTGTTTTGATCTGCACTTGAGAGCAATTACGGTGTGAAAACACTCACTAACGGTTCTGTGTAACAACCATCTGCTGAGTCAAGTTAAACTTGGGTTATTTTATAGTTGTAGCATTTCTATAATTCCTGACATGTTTCAATAAACCAGTTGTTTGTTTCGATCTGTACTTTAATCTAATCTTGAAGTGAAGCCTTAGCCTAACGTGGATACATTTCATATGAGTTCTCTTGTTTGTAATAACAGATGGCTTATTGTGCTTCTGTCTTTCAGGAGTCAGGAGAGTCTGCTGAAGGCCTCCATGCCCGGGCTCTACCGCTCCGAGTCTCAGCTTTACCCACATGTTGTCCTGCAGAGGGTCCCAACGCCGACTGCACCGTCCGCTCCGACTGCTCCCTCGGCTCCTCTCTACCTTCACCTCCCTGACTCCTCTTCTGCCGCTTCCTCTCCCGCCCACACCATCCCCCACAGCCAGCCACACGGCATGCCACAGTACCCCACCCCAACATATCCTCCAAAACCCAATGTAGTGCCAAACTACCACCACCCAACACCGGCGCCCATCTATCCCAACCCCAATCCAACACCACAGAGGCCATGGCAGTAAGCTACGTACTTCCGCTTCCATTTTTTCTGGGCGTTGTGGTGCTCCTACTGAAGAACAGGCATGTTCGGAGACACATGAAGTCTTTTTACTCTTTCTTATCCCAGATTTCTCCCACAGAGGTCTGTCAGTGCCAATAATCTAAAGCAGACGTGTAGAAATGGACATGCAGCCAGCGTAGAAGCTCCCCTTTGTTGTGCATGCTTGATGGACTTCTCAGTTTGGACTGAGCGGGAACCTAACAACTTTTTTTCCCCTTGATTCTCACTCAGATGAAGCTATGTTACCAGCAGGGGGAGACTGGTGGAGAAAACCCTGCTTTTGTTTAACAACCACCAGATCGTCATTACTGAAACCCGATGTAGCCTAGCAACAAAGGGACACAAAGAGTTGTTATTTAGATTCCACTAATTTTGTTCATTGAAGGAAGACTTTGTTTAGGCAGCTCTCAGAAATGTACATTTTAATAGCTAACTGTTTAGAAATAATCAGCCATCATCGCACATATTATTCTCTTGAGCTAAATAAATTGACAGATATATATTTTTTGACATATCTTCTTGGAATCTCACTCATCTGTTAACCAGAGCCATGTGTGATGTAATGAAAGCAGCTCTTGTTAATACACTGAGGTATTTTCCCACAATGAATGGGTAAAACACAGTAATGAGGGCTTTTATTGGCAGCAAGCGCCATTGTAGCAACCACTGAGCAAAGCCAGCTTGTGTGGATTTAACAGCACACTGGCTATTGTTAATTCACATATTCTTTCTTTCAACACTGTTAACTACTTTTAACTTTTTCTTCTGTCTGTGTCTGTTTATGTTTCCTTCTTGCAGCTATTTGTGTAGTACAATAAGAAAATTAATAAGAAAAGCTTTAGTGATCAGCACTGTGGCTGGTGAAACATTCCAGCGTGGTTATTTTGGGGACGCTTGTGGGTTATAATAAAAAAAAATCATCACGTTATAATTAATTCTATGACAACATATTTAATTTTATGAAGATCTTTTGTGCAATGTTAGTGAAACATGAGGAAGTCAGGCACACTGAGTCTGCAGTGGGTGGAGATGCTAAACCTTTATTGTTCCTTTGAACTGTTTAAATGCATTTAAATCATAAACTGTGCAAGGCCCATTTGCTTTTATTTTTAATAGAACACTAATAAATCTGCACTTTAACCCTTTTTTAAATGGCTAGTCTTTTACTGTAAACTATTTGTATAACAACAGGACTGCCATAAATGCTGAATAAAGAGAGTTCAATATGTTCAGTGTGTCTTTTAAGAGTTTTTCAAAAGGAATGCATGGTCAGAAATGATTACAGACCCAATTCATCACTGTGTCCGGGCAGCTGAAAATGACAAGCTGGCCTACATTTTCAGCATGTTTTTCACATTCAGCAAATCACAACAGTTTCCTCAAGACACTTTATGTTGTAAGGTTAAGACCTCACAATAATACAGAGAAAAAAACAACAATTAGAAAACCCCTATAAGCAACACTCTGTGACAGTGGGAAGAAAATCTCCCCTTTAACAGGAAGAAACCTCCCATAGAACCAGGATCTGGGAGGGGCAGCCACCTGCCACGACTAACGATAACTGGGGATCTCTGATGACATCATGAAATCTGGTACATCGCTCATACCATCTTCCCAACCTTGGGTGTTTTTGGAGGAAAGGAAACCCTGTCTGTCTCAAAGGTAAAGGCAAAGGTAAAAGTTTACATAGCCACAAGTCCACTAACTGGACATTTGATTGCAACTAATGCAAGTTCAAGATTATTACACCGCCCGGGCTTTTGTGTCAACACGATGAAGTGTGACTTAGGTTAGGACATCATGTAAAATCCAACCCCAGAATCTACTTCACTACATTCAGATATCTGTAACAGCTTTACAAAGCTGGCACATGCTGCAACGTGGCTCATACTTTCTGAGGTAAAAACAAGGTCTATGACTCAATCACAACCTTAGCACTCACAAACTTAAAGATTTTGAGCTTATTCCATCAACTAAGCTTTAAGCTCACAAGACCCTTAGACCTCAGGGCTGTCCTGCTGTCAAAATGTCCAAGAGCATGGGGACATTTTCCCAGATATTAAGTGCTTTTTATACACTCCTTCCAAAAGTCTGCATTTATATAGAAACCCTTGCATTTAGAAACTAAAAAGAAGTAGCTGGTTCCCTAAAGGCTTTGGCGATGAAGAAAGTTCCAAATCTGCAAAAACACAAAGTATGTTTTGACACTGTTAGAAACTACAGTCACATTGCTACTTATACCGTTTACATTCTACTTATGCACAGCAAAGTTTCAAAGTGTCCTAACAGGTGATATTAATTAGGCCTAAAAGTGTTTTGTCCCTTGGCGCCCTAAAACATACTAAAGTGGGTATGTCATGTAATCCATGTACATTCAGCTAACTTAAGAATACTTACCAGGAGAGAGACATCAAATTTTTCCAAGTGTACCATAAAAAGAAGACTTTAGGAGAGCAAGCAGAGAGAGTTCACCACAAGATCAGCCCATACCAGAGGTTGATCTTATAGAAGATCAACCTATACCTATACCATATGAAAAGAGGAACGTCTGCTGAAAAAATGTAACAACTGCAATCCAGTGTTTTTGTTTAAAGCCTCGATTTAAAGCAGAGTCTTAGCTTTGGTTGTGTTGTGGTTATTATATTTTATTATCCATCCATCCATTCGCTTATCCTTTTTCAGGGTCGCGGGGGGCGCTGGAGCCTATCCCAGCTGTCATAGGGTGAGAGGCGGGGTACACCCTGGACAGGTCGCCAGTCTGTCGCAGGGCTAACACACAGGGACAGACAACCATTCGCACTCACATTCACACCTAGTGACAATTTGGATTATCCAATTAACCTATCCCCACAAGTTGCATGTCTTTGGACGGTGGGAGGAAGCCGGAGTACCCAGAGAGAACCCACGCAAACATGGGGAGAACATGCAAACTCCACACAGAAAGACCCCGGCCCGATGGTGGAATTGAACTCAGGACCTTCTTGCTGTGCGGCAACAGTGCTAACCACCGTGCCACCGTGATAAATACATTTTTATATTATATTATATTATATAAATCTATTGCAGAGATGAACATAAAAAATGAACCAAAACTAGCTATATTGTAATCTAAGGTTATCTTGAAGTTTAGGCATTGACAGAAAAAAATAGTTGCCATTTATAAGAATCCCAGTGTTAAAGGAAACAGGCTTCTTGTGTCCGATGTTCATATTGAACTGAACCAAGGTTGAACATATCTAAATCTGCTCCTGTAAGCCAAAACTGCTCCTAACAGTATAATATTAATGATTATCTGCTTTTGTTCTGAGACAACATCTATATGTCACACAAAAATTTTACATTTTTTCTAATAGTTCATTTCAATTTGGTGCCAGTTGTCTCCTACACAGCATATGGTAATAATGTTGTTGGTAATTAATATTTTTATAAGTAGTAGTTGACATGTTATATAATTAAATGTTATACATAACTGTAAATGAATGTGTTACATAAAAATTTCTCTATATTAAAAATAAAAGCTGTTCTTAAAAATGGAGCATAATTTTTCATTTTCACGTCCTCTTTTCCTTATTGGTTGTTTTCTTCATTGTTTGCTTCCTCTTCTTTGTAAAGCAATTATTTTAAATGTCTAATGGAATAACTCTATGGATAACATGACATCATTATCTGTGTTGTTTGTGAGATTTGACTCCTTTTGTAAGTGGTTGTATATTAATATTATTTTAAAAATGAATTAAATAGTTCACTGTCTTCACCATATTGGCAAATTCATGCTTTAAAAACTTTCGAGCATGGATGTAATTACTGTGCGAAAACCATTTTGGCACTGGTATCAAATAAAGACCTTAATTTTAAAATGAAAAAAACTGTTGGGACAATTACTTAAAAATGCTCTTTTACTGACAAAGTCTTCCCCCTCGGCTCTGTTACAGCAGATACAATGACAACAGTTATCACATACAAACATCAGACACTTTGTCTTTGATAGCAGGGCATGTTCATCATGCTTCAGTGTCCATTTCACATGGCACAGATGGCAAAAGTATGTGGTGAGTTTTCCTTGTAAAGCCAAAAAGAGCGTCTTACTCATGACTTCCAACTGAACCCCGTCAGATGCGACATGCATTCAAGGCAACAGAGTCACATTATACTTTCAAGATTTGAGGAACCAGTGGTATAACCAGACTCTACATGAGCTATACTGAGGCCAGTCACTGCAAATTAAACTAAAATTCACCTTTACTTTCACTCTTGTAACCTCAGAGTAAGCTCGGTAACGACTGTGGCTACAGCTCTTGCTCAAATCTAAACGTCCGCTTGCATTCTGACCTCTGACAGCTAATGACAGTATATCTGAGCTACCTACAATGTTGAGATTATTCACGAGTGGCTCTACTACACAAATATCACAGCTCATTTCTATGCTGATATTCTGGGGCCAAAACAAAGGAAATCTGTCCTCAGAGTCCTTTGGCTCCTCAAAGGAGTTCATTGTACAAGAGATCACGTTAGCATCATGTTAGAACGTCTCTGTTAACGGGCAAACACTACAGCCTGACTTCAACTTCATCCTTTAGTGTTAATTCATGATAGAAACATAGATTTTACCAGCTTTATGTTACATACTGAATATAAACACCCTTGCATTTTGTTTTCTTTGTGTTCGCTTTTACTTAATCTATGGATTTTTACAAGGAGGCCGTAATCACATTTCTCTAAACTGTAAATACATGACTGTGATTTGTAAAGTCACACTTCCACATGATATTCTTTCCATACAACTTTGTTTTGTGTGGTTAAACTGTTAAATGTGAAGCTGATTTATTACTAGGGTTTAGCTTCTTCCTGTTAAATGAGAAACCAGGTGGTCAGACATTTAAGAAATTTATAAAGACTACAGAGTCTACCATTCCTACCATTCATTCAGCAATCAGAACTGTAAACAGTATTCAATATTCAAGTATTTATTTTAATAAAAATAGTCCTGAAGTAAAGCGTTCTCCTTGAAACACATTCCCTTCGTAGGTCCTCGTAGCATTAGCGATCCTTGCTAGTAGCCCCATCGCTAGCTAATTGTCAAAGTTGGAATCTGTGTGTTGATTGTGCTAGATAATAATATGAAACCTTTTAACCATATTATTGTTATAATTCTTTGATTGTCTCTAAGTGTAAACCAAGCATCTTTGCTCATGTGGTCCGATTAGGTGACAAAAGTGCTCGGCTAGCTCAGCAGAAGCAAAAATCAGACACACTTCTGGATCATTTGTGTATACAAATGATTAGGAATGAACACAATTTCTTTTAAATAATACAGTACGTGTGATTCAAAGCGCTGGGTGTCTTTGGCAATCTCGCAATTCTGATAGTCCATTAACAAATACAGCCCATGATCTGCATGTCCCCAGCAGTGTCTGTTGTCTAGTGTCTAGTTTGTGTTGTTTTCTTCACCCCATTACTGCCACTACAGGTTTGTGAAGTGCGATGGAGAATGAAGAATTCACAAAATACTTAAATAATACTAATTAAGCATTAGGGGTTTGTTTTATAGAGAAACTACAAGGTGATTAACTTTTTTTCTCCTGCAATTACGATCTTACAAAAATTTGGCATTTGTGAATCACTGCAGAATTTTAGGTAACAGTATTTATATGTGACACAGTGTTTTTAACTCACCCCACACTGCGTGGCTGTGCTGGGCATGTCCAAAATGAAAATTAGCTGAACCAGTAGTGGTTGTTCAAGGACTGAGGTGCCCTGATTTGTACATATTTAGCTGCAGTTTTTAATCAAGGAGCTAAAACGGACACATTCTTTTTAACCTTCTTCAGCAATTTACTCATCAGTTTTTTCTTTTTTCTTTTACTTTTACTTAAAATGTGTCTGATGGGAATCTTTAACATACGATAAAAAAATTGAACAATCAGACAATGTATGAAAAACAAGTCATTCCTAAAACTGTACCAAAGGTTCCACAAATGTCAGTGTTTGAGGTTTCTGTAGCAGCACTGCACATTACAGGACTTCTATGCTCCTTCAGACCTTGGTGGCCTTGGTGACTAAGGGCAGCAGAGCAAATAGATTTCCCTGCTGTTGAAGGTCTCGTCTCCAACCCCTATTCAGGATGCACAAGTGTTACTAAGGAAGACACTGTATCACCGCAGGCTCCAAGGGATCTTCAACCAGACCTTCTTTCAAGCAAAAACGAAGTACCTGCAGGCTAATCTCAGTCACAACACTTCCTGTACACTTCCTGTTCAGCGGTTCTCAAGTCTGACATGTTGTGACTTTTGGTACAAGTCCTGTAGGTTCAATTGTGCAAGGCCAGTTCAGGTATCAGGCAGATCAGAATTAACTGAACTGCCTAGTTCTCAGCTGTGAGAGAGAGCGAGGCCGAGAGTCTGAGCACCCTCTAGAAAGGCCAGTGTAAATCCTCCAACTCCCCTGATTGACCCATGTTCACGTCCGTCTCCAGCAAGCTCATGATGACCGCCATGGCAGCCTCGTCGCTGCTGAAGCTGCTCAGGCCTGGCACCACCATGCTGTCCAGGTCCAGCTGGGCGGGCTCGCCTGAGTGAAACACGAGCAAAACAAAAAATGAGATCTGAGAAAAAAATAACACCTTTAACAGTGTAAGCGGAAAAGAACAGAGTGACGTCAAGTCAAGCAGCCGGAGCCTGAGCAGTGATGGGCTGGAAATGTTCCTACAGTACAACTGCTGTGGGAAACAATATTTGCTGTCTGGACTGGTTTACGCTGCTGTTGTCTTTAAAAATGAAAAAAACAACAACAACAATCTAGCACATGGCTCTGTGTCCAGCTTTTATTTATTTTATGTACTTTTATGTGCCAAAGCATCTCTAAGCAACGCTAACATAATTTAATAAGTGATGTAAGTAACATAATGCATAGCTTTAAAATAATAATAATGAATAATATGTTACTCTTTTTGAATAATGACCAAAAATCTCATCAATAATTTTAGTTTGCTCATTTTTTCTAATTAAAATGCTCATTTTAAAGTAGCATTAGCTTGTGGGAGCTGCTAGGTTAGCTGGTTTCAGTTAGCTTCTTTTGCTTTGGCAAAGTTACAGAAGACACTGGCTTCAGCTTCACTGCTTTAGCATCCTTTTTTATTCTAAGGAAAGACAGAGGCAAAATCATTGGGAAGTGAAGTGATGAAGCTTCAGTTCAGAAACTGTTACATTTTTTAAATGTGTCACTCACTGACTTTACCTCAGTTTTGTGCATGTGTATACAGTATATTCTGCTTTTATGAAGTTTATCCATAAACTGCTGTTGTATTGCCTAAATTTGGATTGCTTGCTTACATCTTTTCTTGGCCTGCAGCTGTGAAATCACGAGTGGGATGCACACCATAAACAGCCGAGGTATTTACTAATACAAAATATAAAGTGGTGCTCAGTTACTCTCGTCCTTCACTGCAGACTGCAGTACGGGAAAAAGAAAAGACAGAAACTGTTAACAGAGTGTATTTGTGATGGTCTTGCTGGCAGTACCTGCGCTTTCAGAAGTTGAGCTGCTCGTCCCTGCTGCCGTCCTTGAGTCAGACTGGGACTGGGACTGTGATGAACTGCCTGCTGCGTCCTCCCTGCAGGATGCCTGCAACAAGCCATTATACATTAAAACAGCGTGCAGGACCCTGCGCTTCACCTTTCTCCACTGAAGTGTGTAATTAAACTCAGGAAAACAAGCTGCTTTCCTCTTTCTCACACACATCTCCTCCTACATTTGAAGAGTTTCTTGTCTACGGGGATGATGATACACCTTGTGAGGATGCTGTGGTGGAAGTACAGTTCAGAGCTTTGCATTATATAAAGTAATGGCATACTGACAAATCTTGATACTTTAGACAATTATAAAAGTGTTATTGTGAATTCAATCACAATATCGGACCTCCCCATGTCACCATCCAGCCATCTATTCATCCATTTTACAAACTGCTTATTGAATTTAGGCCCACTTTAGGCCACTAAGTGGCCAAGCATGCAGGTTTATTTACTCTGAGAGAAATGCTGAAGTTGCCAGAGGAAGCACAGCGAGTACGTCCAAACTCCATACTCAAAGGCCTTAGCCAACCACGAGGTTCAAACCAGGAACCTTCCTGCTGTAAGGTGGCCCCCATTAAAATGGCATGTTTATCCAAATTTCCATAAAATGATCAACCAGAATGAGAAATACTCCTAATGTTTCACTGGAAAACGAATCGCACCATTCCTCCAAATCCAAACAGTAAAGATTCAGGATTAAAAAAAAAAAGTGCCAGAAGTTCAAAAAAGGGCAAAAACTATAAACTAAAGGATGAAATATGATGAATAAATTAACCCCCAGCAGCACACCAAGCAAACTGATTCCAGTTGGTGCTTCATGGTTACTGTTAGTAACAGTGGGGAAATTGCCTGTCCTATGATTTAGGTCACTCACACTCCTGCTGGTTTGTGGGGACACCAGTGGACATTTCTCCTGGGCTGGGCCAAATGGACTCGAAGCTCCGCTTGATGGAGATGAGTTCACCCTGTCAAAAAAATTATAAAACATTGGGTCTTGATGCATGCTCAATCATCCAGGTAAGTAAAACACTGGATTTATCACAAACGGGGTTTCAGGGTTATTCTGGATGTTTTTGTACCAAATGTTCAGATTTATTGGAGCATCTATCAGAAAATATGACGCCTTTCTATGAAGAAAAGCAACATGATTTTAAATTCATCGAGCCTTGACAAACAGAGAGTTGACAGACTGTACCTGTAGGAGTCGATGAGCTCATTTGCGATTTGGGTCCCTATGCTGCCAGCGTAGATCATTGTGCCGGTGCCACTGGAGAAGCCGGGAATTACTGGTATTTGCTTTATGTCGTCTTTTAAGGCAGGAGGACAAAAAAAAGCTCAGACAAAAAAGACACATGACAGCACGGTGAATACACGGCTCTGTGTGCATCTCTTACCCT
Source organism: Pundamilia nyererei (assembly GCF_000239375.1). Lineage (NCBI taxonomy): Eukaryota > Metazoa > Chordata > Actinopteri > Cichliformes > Cichlidae > Pundamilia > Pundamilia nyererei. The sequence continues at coordinate 995,576 of NW_005187531.1, read as the reverse complement.
GGAGTGCCTTTGAGCTGCCTGCTTCCTCCTCATCTTTTGTGTGACCGGGCCCCCTGTTGGTGCAATGGAGTATTTTAACTGCTTAATCCAGAACAGAGTTGTATTAAAAGCTTTATTACGGCAGCACGGTGCATATGAAAGAGCAACAATAAAGTTGAAACGACAGCAATTGGTACTTACGAAATAACCCTATTTAAAGACACGATAAACTCAACTTCTTTGGTCCATGGATTTGTGAAACTAAACCACTGACTTTGGAGGGAAACGTAGGAGCCGTATTTTGTTTTAAACTTGTAGCACTGTGTCTCAATCTTCTCTTTGCTTCGAAGCACTGCCAAGAGATTTGACACATGTCATCACAAAGCAAAGTGAAAAAAGTCACTACAAGCGCTTTCCTTTTCTTTTCCTTCTGACCTGAAGACAAACTGAGCTACAGTTATTTTAGCATAAATTCCGTTTGGCATCAGTTGTGGCTTTGCTAATTACCTTGCCTGTGCTTTCCTGCAAGGTGCTGCAGGTCATCTTGGTGAAAATACTCATAGCAGGATGTGCCGAGAACTTCCTGCGGCAAATAACCAATGACGGTTGTGGCTCTGAGGGAAAAAAAGAGAGGAAAAAGATGGAGTTTAGTGATTCTGGTCTTGCTTCTTTCGCTGCCTCTCAGGATTGTGCCAATTAAAAATAGTAGAGGGAAATGGAACCAAAGCAAATACAGAATAGATAACACTTCACAAAAAGGGACACAAAAATTTGCTTAGTCACCTGCAAACAAACAAAGAACGAATCAGGAGCAATCTGATCGCTAACAAAGTTGTTTGTTAGGACTAGAGCTTATAGATTTCTCTATTTAATTATTAGCTACTGTATTTTGCAGTCTAGTGGTATCAGCAATATCCGATAAATTAACATTTTAAAAAGGAGAAATAGGAAAAAAAACAACCTTCAGCTATGATATGAATGTTGGCATTACACAGTTTGTCCACCATAGGGCACTGTGCCACTTCCCTGTTGCCAAGATGTGTTTCAAATACTACAAATCCAGTGATCAACTGATCGGATCAGAGCTGGACAGAGTGTGGATGAATGTTAGGGGAATGTTATGTTTTGTACATCTGGGCGGGGGAAAAAAAAGCAACCTATTAGATTCCTCAATCACCTATAACCAATATAGGCACTGGTCTTAAAAATCCTTTATTGGACAGGCTGTAGTTAATACTTTCCTAATAGCTCCAGATCCAACCCCTGCACAAAACCCCTCCACTAACTATTTATTCATTAGCATGTTCCTCTTTCTGTGCTGCCAAAAAGAGTCATGATTCATAGTTACTGTGGAGGATCTACTGTAACAGCACACAACTTAAACATTACTCAAAAATTACCAACTACTTTTGTATTCCAGGGTAACAATGCAGTTACGCGATGATTGTCTTTACAATTATTGCCTTGTTGAGACTGTAATCATCATATTTAGATACTCATATTCAGTTCACCTGTGCCTAAAATTCAGAGCAAGTAAAAGTAAATTAGAAGATAATAGAAAGAAAAGATACGGTTAGACGGAGGTCAACAAAGCATCAGAATAGAAAAATTAAGCAATATGCCTCGAAAATGGACAACAAAACAAATGAAAAACAGAGTAGAGAAACGGGCGTCTGTGTTAGTGTCACAACTGGAAGAAATGGGCTGAATGACATGTGATTACATCCAGAAAAGCTTAAAAAAATAACTGCAGAAAACTGGGTTACAGTGACGACAGAGACGGGGTGATAGTGGATGAGTGGATGAAGTGGATGTTCAGTGATGAATCACAAATCCACATTAGTGAAGGAGATGATGCTGGAACCTCTGTGTGGTGCTGTTTGTTGGCGATACAGTCCATTTTATCTTACCACAGAGCAAAGACTGTTAAATCCTTTTTTCAGGAAAAACTTAACCATCCTGCAAAGCTGATCTGTCACCCACTATCTGAGAAAAGACTAACTGTGATTCTGGTCATGACTTTTCCTTTGCTTCATGTCTAAAAAATGCTATTAATAATGTCATTTAATGTATGTTTCATGAAACCAAAATATTCAGCCATTAAACACAAATGGGTTTCTGTCATATTTGTGGATGGTTTATTTGCTACATTGCAAATAAATCTGACTGAAATTGATTGGAATTTTGGATAATATGTAATAAATAAATGGTTACATTTTGATCAGGAAGGCTAATGAAGAAACAGGGAGATTAGCTTCCAGACAGTTATGAACTAATTCATACTTGACACGCCACTGAAATAGCATATGTTCATTTCATTCAAAAACAGTCGCTTTAAGCTCCTTTAAGTACGATTAGGATCCTACGATAATACAGAGAAAACCTCAACAGTCACACAACCCCATATGAGCAAAAACTTGGTGACAGCAGGAAGGAAAAACTCCCTTTTAAGAGGAAGAAACCTCCAGCAGAATCAGGCTCAGGGAGGGGCAGCCATCTGGTTGGGGGTGAGAGGAGGTAGGAAGACAGATCAAAGACACACTGTGGAAGAGAGCCAAGCCAGAGTAATTAATAATAGTAATTAGTAATAACTAATGATTAGATGGTGTGTAAACATATACAGAGCAAAAAGAAGAAGCAGTCAGTGCCTCACAGGCACAGCAGTCTAGGCCTATTGTAACATAACTAAGCAAGGGTCACCTGATCCAGCCTGAACTATAGTTTTAAGTCTAATCTTGAAAGGAGAGACAGTGTCTGTCTTCTGAATCCAAACTAGGAGCTGGTGTCACAGAAGAGAGGCCTGACAGCTGAAAGCTAGGGTACTTTTAAATACTCTAGTAAGTATTCAAGTAAGCCAGCAGTCAGTCAAGGCTCTGCCAGGGTGATATGGTACTTTGAAGTAGATGTTGGCTTGTTTTATAGTAAGTATTCATTAAGGCATTCCTGATTCGTTCTTCGGCAACTAAGAAAGTTTTCACCTCCCTTATCATAAAGTGTTAGCATAGTATAAATAAGCCTCTCATGTAACATTCATCAGTCACACACATGGGTAATTCATTTAATAAAGTGATTCACTATACTTGTGTTGTGAAATTACTTCCCAAAAAATGAGAAGAGATTTTCACGTGATGCCCTCAAGATGCTCAGGTCTTTCTGAGAAACAACGGCAGACACAGAAATGATTATCTCCACTGACAGTCCGACCGACAAATCTCACACTGCTGCGCTCAGAGGCCTCCACACCACGCAACGCCTCTGCCATTCTTTTCTCAGCAGAACTGCGTGCGCACAACAAATCCATGACTCACGGCGGAAAGATACATGGTGCACATGAATGTAGTTAGAAAGGGGAAACTCACTGTTGATCTACAAAAGTGAACTTGCCGTCAATCGCACAGCGAGTGACGAACTCAGTGGGCTTGACGTTGATGTCTTTGGAAGGCTGATGGGACGCGTGAGAGTAGAGGCGGCACATGGTCACCAGGCACGTCAGGGTCGAGCTTTCCTTGTCGGCGTCAGCCTCCAGCGAGTCCAGCTGGCTGCTCGGCCAGCTCCGCATGTACCCGGTGCAGTGCAGTGTGCAGAATCTGTAAGTGTCTGCAGGTAGAAAACAAGTCGTGTGTATGATATAATATCCTTTCTAGTATTGTTAGATTGTGTTTTGGGTGAACTGTGTATATTTAGTGGCACAGAACATAAAATCAGACCTGGTTTCAACAGTCCAGCTTATTTTTCAGGCAACATGAGGAAGCAGCTACTCCTTCAAACGTCACTCCATGTTAGATAAAAACAACATGCTTTAATTCACAGCTGCCGTTACAGCTTACCTGAAGACAAAAATCTACAGGTATTGTTTAAGTTTCAACACGTGGGTTCATATTTGTTTAAGCTTTTTACAGAAAACCAGAAACTGGGTTGGCCAGTTCCTCTGGTTTCAGACAGTAAGCCTGTCAAAGAGAGCTTTGACTTCTGAATTTCTCATGTGGATTCTTTTAAACAAGAAAAAGCAAACATGAGAACAGTGCTTAACAGTGTAACTCACAGTCATGTGAACAAGAAATCCTCCCGTCTCCTTTTCATATCAAAGGTTTTATGTATCAGGATATGATTAAAAAAATCACCAGATCTCAACCCAACTTAAATGCTGTGGCTGTGCATAAACAAATGCCTGCAAACTTCAGTAAACTAAAGTAATGTTAGAAACAAGAGTGCGCCAGAATTCCTCCACAACAATGTGAGACGTGGATGAAGCCACACAGAAAACCATTGGCTGCTAAAAGTGCTTCTACAAGCTGCTGAATCACAGAGTGTGTTTCCTTTTCCACACACTGCTTCAGCAACCAATAAAGAGCAAATGGGCTTTTTTGCATTATGTGCTGATATATAAAACCACAAAAGTTAAAGAGGGTGTGCTTTCCTCTTCACATGACTGCCTGTGTTTCAGTAATATTGGTACATAAACCAAATCCATGTCACTCAGGAATAAGATACAGCACATCAGAGTTGTATACACTTAAAATAAAGCAGGAGTGAAAGTGAGCCCTGCCTCTCACCTTATGACAGCTGTGATGTGCTTCAGGATCTTCATGATAGTAAATCAGATTGTCAGTTAAGAAAATAGATTGATGGATAAATAATGCTACTAAATAACATTAAAATATTCCTAATTATTTTAGAATGTAAGTGGGAAAATCATACTGAAGCCTACAATGTACTGTAGACTGTAACGCAGCGGTCCCCAACCTTTTTTGCACCACAGACCGATTTATGTCCAACAATATTTTCACAGACCGGCCTTTAAGGTGTCGCAGATAAATACAACAAAACAAAAGATTCATTCATAACACCTGGGAAAAGACCCAGGGAACCTGAGTTAACAATAAAAACAATTATTAAAAAAAATAATGGAAAAAAAAAGATAAAAACCCTGAAAACCATAAATTTCACACCAGAGCCTCGACTCTCGACTCTGACTCCGTGGCCGGAGGACCGCTGCTGTAACGGACTGTAAGGCAGTTGCTTGGTTGTTCCACTGAGTGGTACCAAAGCTTCATTTTCTGCTGCACAGTTAGCAGAGTTTGACCAGCTACTAATTTTGTGATTACACAATGGCTAACAGTGACCTACTTACTGTGCAAAACAACATGTTTTAAATTGTGGCATCTAAGACTAGAAAAAAAAAGTCTTTATGCAGTCATGTTTGTTTCTTTATTTAAGTCACTGTTGATGTGAAAACATACAAGTATCTACAGAATTAGTAGCTTAAGAAGCAGCTCCATAGAACAAGAGAAAATGTGAAGAGAAAAGCCACTCTCATCCACTCTCCACCAAATTTTAATAAGATAATTTCTTTACTTCCCCAACATGCAAACTAGACAAGGCAAAAACACTAAGTTCACTCCATGTGCTTGATTTCCTGCAGCTGCAGGAAATATATGTTTATATATATATATATATATTTATATAAACATATATATTTTAATTCATTTTATGTTAATATATAATCTTTTTGGTAGGCATCTTCAGACCTCTTCCTCATCTCTTTAGCTCTGCAGGACCAGGACTGAACATGAGCGTTCATACAAAGTGGAACAGTTTCAGTCTATTCAATAAATAACTCACTCAGGCTGTTTCTCGCAGCAGAATCACCTTAAGCGCTCTCATCAGAGCAGCGCAAGATAAACAAGACACTCCAAAGTAGCTCTGTCTGAAGCTATGAATAGAGCCAGTGTGTGTGTGTGTCTTCACTGAATCTAAATTCGATAAGCAACAATATTAGACTGGTGCAGTTGCTTGAGCCTTCATGTTTCACCAGCATATTCACAGCACGTCGATTATTAATTGATACTTCATATCTACACGTCGTGCCACCTCCAGACTGAACCCACCTTTCTTTTTTGAAGCTGTAGGCAGCGAGTGTTTGTCCTCGTGTTTCTCTGTCAGTCGACTGTGCTTCATGCGGCAGAAGAAGGATCGCCGAGCTCCGGTGGTTAAGTGGGTCGCTCTGACAGGAGCATCCACCTGGACCTGAACCCCAGCTGCACACAGAAGGACCACATTCGTGACTGGGACACGTAGTGCTTATTCTGTTTTTCTAAACATCATCTCATACAGACTACTGTGCAAAACACTCAAGCCACCACTCATTACTTTACATTTTCCTAAGAAAATAAATAGCAATTAACTGAAATGTGGAAACTTGCATGAAAATAAAGCATATAAGGCAAAAACAAAGGTTGTTCAGTTCCAACAAGCCTGAAAGTCAATATTTGACATGGCCACCTTTATTCTTCAACACAGCATGAACACTCTTTTGAAGTCAACCGTCTTTAGTCTTCATGAGCACTTCTCCAGGCTTCTTGATGCTCAAAGCTCTCCTTTAGATGTTGGCTTCCTTTTGTTCCTTTTTCTCTTAGGTTGATCCCATTCTGCTTCCATAAAGTCCAGGTTCAGGGGAGGCCAATCCATGACTGATAGCATTTTTGGGCTGTGACCCAGGGTTTTGAGTTTATTTTGTATTTTAGTTTTTCTTATGTTAGATTGCATTAATGTTAAGTTCTTGTGTTGTTATTATTAGTCAGGATTTAGTTGAGTTTCAGTCTAGTTTATGTTATCATCCATGTCTCCTTGTTTATGAGTCTTTTTCTGTTTGTCATGTGTTATCATCTCGTCTATGTAGGTTCCCCTTGTGCGTCTCTCTCTCGCTCCCTCTCTCTGTATTTTGTGTCAAGCTTGCGTGTCCCAGTTCATGTCTCTCCATGTTTCTTTGAAAGTCTTGTTTCCATGTTCAGTGTGTTAAGTTTTGCTTCCCCTGTGGCATCATGATTATTTGTGTCAGCTGTGTGTATTTAAGTCCTCTGTCTCCCTCTGTTCATTGCTGGTGTGTCTGTTTTCCCTCCTCTGATTCCAGGTACCTCATGATTCTGTTCAGCTTACGTCATGTTTACTAGTTACTAATAAACATGACGTAAGCTGAGTTACTCCCATACTCCTGCTCAGAATCATGTTCATGTCTCGTTTGTCATAGTTTCCACAGCCTAGCTTTTCCCAGTTTAGGTTTTAATTTAAATTTTGGCCCTGCTCATTTTTGCCTTGTTTTGTAATCATGCTTTTTGGCCCAATAAACATTTTTTGTTAAGATTCAGTACCGTCTCCTTCCATGTCTGCACTTGGGACCACGTCACAAACACACCGGCTGCCCCGCTGTTTCAGTTTTATTGTATGTTTTTCTGTTCAGGTATGCTTTTACTGCACTGACACCTTTACCATGCTAAACAAAATATAGCAAATTTTAGAAACTGAACCAGAATCAGATTTTCCTAATCAGACAAAAATCTGGCCTATTCTGTTTTTTTTTTTTACGATTCTTGTCTATATTCATAATTTGATCAGTTATGTCAAGATCTTGTGATCACTTTCTTTATGACATGACAATTAGATACTGTTCATCTGCTGTAGATAGTTTTTTTTAGGGCTGGCACTCCTTTATATTGCTTCATATTGTCCACTTGTTTAGTTTTTCTCAGTTTTCTTTTAAGGCACACTGCACACCATGACAGGATATGTGAAATTATGTCAGAGACGCCTAATAATAGCTCTTGGTTGGTGCAAACATACTATTTGATGACTGTTAAATTGTGTTATCATTGCTATTTTTCATAAATTTAAAAAACAACAACTGAATTTGTGGTTTTTCCTACCCTGTTACTGGCATCAGGGTGCTAGTAACAAAGTGGCTAAAGATACAATTTCCAACTTGACTGATAAGTTGTCACACTGTCACTCTGTGTACACCTCACCTAAGCACACTGAGTTCCTTTTTTTGCTTCAACTCAATTTTATTTATATAGTGCAGAATCATAAGAAAAGTCACCTCACTGTGCTTTATATTGTAAGATTAAGACCCTACAAAACTCTAGGTGAGACTCAAACAATGAAGCAACCCCCTATGAACAATCACTTGGTGACAGTGGGAGGAAAAACTCCCTTTTAACTGGAAGAAACCTCTGGCAGAAGCAGGTTTAGGGAACAGCAGCCATGTGCTGCAATCAGTTATAATTGAAGGGAAAACAAAAAAAAGAAACAGAGGAGAAAAGAGACCCAGTGCAAAGGGAGAAAGAAGACAAAAATATAATAACATGCTGCAGTATTGTATAAACAGTGGACACTGAAAAGAGGCGAGTGGTGAAGAAGTGCACAGTGCCTATGGGAGCATTTCCAAGGGATGGTTCAGGGTCACCTGACCCAGCTCAAACTATCAGCTTTAGCAAAAAAGAGAGGAACTGTTGCTCAAGACCATGTTGAAAAGAAATCACAAGAAAGACTGTCTCCTTGGAAGAAATAAGGAAATGAGGTGTGGCTCAAGACATTTGCACAATACTGGAGCTCCGGTGGACTTACTTGCTGCATCAAGAAGACGCTGACGAGGGTACATCTCTGACGAAGACAGCTGTTCCTTCACTTTGTTGATGTCTTTGTGGTGGATGAAATCAAACAAGCTCTGCCCAGTCAGTTCCAACTGTGAATACAAATGTTGTACATCTATTTACTCAGCTTTTTAATGTTTAGTAAATTCAATTTCATTACATTTTTTACAAAGCACTAAGTCACAACTACAGCACCTCAAGGCACTTTAGTTGCACTAAGGTAAAGGCCCTACGATAATACAGAAAAAAAAAATCAGACAAGTTCCTTTGAGCAAGCACTTGGCAACAGTGGGAAAGAAAAACTCCCTTTTAACAGGAAGAAACCTCCAGTTGAATCAGGATCAGGGCGGGGCAGCCATCTGCTGTGACCACTTGGAGGTGATTGGAAAAGAAGAGCGAAATATAAAGTTTTAGTCTTAAATGCACTTTTTTCCACTGCTCTGTATGGTCTAAGTAAGGGCTGATATCATTGGTACACAGCCTTGGCTGTGAGCACAGAATCCCCACCCAACTGCTATTCTAATGTTTTTGTTTGGAAGTGACAGCCAACCATTATACACTGTACATTAGCAGCTAAATCATGCTGTGCCTTTTTTTCACTTTCAGTGATGTTATCTCCTTGTACATAATCCACTGCCATGCAGACATGGACTCGTTTCTTAGAAGCTTTTCTTTGCTATCCCTCCTAATCACCATTCCTCTCTGCTTGCACACAGTGAGTCTTAAAGTTGAAACTGTAGAGCAAAGCATGCACTACAGAGATACTTTCAAAAATGTATCAAAGCTTAGAGATTAATAGCTGTGCAGAAACATCAGGGCATTGCCTTGATTATTAACTTTTACTTGCAGTGCTGAGTCTTCATCAGAGCATCAATAAAATGCTTCATACTGAACAACAATTTATGTGAACACTGAGTCGTAAAGATTTAGTTCAGCCACAAAGGACTGTGGATAGTGTGGAACATTTACAAATGAATTTATTCTAAAAATAATAATAATAATAAAAATATAAAACTTCTACTCTGAGCGTCCAAAAGGTTAAAAAAAAAGTTTTCATATTGTTTCCTTGATTTAACAAAAGCCAAGAGGTTGGTTACTAACACTTACTGCAAACAGGAAGCAACATTAGCCTTTATCTGGTGATGAATGCAGATCCACTTCAATCCACTTTTGTTCTGTTTTTGGGCTCCACCATCCCCTGAGGGAAATGTCTGGCTCTTCATCTTCTAAATGTTACTATACCTGTCATTTGATGCTGGGCAACTGCACAACTAAAAACTACATCTTTTTAAATTTAAGGTCATTTAATGACCTGTTTTTAAAAAGCAATTCCTGACAGTACATGTGAATATAAATGGTCACCATGAGGTGATATATATATA
>NW_005187531.1:958884-985442 GCF_000239375.1 Pundamilia nyererei | reverse complement strand
GAACCGCTACATCGATCACTACGGCCGTCTTCTTCTGTTTGTCTACCACCACTATGTCCGGTTGGTTAGCCACCACCATATATATAATATAGGACCTAATTTTATATATGTATATATATATATATATATATAATTAGGTCCTATATATATAATATAGGACCTAGCTATTTTACAAATTTTGTGAGGTACTTTGTTCAGTTTTACCAATCTGTACTTTTACATCTTCATTTTGCTAAGATTCAGAAAAAGAGGAAGCTGCAACCAGTAAATGAATATTGCAAGTCGTGTGGTGGGAGGGTAACACACCCGGCTAAAGTTGAGGATCTTGGAGACGGATTCGGAGATGAACAGGATTTTCGCCCGGTCACAACTTACGACTAAAAGGAAACCATCGGCAGCCTGGTAGATACACAGAAAGACGTGTTAATAAAAGCATAAAAGCGTGAATGAAACAGACGTACGAGGACATACCCTCAGCAGAAGGTGTCTGAGGTCATCGTGAGGCAGGATGGAAGGCTTGCAGGTGGTTTCTGAAAAGGCGCTGCCCATCCCAGCTGAAAGCAGGGGAGCTTTTAGAGTGACAAAAATCAACATCACTGACCACTTAAATCACCACGTGGGTTAAGAAGTACCTTTGAGGGCTTTCAAGTGCTGCACAGCCTTCCGCAGCACAGTCAGTTTGTCGAGCTTTCGAGCCATGGGCTGACAGGCAGGGATCATGGCAGCCAGCTCATCAATCAGATTGTTCATTTTGTCTCTCCGCCGCTTCTCAATTTGACGGTGAGGCTCCCTGTAGGCACATTCAGCCATCAGACAGTCTGTATCTTAGAACTTGAAAGGGGAATGCATAGCTACATTACTACCTGCTGTGTCTTTTCTGGGGGGAAAAATAATTACCTGGAAATTGTAATGGAGCTATTTTAAGACCGTCTAAGTCATTAGGGTTTTAAATAGCTGACATCTTAAACTAAATGAGACCAAGGAAAGCTACATGAGACTTTTTTTAAAGCCACAGACGGTGCAGTCGTTTGATATAAAAATAGAATCACCTGAAGCATTTCATTTTGACTTGCTGATCCTCCCCTTCAGATCTGCAAATGAAAGCATCAAAAATCAAATTCTTTTTTCAGCACGGTCTGACTCAATGCGGATACAGCCGACAACTCAACGTACCTGCTGAGGTCATCGTCCATTTGGATGTCAAGGCTTTGCCTGTGAGATCGGTTGGACAAACGGTGCGTCATTTAGTTTGTGTACATTGTACCATATAATTTTAGCTACAGGCATAAGCAAGAGTGAAATGTCTCAGAGTTTGTTTTTTCTTCTTAGACAACATAACACTGCTCTTACTGTACATGCGCATCTGACCTCTCCTCCACATCTCCCTTTCGTTTCCTTGGCAGCTCGACAGCTGGCTGCAAGGAGCCTGCTTGGCTTGGCCCTTCATCCTCTGCAGCAGGATCTGATACATGAAAACAATCACCACAGTGATGTGAGAAGCTACAAATGAACACAGTACAACAACCTTGATCTTTCTAATAACGCTTGCTCTGTTTACACTATGAATGAATGAATGGAGGCTGGGGTTTCTGATTTTAATGAGTTGACTTTATATCAAATGAAAATACCATTAAAGATCTTAAAAAACACGTTGAGATTATTCTGACAGTCAAAAATCATCACCCAGGTATCTGGTATATCAGTGGTATGTGACTAAAAGGAGGAGACTTTATTTAGTTTACTGCAAAGTTTATTACTTATTTGAGGCTAAAGACTTTTTTCATCTACATGTATGAGTGAATAAATAATGCTTAATTTGAGTTTTGAAGGTTAACAAACTCAACTGTTTTACTGTGTTTTGCTGTTTACAAATTATATTTTTGAACATACACAAATTGTTTGTCTTTTTGAAAACGAGCACCATCAGAATGACTCATATAATTTTTTCTGCATTAACAGGCAGAAAGTATTTTTGAAGGCTGAAATCTCAGCCAGGAATGCTCACTTTAAAGGCTGACCCAAAAACAATTTTATAGCTGGACAGCTCATTTATTTTTCCCATTTTTCCCTGTTTTCTTGCCAATTTTCATACACACATTCTGTTTCTAGGCAAACTTTTGATGCACTGGCTAAAAGTTGCCGTTACATGGCGCCAAACCCCCATGCTATGCACTCCTGCAGTTTGTGAATTTCAGAGGCACGTGAGAGTAAATAGGGTTTGGCCCATTGTATTCACTAATGCTTATATAATACTGTAACACTGACCTACTTCTTACTCGGGGATCCCATTCTATAAAGTATGACATCTATTTGTGAGGAAAAATGTTTTGATAAAGTGACAGACACGTATCTAGGTGAAGAAAAGCAAATAGCACAATACTCAAACTGAACAAAAAACCCATTTTATGTTTGAATCTTTAAAGTACAATAATATATATTGTAAATAAAAGTTTATTTTTAACAGAAAACCCAGAGGTGGTCACAGTGACCCTTTTCTCACGTACATGTGTCCCACTAACAAGCACAGCAAGCTTTCACTATCAACAAAAATTTCCTACTATGAGATCAGGGCCCGACTGAACTTTAATGATATTGACATCATTTTCTTTAATCCCTCCAGAGGAGTTTAGTGGGTCATCACTGACGCAAAAGTGAAATGTGGGAGTGACACTTGCAGGCTCTCACTTCCACCCACCATGGCTTTTCACTGCTAGTTGCTGCACCACACACTTTTTTTCCCCGTTTCTTTGTTAGTCAAGAAATGTGTTCTCCTGCCACCTGCACCAGCACTGCCAAGTCATATTTAAAGCAATGCCCCTTGCTTTTATTGGTGCAAGTGCACGTCTAGACGGTCAACACTGAGTCACGCCCAAGCCGAGAGCACCAGTCGTGACTAGAGTACTGATGAGAGGCCAAGCCAGCCTGCAGGGTAGCAGATGACATACCATATTACAGAAACGCAGGAACACAGGCCGCCACCTGTGGTGGAAATGCACAGGAGTGTAACTCAGTATGAAACAGAGTCAGCATGTTATGACCTACATGTACTTCTCCACTTTTAAGTGTACCACTTGAATCACTTCAAGGTATTTGGAGGTGGGGATGTTTTGGGGTCTTTTGTGAGCTCACAGTTTCTTTTTGTGGGTGTGATTTATGTTTGAGTTCTTTGTTATTATTTTTATATGCTCTGGCTCTACACCACCCACACCAAAGGATCACTTTTTCTCAAAGTCTTCATTTGGGTCTTACCTGCGGTTGAGGGAAAAAAGTTTGTATATGGCCTGATTTAGTTTGTTGATACCCTAAAAAAACTATAATACACCACTTAAAGTAGCACAGTTACTCTAATTTAATACATTATAAACCAACATGTAGCCATTTTCTTGATAAGCTAAAAACGATGACTCTCCCACATAAGACAAATAAACAAAAAATAAATGTAGCCCTAATTGTGTGGACAGCAGGGGCTTTCAGATAACCAGCTACTGGAAGGCTTTTAAGTTGTGATGACACCATTACCTAAACATACTGACACCAAACACTAACTGGGATTTTGCACTTAAGCTCAGAATATGCGGCTTTCAACAACACAATTATAGATATGATACAAATTATCTTACCAACTAGTAATGACAGGTTTTCCATACCATGCTGGCACAAAAACATAGAGGTGCTTTCAGAAAATGTCCACAAGTGTGACGTACAGGGGCTGTCACACCAGAGGTCAAAAACATCACACAAGAGGACGTGATATCTTTAAAACAAATAAATCAAACACATTTGAACACTTTTTATTCCTTTTTGGCCACTTTCAACACTTTTAAATTCAGTAGTTACTGAAATTAAAATATTTGCTGCTATGTGTGTGTGTGTGGGGGGGGGGGGGTAAATTGCTAATGTTATGTCATTAGAATAAGGATCTAAGCATGACGAGTTTGGAACTTTAATCTTTTTAGAGTGTAGAAAATATGAATGGGAGAGGCAGGACAAAAAGGTGCACACAGAAAATGAACAGAGATCCACACAGAAGGGAGGCAATCCTAACAGGACAGCCAAAGGAAAACAAAATTTACTTAAAAATATCACTTCTGGCATATCTTGATCAATGTAGTTTCATACCAAGTGACTGAATGACTGCCTGTTATTAAGAACAAAGAAAGGAACTGTTGTTGCTTTGGTTACCTTAAAATATTTGACACTATTTGAACTTGTAAATAGTTGATGACATTTCATTCACAATAGACTGATTCCATTCAAATTTGAACTTGACATTTCACAAATTTAATGAGAATTACCACAAAGACACAGCTACTAAAAGGGAAACAAAATAACTACAAAGAAATGTAAAATAAGTAGAAAGAAACACAAGTTAAGTAGAGATAGACACTAAACAACTAAGAAATGACACAGGACTTCAAAATGATTAATTTAATTACAAAGAGTTAATTACAAAGAGATATACAATGAGAAGGAACAAGCAGAAATAACTATAAAGAGTAACCAAATGACTGCTAAGAGACACAACACTACGACAAGAAACAAAAGACACAGAATAACTCCAGTTAAATGTTAACTACAAAGAGTACTAAAATACACAAAACTAATAAAAAGAGGTAGAAAAACACAACAAAAATACATGCAGTGAGACTTAAAATGACCAGAAAGACACAAAAAACATGGAAAATGATGACAAGTGGGGAACAAAGCACCACCTTCTATCTCAGCTGAATACTGAAGGTTAACTTCAGTATTTTCAACCAGCAGCAGGACATGAATGTATCAGTCATGGTCTTTTGAACCTGTAAAGAAGGGTGTGTTCTGTGGCTCAATGCCTCGCAATTTTTCCATTGCTATAAACTATCTGGTTTACACAACAAAGAGCAAGGTGATTGGTTTAAATTGGTTATTAGGCACTCATTTATTACACTGCACAGATAAATACGACCTTTTGTGTATCTTTACACAATTTTACTCATTTGAGAAATTAAACCCATTTGATTTAATAGTGCCCCAGTTGTTTTTTAGTTAACCCTGTTAAAACCATGTTTAGATGCTATACAGTTCAGTACACAATAACCACCCATTACATTCATTTAGATGACAAAAGCTGAAAATGTAGAAGCTTTATTGAATCAGAATTGATAGCAGAGGTGTTTTACTGGACTGCATTTCATTTCATAATGTGCATAATAAAGTAAATGTCACATTATTCCAAGGCTCAGTGTCTCTGCGTACTTCTGGTAACATAACATAATAGCAGGGTTGTAGTTTTGGATGGATGCAGAAAGGTCAAGCCCTAAATCCTACAGTTACAGTGCAATATGTTCTGGGTTATTTCTGGTCAACTGACCTACAATTTCCTACAACCGCTAAGACCAGTACATGCTATTGCTAAGGATGTTTTGCAATAAGAGAATATTCTTTTACAAGTGGCACAGGGGCTATTCTGTTACAAAGCATGCGTTTTTTAACCTATACTGAGGTCAATGTACAGTTTACCAAAAAATAGGTTTATGTTCACAACAAAATAATATCTGAGTCTATGATTCTTTAATTGAGGTATTTATAGAGCAAATCACACAGTATTAAAGTATTTTGAACATGTATTTTAAGAACTGCATTTACCCCATTTAAACATACTTACTTAATTAACTGCCTAACAGTAACAATCAGTTTGAAGATGAAATCTTGTATTTAAAACTTTGGTAACAGTTGTGTGTAGTTAAACATTTTAGGGGCTAGATTGTGTGGGATTAGGGTAGAGAGTTAATGTGATGGTTTCAACATTTACAGTAAATGATTACAGTGCTAACAGCTGTACTTTAAAATACTGACAGGACCATTTGAAATATATGGATTACAGAGGAAAATTGGGTTATGTATGGCTTAAGAGGGCTTTATATTTTCATGCATGTTGTCATTGTGATAGCCTTTTAGCACAGAGCTAATAGTTTTACTACCATGAAATAAGTTTATCCACACTATTTACATGGTGATGTTACATTTGCAACCCATATGGCTGTACTTAAGATTAGCTTTTGTAAAACAACAAAGGGCCAAATGCATATTCATGAGCACGAAAGACAAAAGGAGGGCAAGGCAGCTTTGAAGGAAAATGCTTTAGAAAATACCCAACTGGAAATTCTGGGTGCTAAAGTTTCATTGTTGAAAAGTGAAAATTTTAGTTTTCACATATACATAATGCACCTTACTCACAGTGGCTAGTTTGAGAGAAAATAACAAGTGAACACAGGTGTTACTAATCCATTTAACCAGGGCTTTGACCCAAACAGAATATCACTAATGTCATTAGTAACACCTGTGTTACCTACTGTTCCTGTCAAAATATCATACTGGGGAAAAGCGATACATTCACAGACCTGCCATTTAATCTAAACAAGAGGCTACTTTTTGTTCGTTTTCAGGAGTTGTACTTTTAATGTGGTATTTGACAATAGCTCTTTCATATTCTCGTCATAATTTTAGATTGTATTTTGAATTAAATAACGTAAGGGGTTTACATCAAGTGTCTTTGCACATTTTATATAAACTGTATGATTTCTTTTCAATACCTAGATTTGAACTAATCTTCCATGCATGTAGCTAGCACTGAAACATATTTTTCAGACGTATTTACGCCCTGTAATGATTTACTCCTGTGCATTGTACTGTGTTTACCAGAATGTTAGCACTTAGACCACCGTGGTTCAAGTTTTTAAAAAAGGTTCCGGTGATGGTTTAACCCCTTTGTGTTTTAATATCCCGCCGTTAGTCTGCATTATTTGAACTGAAGGGTTTGGTAGCTGACATTCCTCTGTGCTTCTTGGTACGGCTCGGAAACGGCAGGGAGCGACTGCTTCCCTCTGCTGCACACCGAAGGCAGAGCTGCTCTACTGCTCTACTGACCCAGTTTCTGAAAGAAGCTGAACGAGAAAGAATGTTGGGGGGGCAAATCTCGAGGAACCACGTGACAATATAAGCTCCTCGAGGCCAGTTTGGTGAAGGTTAGGCAAATATTAATATTAGCACCAGGCTTAGAGAAGACGCCGGGTTTTCGTAAAGGAACCGCTTGTTAGCAAAGTGTAAAAGTATTTCTGGGCTTTTGGGATGAAGTCGTTGTCATGGTTACAGTGACGTGTTTTTATCGTGAGTGTGAAGTTCGCCGACAAAACTCCCCCCTCCGCTCGCGTCCCCCTCCCTGGAAACGAGCACCACATAGTACGGGAATGAATGGAGAGGGTGTCACGCGCGTTGCCAGCCGACGCGTTCGGTTTTAGGAGGCAGGTGCCAGCTGCTCGAGACACCGGTGCGACGCACTGTAGCGGCTGGTCCAGCAAGGCTACTGCGACTGCTGCCACTCGGTTAAGTGTTATCGTTACTGCCGCTGTGAGGTCGTCTGCTCTCAATGTCCTCAGTGTCTCTGTAAAGTTCTTTTTTTAAGTAACCTTCACTCAATATAACCTAACTTGCCGTTAAAGAAAAAACACGTCAAGGGACGAAAGAAGTTCAGAACTAATTCGTGGAAGAAGGCATACCACTAGTGCTTAATTTATTTTTTCAGCTAATTGAAGGAGAAAAGTAGTTGCCCCAAAGAATATATTAAAAAGAAGCAAAGCTAAGCTACCCACAATAACCACAACGTCGTCAAGCCGGAGCCCCTACCTGCTGGCCTCTCCGCCGTCCCGTCAGAGCCCCCAGCCGACATGCCTACGGACTGCAGCCGGTGTGCCCGGTGAAGGCTTCGCAGCGCCGCGGCGCATGAGGAGCCACCAGCTGTAGTAGTAGCAGAAGGGAGAGGAGGGAGGTTAGGAGAGCCGGGGTGTCGTATAATTGACTTCATTTTTTCCCTCTCACCCGACTCCTCCTCCCCCCTATCTGTTTTTTTTGGGGGGGGGGAGAGAAACGTGAGGGATGGGTGAGAGTGGAACACCCAGGTCCTTTAGGAAACAAGGGAAGAGTTCACACTTGTCTCCTCCTTAATCGCCTGCTCGCTTCATTCACAGCCGTGTTCACTCGACGGTGTTATAAGCTGCTGAGTCCATTCATATCAGCGCGACTAGAAGTCATGAATCAGTCAGTTAGTCGGAATGGAGAAAAAAATCTGTCAAAAATAACATATTCGCTGCGTGACGATAACATTCTTTGGAAATCGGTTATTTGAATGTACTGCTGTTTTGAAAACGCACTTAAAAATGTCAGCTTTTACTGTAAAGGGGTTTATCTTCGTTTTAAACCGTTGTTTTGGCATTTGGATGCTGGGAATAATAGTGGCACAGACTTGAATTTCCATTGGCACACCTTGGATATGTTAAAAGTCTGTCAGGAAGTGGATGGTCTGCCAGGAAACGTGGGATGACGCCGTGACGGCGCTAATAAACGAGCTCTCATTCATACAGCCGGCCTTGGCTTGACAGGACCGGTGAGGGATTAGTTTACCCGATGCAGCGCACGTTTTGGTGACCTGAAAAAGTACCAAGTGCGCGTCACCGATCTGACTTTGCTACTCTCTCGCGTTCCTCCAAACAGAGCTGCCACGCGACAGATGTCTCACTCTGAACTTATTTCCTGGAACCAACACGATCGCGTTCATGGGCTAACATTGAAGGAGTATATGGGATTAAACCAAGGTGGTCCTGCTAGACTGGGATTTTGAAAACTACAAAGTCGTTTCCTCTTTCATCAGAAGAAACCGAAAACCGTTATGTCCAAGCATGAACGTGTACACACAATAAACACATGTACATACATCAGCAACAACTTCAAAAAAACAAACATACCCACTATATCACGGATGTTAAAATCATGGCCCCCTGGGCCTTAAGTCTGACACCCATGTAATATTTGATTCCCTTCTGCCCTGCTGCTGGACACGGGGGTTGGGGTATCTGTGGACCAGGCTTATCCCAGCACATCTTATGGATGCTTGATGGGATTGTTTGGGGAGATGTTTTGGGGTGATGTGGAAGCAAACACATCACCCCACCGCTGTCGGGTAGTGTCCTTTCAATGGAGTAGGGGTCTCTGTTGTTCACGTCACCCACCTGTGATCTTAATGCTAGAATATGTGCAAACATTAAGCTAAGGTAGAAAGTTGGCTAAGACTGGGTGAAAATGTCTGTAATTTGGGGGTTTCCTCATATCCTTGTTTTATAAGAATACTTTAAATAAATCTATTTTTGTTTATTTAAACAAAGACAGAGGCAAAGGTGTTAAATATAAAAGTCTAATTATTCTAACACCAAAATTCCCCAAAATTTGAGATAAAAAAAAAAGATTTCAGTAATTCTTTATCGCAGATATCGACGATCTTTGGCTCTCACCTACATAGTGTAATTCGAGACTTTTGCACGAGACTTTACGTAAGGGGGAAGGCTGCACGTGCGAGCGAGAAACGTGTTGACCTATATATTATATAACTGGACAGTCACGTGGCGCTTGGCTCGTTAACCCATTTAAAGCCCGTCGGCAGGGAAAGTATTGTCCCCGTGCACTTTAGACACCCGGAAACATCGCAAGTGGACAGGAAATATGCCATAAGGAAACACCTTAAGACGCCGAGACACACGACATTATACGCGCTTAGGCAGGGATAGTGACGGTTATATGACGTTAAAGTGGAAAGCTATCAAAAATGCACAGCTTCGAAAATGACTTTTTATAGCCCAGTTTGTAATGAGAGGTTCTGTTGGATGTCGCTGCAAGCAGGCAGGTGTGCTTTTCAGTTGTTTATTTGTCTCGTATTCACTCTTGTCACACATGGAAACCTATATGAGTCCTGGCGGTCTGTTTTCGTCCCTGAATGTGTATGTTTTCGGGGCGCAGTGACTTGTACTCCAGGTTTAATTTATTAATAACAGGCTATTTTGTTGGCTCTGTTGGCTCTTGGCTTGCTATCCTGCTTGTGACCCCCTCTGTGTTATAATCATAAAGACAAAAAAACATCTTTCTCACCATGGTGCCATGTTCCACCAGTAATGTGGTGTGAATTTTACCCTCACGCAGCAGTAAAACAACCTTATCAGCCCACATGCAGATACACTGCTTCGGTAAGGGCTCTTTAACCTCTAATTCAGGATGTGTTTCCAAGGTTTTGCCATCCTACTTTGCTTAACATGCTTAATAATCAGCATAAATAATTTAAAATACAAATGTCTTAAACTTTAAACTTCAAATTCTATTTATTTAAAAAAAGAAAAAATATAAAGCAGCTACTTAACGGGTAGACAACTATGGATGCACGATAATAACTGGGTTGTGACATGGCAATATCATCCCTGCATCAGGTGCACTTACGAGAACTTACATAACCTAGTTGTTGTGAGCTCTCTGCAGTAACCTGATTTCTTCATGGACACCAGGAACCCGGTTTCTTAATCGGGGTAAGGGATTATAGAAAAACCCGGTTAACACAACTGTGTTTTTGCAGGGAGGAGGAAAAAAAGGTGAATTCTTGGCTTATCTTATTCTAGGCCTGGCTCGTGTTCAGGAGTCAATAGGGAAAGCACTGTGGTGGGATGGCAGGAGAGATCTGCATCACTGGTTGTAAAACATAAAATGTACAGTGAAGCAAATACAAATGTTATTTTTAGTCCCCATACAGTTAAGTAAGTAATAATCATTATGTTTTAAGCTGTTCGTGAATAATATACCTGCAAAATAATCTAAATAGACCAGATTTAGAAAGATTGCTTTTAAATGTGCAATCAAAAAGCTGTTCAATACATCCCTAAAGTTAACTTTAAGGTGGCAAATTTCTAAATTTCCAAACACTTGGCAGCAACTCTGTGCATTTAGGCATGTAGACATGGTCACAACGACCTGCTGAAGTTTAAAGCGAGTATCAGAACGAGGAAAAAGGGGATTATGAACGTGGTGTGGTTGTTGGTGCCAGACGTCTGATTATTTCAGAAACTGCTGTTCTGCTGGGAATTTTCCCACATAGCCATCTGTAAGGTTTACAGAGAATGGGCTGAAAGAGAGAAAATGTCTAGTGAGCAGCATTTCTCATTGTAAAGTGTCTTCTTGATATCAGAGGTCAGATGAGAATGGCTAGACTGCTTCAAGCTGATAGGAAGGCAATAATAACTCAACCACTCGCTACAACTGAGGTGTGTAGGCGAGCATATTTGAATCTATTGCACATCAAACTGTAAAGCAGATGGGCTTCAGCAGAAGACCACACTGGGTGTCACTCCTCCACCGACAAACTTTGGGTACCTCAGAACCAACTGAGCACAATGCAACACATCAGCAGCTCAGAACATCTCAAAGTGGTTTATTGGTTATAAAAGGGAGCTTACTATACCCTTAAGGTGTCCAGAGTCACCAGATCTAAATCCAATAGAGCACCTTTTGAATATGGTGGAACAGAGTGCCCAGTGAGTGTAAACAGCTATCTATACAGTGTATACAACATGTAGCTTCAGTAGCTAGCTAGCTAAACCACAACATCCATTCATAAGATTTTGATCAGCAGTAAAGCTGCAACAAGAGCTCCCTCTAGTAGCGGCAATAATCATAGCAGGAAGACAATGGATTGACACTGCTTGTGCCTCTATATCAGGGGTAGGCAACTCCAGGCCTCAAGGGCTGGTGTCCTGCAGATTTTAGATGTGTCCTGGATCCAACACAACTTATTTAAATGGTTAAAATACCTCCTCACTATGTCTTGAAGTTCTCCAGAGGCCTGGTAATGAACTATTCATTTGATTCAGGTGTGGTGACCCAGGGTGACATATAAAACCTGCAGGACACCAGCACTTGAGGCCTCGAGTTGCCTACGCCTGCTCTATATATTTTAAGAGTTTGATGGAAATGTCTTTTTGAAGTTCAAGTTTTGAAAGTTCTGATTATCCATTGTGCAGTGACCCGCTCAGTGCTGTAACTTAAAACGATGACCCAGGTCAGCGCTGCAAAAGTTATAGTCCTCGCAGTCACGGACAGTAGCACACCTTATGTTCTTCAAGAGTCATTTTGCAGCCTTCTCCACAGGCGGCACACAGGAAGCCCTGCTGGTTTAGCCTTAGGTGTTTAAATAAACACTAACAATCCATTTTTATCAATGTGTGATCACACTTTAGTCTGATTAGAGTTCAAGCATTCATTTATCATCCAGTATGAACCCCCCCCCCCCAAACATTGAAGAAATCTTAAGACATGAAGTGTTTAATTTTATTATTTTAAGCATTTTATCAACATAAAAACTCAATGATGTGAATGAATATATTAATGAGCATTTCCTCTTCAACTCCACACAGTTGCCTTCAAGTGTCTACAACAATATGTACACATCATTACACAAAATATCGCACGACACAGTATTGGCCTGTGGAGGGTGGTTTGAGAACCTTAATTTGCCTCATCAAAGGGAAAATTTCAAATTATTTGCCAAATCACTCGGAAGCTTTCTTAGTCAATGTTAAATATATTTCTTGAAACATTGGGCAACAATGACGTGTCTGACACCAAGGCTGAGTCGTCTAGGCTGGTTTGGTCCATCAGAAGTAAATTGTCTGGCTTAATGAACGATAAAAGTGAAACATTTCATGAACTCGACCTCGTGAAAAAGCCACAATAATTCTATTTCCTTTAGATAAAGTGACACAGTAATGGATTTCAAGTCATTATGTATATATAAGAATTGTATGGATACCAATAGAAGATTTACCCTCCCGTTTTCATGAAGAAAAAAAAAAATCTATCACAAAACAGAGTTAGGACACTGAACACCAAAAACTGCATTTTTAATCACTCGTGCAGTTGCGCACACACTCACAGACTAGCTTACCATGAACAACCTCTACTGTTTGGCTGTGAAACAGGAAGCTCTGAATACAGCACTTGGGCGCTGATACCCAGGTTGTGTCAGAGCATTCCAGTGATTAGACAGAACCTTGAATGTGCAGCGGTAGCCATCAGCAAACACAATCCGCTTCTAATGTATGGGTCCTGCTCCTGACCTGTTGTACCCAGGTCTTAGCCCCATCCGTGTCAATTAAAAACAGTCCATAGGGTTGACTGTGTGATATGATGCAGATTGTTTTGGCTTGTGTTTCAAGGGCATCACCAATTTTCATAGGGAGTATTAGCCTCCCTTTATGGACAGGAGTATAGTGTAGTCTGGTGTTTTTCTAGAGGGAGAAGTCTGAAAACTTTACTCTGATGATGTCACAGTGATGTCACCAGACTATGAACTTTAAAAACAGGCGGTACAGAGTTTGGAAGACACAAGCTTTGGGAGATAGAAAAACAGCACATCATATGTTGCATTATAGAATATGTCAGGTTTACAGTATATCCTGGCATCAAGTTTAATACCCCTTTACATTTGAGGTCAAACAACATTTAAAAAAAAAAAAAATCCTTTTTTCAGTATACTGAATGTTCCCAATGAATCCAATTCATCAGCATTTTAATGAAAAACAAGGAAATAATAAATAACAGAAAAAATATTCATGCATCTGCCCTCAAAATCCTTCATTAGTCATATGTGTCATCACATTTTCAGCAGGACTAGCTTGAAGGGGAAGGGGAAAAATATAAATGAAATCAATCAGTTGTAGACGCACTGTCTCCGTCATCCCTCAGAAATAAGGAACACTTTCAGTTTCATAAAGGATTCATTCCTGTGATGGCTACGGCTGAACTGCGGTAAAGTCCTCAGTAGATTTCCCTTCCCTGCGGGTGAACCTATAGATATCCTAATTGAGAAACATCAATCTCCCGCACATTCATTTTCTCACATGTGTACAAATAGAAATGGCAATTTATTCCATAACCAAGTTTAGCTCTCCTGGAACCCTTTTTTCCCTTCTTTGCAGGTAGTTTTAAGTTAAGTGCAGCAAGCGACAGCTACATGTGAATTTGTGACGGTCAGAGTTCTTTGGTAAGCATCTTTTAGCACTGTGCCTTGTCCCAACTCTGAGCACACATGAAGCTTAAATGTCTTGTTGAGAAAGTGAGAAAACAGCCTCAGATCTGCTGTTCATGGTAAAAGGTATCCTTTTCTAGACATTAAAAAAAAAAAATGCAGGAACTTGAATACACAAAGATCCACTGTGTTAATCTACAACTTTCATCCTTACTTGTCAAACAAAGACAAACTGTTCATTGTGTTTTCCTTGACACATATTTTATGAGTCTCCCGTTTATTACCTAACCTATAAGCCACCTGCTTTTCTGTAGTCCTGTTGTTTCTTACTGCTTTATCACCACAGATATGCCTTATCACTCTGCAGACACATCAAATCGAAACATCAGTGCTTTCGCTTACTCCTTTCCACTTTGAGTCAAAACAGTTGGTTATAACGAATGCCGTCTTATTGGTCTCACCTATATATCTGGTTAAATATTTATCAGCTCTATGAAAAGGCACTTTGCATGTTTTGTCGACCTAAGAAGAAAAGAAGCGATTGGCCCGTGCACTGATCAGAATTTCAAATAAATCAGAGGAAATAACAAGTACTTTAGCACTGATCTGACCAAAACTCAGATCAGAAGGGGCACGCTCAGCAGTTTGTTTGGCAATGCAAATAGGGCAACACGCTGCAGAAACTGATGTCCAGCACAGGGTAAACTGCATTTCATTGTTTCCTGGCAACAAGCTGTTCTTATGCGAGAAAAGCAACTGTGCTGAGACAACGCTGCAGGCTGGGTTCCCCTCGCTGAGCTGCCACAAACTCACACGGTTTCACTAGCACGAGGGTTAGAGGATGGTTCCAGCATGATTTGAGTTTTTTGCTCATTTCTTTTAGATTTTCTATCCTTTTGATGCTACTGATTTTGAACCAGGCTAACAGCTAAATGCTAATAGCTAGATTGTGAATGCAAAGTCACTTTTTATATATAGAGAGAATTTTTTTGTTACACTTTAAGTGTAAAGAATGCTCTACAGTGGTGTTACATGCTAACATCAGAGTGGCAATGCTAAAATGTTTAACGTGTTCACCACAGTGGTTTAGTGTATTAGCATGCTAACATTTGCTAATTAGCATAATAAGACAGCAAAGCTGAGACTGTGAGAATGCTGCAGCTATCGCTAACTTTAGAGGCCTCTGTCGCATAAACTTTGACCCGATGATGACACTAGACGATGTTACACCTGTCCAATCATTGTTGGACCAACTATACCTTGAGCCAGCAGCACCGTTTAGCTAGCATTATCCAAACTACAACTATCCAAACACATAGCTTGTGCTGTTAACCTAAGCAGTTTTACAGTTTTGATACCAGCTGACCTTTAATTGGGATCCATTACAACTTTGTGAGCTAATATTTTAGTTCTAAAAAAAACTTTTTTTTTTGTTTGACCACTAGACAGTTGGCTCCTATATTCTTCAGTTGGGGTTAACTCTTAATTACACTTTGGAAAGTCAGCAAAAAACAAACAAACACTGGAAATCATGCTGGAACTTGATAACAGAGTATTGGATACAATAAGTGAGGGGTTCCTGATTTTACCAATCATCCAGAGTTTGACTACAGTGTATAGAGCTCATTTTCAATATCAGTAATGCAGTTTGCATCTGACTAGCCACCAGTGTAAAAACTTATGTTAAAAAGTTTGAGCAGTCATTTGAATTCAAGCCTTGTTCTTGTGTATATAAAAAACAAAAAAAAACAACTTCTCCAGAAGCAGTATGCCGCTGAACATGCAGATATGCTGATTTAGTGTCCTAGTTAGTGAGCTGGCCTGAGTGCTATGGCTAAAGACGGCACGTGTATACAATATCAACAACCGAGGTAATGCGGTAATGCTCTTTAATTTCCGAGTTCTTGGCTTTCTTGCCGCGGCTGAGCAGACCTAAATAACTTATGATGAAGGTTAAATTTAGACTGAGAGGCTGACAACGCAGCCTTCAGCACCAGCGGGGCTCCGGGGCCCGACCCTGTGTCCGTAAACGTCTGTTTTTCTCCACCACACCGTCCACCCGTTTGAGTGCGTCAAGCCTTCCCTGCCTTCATGTATGTGGGGATGGTCCCTCGCTGAGTCAGGCCCTCAAAGCGTTTGTAGGTGTAGTTGAGGAACACCCAGTCCTTTGATTTGAAGTCTGGCTCCGTTGCGTTAGCTGTTTCACAAAGACAAACAACAAAAGCAATTTACCACTTGGGGGCACCACAGACTATGCAATGATATCCCCCCTCATATATTTTAACACATTACAATATAAAATATGACTTATTTAGACTGAGCCCCTCAGTCTGTATCTGAAACAAGCCATTTTAGCTCTTCTTCCTTTTAATCCAGCTGTGTTCTGACTGGTTGCCCTTTGCAAACATAAGGTCTGACCAGCAGGTGGGTGAAGCTGCTGACCATTTTAGAGATATTCACTCTGAATGACATACCTTCAAGCCTAAGCTTTTGGCTCATAAAAACTGTATAAAATATAAATAAAAACAGAATGCAATTATTTGCAAATATCAAAAAACCCACATTTTACTCACATTAGAACATATGAAACATGTAAAATGTTTAAACTGAGATGTTTTAGTGTTTCATGAAAAATATTAACGCATTTTAAATTTGATGGCAGCAACATTACGTACTCAAAATATTTGGGATGGGGCAACAAACATAAATGGCACTGAAAGGAAACAGTTGGAGGAACACTTTGCAAGTAATCAGAGTAAATTGGCTACAGGTCAGTAAAACGGTGAAGACTTTGAATATCTAACTTACAGTACATGATATTACCACAAGATTCAGAGAATCTGGAGAAATGTCTGTGTGCACGGGGCTAACAATCAACAGTGGATGCACATGGCCCGCAGGGAGCTCTGCATTAAAATCAGGAATTACTGTGTCATGGAAATCACTGCACGGGCTCAGGAACACTTCCAGAAATCATCTTCTCTGAACACACTTCACTATGCCATCCACAAATACAGGTTAAAGCTCTATCTCTCAAAGAAGAAGCTATAGGTGAGCAAGATCCTGGAACTTCTCCCTGAGCCAACGCACATTTAAAGTGCAAAGCTGTTGTGGTCAGCCCATTGAAATTTGAAATTGTTTAGAATGAACACCCAGTCCTTTGATCCATGTCCTTTTCCAAACACATGAATGCACTGAGAGGAATGGTTCTGTATTTCCAAACCAGCTCCTACTACACTCTGAGATTTTCATCACCATCAGTGGCAACTAACCATGACTAACCGTGCCCACTCTTCCAACTTCTCAGTAGTATGTCGATTGTAAAACACACGACAATAAAACTGGACTGTCTGTGTATCAACACAAACTCATAAAAAAAATAAAATAAAATAAAAAGACTGCCTGGTCCTCACTATGTAGATCAGCCCACAAGCTGGTCCTGTTAACACCTCAGTGTGTCCCTGCAGTTCAAAGACTCCTTGTTGTCACCAAGTCTGTGGGGCGGTGGAGTCAACAAGCTACCGAGGTGAGGTAGTGTCAAAGCATGGCTGCTTTGACACTACAGACTGACACGTGCACTGAGATTCACATGGAGATGACATCAATGGCATCAACTATTTAAACTTCTGATTCCAACATCCCAACCAGGACTGTGTGTCGTTTTCCTAACGAGCAGGATTGACAAACTTAGCCAAGCCAGCACCATCATTGGTCAAAATCTGGAGGCATTTAAGTCAGTGAGGGGACTGAACAAACTGCTCTAATCATGGACAATCCATCACATTCACTCCGTGTTATAGGATCAATAAAGTAAATGTAAAAAATTACTGCATTGTGTCTTTATTTTTGCTTCAGACAGTATCGCAACATTTTTGTAGCGTGGGTGCTTTATGACAGGAAGTACAGAAAGGTGGAAGACAGATATAACACAGTTGTTTCTTAGAGCTTACAGAAATGATGAAATGTTAAATTGGACTACAACTTCTGCTTTTGTTGAGAACTGCGATGACTCATGTGTGGTTTGTCATGCGATGTCTGAATCTGATGAAAGGCTAGTTAGTGTTCCTAATCAGGATTTTCCTCTAGCGGCGACAGAAAGCTTTCGGAAAACAAACCTGGCTGAAGGATGTCCGATTCAGGGAAGTCATCAAAGTTAGAGGTGTCGTCAATACTTTTGATTTCTATGGAGATGGCGGCTGGCCGCTCCCTGTAGAGAATCATCAATAGAAATAAGATGTGTTGCGTTTTTCACTTTCCCGAGGGGACTGCATTCATAAGCAGCAGATATGCTCTTTTGTACCTGATGTGCTCCCAATCCACCGACTCAAAAAACTGGTGGCTCTTGATCTCGTCCACGCTCACAGCTCCGATCCGGTTCTCTGCATCTGTGCAAAACCTAAAACACAGCAGAGGTTTTCTTGGCATAACTTCACCTGCTTCCAAGCTTCACGAGGAAGAGATCTGAAGAGGTTACATCCCCAGTAGTACTTGTAGAATAAGGAACAATGTAACTGCTTAACCCACACATGTTGGCTTGTAGCTTCCATCAGAGTCATCATCACGAGAACCAAAGTTGTTCTTTGTGCTGCAAGTTTGTGTAAGATTTAAATTTTTTTCTGAATATCTAAAACACACAGGCAGGAAAATGACCCCAAAAAAGTGTTGAAGCTTCAATGACAGAAATTTGTTAGCTTCTAATTATCATCACAGTTAGCCAGATCGACTACAGTGAAATGAAGGGAAAGAAAAGCAGCTCAAGCTGCAGTTTCTCCTCTGAGAATAAAGGCTCAGTCTATCCAAACATACAGTTTATACCTTAATATCAAGTCTTTGGCTCTCTCTGAGATGGGAACTTCAGGTGGGAAGACAAGTGTTTCCTTCCAGTTCATAACCTTCCTGTACGTCTCCTGTGGTGTCTCTGAGCAGAAGGGCGGATAACCTGATAGAGAACCAACAAGTATGTTATAACATCTGTGGCAGAGCAGTTGATATTACTGACTCTTCTGACAGGATAATCCAGCCGAGTTAATGATTGTCTGGCAAGAACCTGTGGGTACTTCAGTTTTTCTTTCATTTACATCCATTTAAAAGCTGCAAAGCATGAAAGAGTCTTTGAAATATTAACCCAACAGTGGCTATTTTTCACAGCAGGAACTTTTTCAAGGAACCAGAAACTTATGAGAATCACTACATTTCCATCACAGGGACCTGGATCTAAATAAAGTTCCAGGGAAATAATTTTTTCTTCCACAAAAAGTCCCTGCTCAGGTTCCAGTACCTTCTGTAAGTTCAGGAAATCCTGCTCACAAAGTTCCATATACTGCATTTTTGCCATTGACAGCAGATGTTTGATAATAACATTGTAAGGTATCAGTTGTATTTGTGTAAATGCAATTCTTCAAATCGTCCTATATTGGTGCCCTCTGTGTGTGTCATGCTTACCGATGAGCATCTCATACATGATCACACCCAGAGACCACCAGTCGCACAGTTTGTTGTACCCCGTCTGCATGAACACTTCAGGAGCGATGTAGTCTGGCGTTCCCACAGTGGAATAAGCCTGAAAGTCACACCAGATGAGAGGTGAAGGTTTTTACCTTGAAACGTAGAAACAATAACATCAAGTTTACTGTAACAGGGAGATGCTTTCTTTATTATTCTGCTGTCTGTAGTACACCTACTCTTTTCTTTGAAAGCTTCTCATTTACAGTCATGTGGAAAAAAAAATGTTTTCACATCCCTGTGATTCAACAGCCAACTTTAGCTCCAATAAGTTGAAGTACTCATTTTCAGTATGACTTCATCAGTCTCTCACATTGTTGTAGGGGAATTTTGTCTGACTCTTTATAACATTGCTTCAGTTCATTTATGTGCAGCTCTATTTAGATCCCATCACAGCATTTCAATCAGGCTGAGGTCTGGACTTTGACTGAGCCACTGCAACACCTTGATTCTTTTCCTTTGGGATCATCATCCTGTTATATGACCCAGTTAGCTCAAACTTGGACTCCATTCTGGTATACAGAGGAGTTCAAGTCCCACTCATTGACTGCAAGGTGTGCAGGTACTGTGGCTGCACATCACACCTCCTTTAACATTCATGACAGTTGGCGTGTGGTGTTTGTGCTGATATGCTGTGCCTGGTTTTCACCATTCTACAGGCAAACAAGCTGCCAAAACTTCTGCTTTTATAGAATTTTTAATAATAATACAATTTTTGAAAAGTTACTTCTGTCACTGACACAATCAGTCAATTTTCTGACTTCAATTCAGGAGTGGCATTCCTCTCTCCTATAATTTGTCTAGTAAAATGCCAAAATTATACCAGCTGTCTCCGGTTCTTCTTCCAGGTCTCTGCTTTCCTCTTGGAGTTCATATTTTGAAAGGCTGAAAAATAAAGAAAAACAACCATTAAAAAAAATTACATGAAAAGTTTTGTTTCTAATAGTTTTGCCAGAATTATTGTTATGTTATTTTGTTGAGGATGTCATGTTCGTGACTCACAGAAATCACTGGGCGGGTTGTGCGTCAGGTTCCTGTAAAATTCTGTGCGATGAGCTTTCTTCAGCCCAGTACACAGGCCAAAATCTGACAGTTTCACATGTCCCTGTGAGCAAATGAACATTTAATTAAGGAGTCTGCATCTTACAGATTATGATATCGGAAATCTGGAAACGTCTCTGTGAATCTGCATGTGCTTTTGTGTTTCTGTTCTCACTCTGGAGTCCAGCAGCAGGTTGTCCGGTTTGATGTCTCTGTGGATGAATCCCAGCTGGTGGATGGAGTCAATGGCCAGTACTGTCTCTGCGATGTAGAACTGAGTGGCCTCTTCAGAGAGAGTGTCCTTCTTCATCAGCAGTGTCATCATGTCACCTGGCAAAAAGGTCAGACCTTTTAGATCTGAGATCCTAACATCAGGTGACCTGAGATGGTCTGTGGATTTTGCCAGTACTAACCTCCAGGCAGGAACTCCATAATGAGGTAGAGGTTTCTCTTGTCCTGGAAGCTGTAGAACATCTTGACCACCCAGGCACCATCTGCCTCGACCAGAATATCCCTCTCTGCCCGGATGTGAGCGACCTACGGGGAGAGCGCAGATACAGGATCCTGAATGCAGCAGAACAAGTATGCCTTATTATCCTGGAGAACTGTGACGCAGGCAAACGCATTACCTGTTCTTTCTCCAGCATGTCTGCTTTCCTCAAAATCTTCATGGCATAAATGTGGCCTGTGTCTTTCTTCTGTACCAAACGCACCTGAGGGACACAGCATCAGTCAAAATCACAAAGAGACACCTTTTTGATTACAGTCCCACAATCCTGGAGGCTCGAGTTTTGTTTTCGTTTTTTGTTTAAATGTACCTCTCCAAAAGCACCTCGTCCAATGACCTTTAGGGACTCAAAGTCATCCAAACCGAGTCGTGTCCTCTTCAGTCGTAAAAACTCTGTCTCCTTTCGGGCATGCTGAGAGCGCCGCATTACTTTCTGTAAAGAAAACACAGATTTGTGAATAAGTCTAAGAACGAAAAGAGAAAAGTAGGAATTATGTAACTAAAGTACAAAGCGTACTGTACCTCCTCATCTGGTAAACCTTCCTCTTCCATGGCCTTCTCCAGTTTTTTCTGCCTATGAATAAAAACAATAGATTCCTTTAAAAAAAAAAAAATGCAAATAACACACAAGCTTCCTCATGATACACAATTAGAGCGGAGAGGAAAAATGAAAAAAGGGGGGAAAAAACAAAACAAAAACAGGAAGAGATTCGATGACCTCGGACGTGTCAAATCTTGAAAATGAATCCCCCTCACAGTTTATGCAGGGGTGTAAACAGGGACCCAGCCTTCTTTTACAGGAGCCACTGAACTGTGACGCCTGGACAAAAGATCGGCTCTCAGGTAACGTGAGAACAGAAGTGGTCAGATTCCCTGTGTTGTGTTCACACCTAGGATGAAACGTGTCTGCATTGTTAGCTTTTCCAGTGCTTAGTCGGAGGGACACTTGATGCGTGCATAACCTAAGCATTTAAATGGTATGATGCTCAGTTAGTAAAGGAATAAAAAGTTCTATGCAGTACCTCATCTCACGCTCTTCGTGCTGGGTGAGCAGAGTGCTGTAGAAATTTTCCAGTGTCAGCTTGGCCACTGTCACCCTCTCTCGGGTGTGGTTGCTCATGGGAAGGGCAGCTGCAGTCCCTCCCGTCATGGCCATACTATCCTGCAAGACAACAGAAACAATAAAAGAACAAAGATCAGATTGTGCACATCGGTCCGCTGATGTGCAGGAAGTATCTGTACTATCCACTCCACACTAACGTTTCCAAAGATATAGACAGACATGTGCAAACTCCATAATCAGAGCGCCGTGAAAGTTTTCTCCCCACTGCCAGGTAGGAGCTCGACTGACAGCAGGTAACCTCAGGGAAGGTTTAAAATATCACCAGGATACAGGCCACACCCAGAAATTCTTTGTCTGTGTTTTCTTTTCCTTTCAATTTTAACATAAATCAATAAACTATAACAGATAACAGAAACAAAGGAGTTCAAAGGAATTTCCTTTGAAACTGTCACTCTGACTGCTTTCTAAACTAATTTTATGCTTCCACACAGTCAAACACAACAATATAATATGCTCCGTTTATTATCTTACGTCTGTTGATTCGGTCCTCTGCTAAAATTTGACCTTGCAAGTCTTCACTCCATGCATTCAGCTTGTGAAGTAACTCTCATAGAAACAGAATATAAGCAGATTATAAAAGCTACACTCTGCCCGTCCTGTTTGCAAACTGTGCTGTATTCTGCACGGCCATGACAGTGTTTCCACCACAAATACTGCAGCCCTCAGGTAACGACGAGGGCGTGGACACACCTGTATCTGAGGTACGATTACACATACTCTATGAACTGGAAAGGGATTGCACACCACCATGACTGTCACGGCAGACTTACCATAAAAGTACTACACTACATAAATACATGTAGAAGGATGACAGTAACATTATTCCTGGCGTGCCAAGTGTCTGCTTTAGAGCAAACAAAAAAGGTCTAATGTCAAAATAGAGCCAGACCGTTCCATCAGTCAGCCAGTATTTTTAGTTTATTTTTACTATCCACGTAAGTGTTATCACATATGCACCAAAATAAACAGCCCTGCCTGTGCACAGCAGCTCCAACTCACTGGTTTACTACAGCCTCATCCCTGTCTGCAGCACCGCAGCTGACTGGATGATGTTTCTGAGTCAGGTGTTGTCGCCATGATTGGTAACTAAGCAGATTGTTCAATACTGTATTTTAATGTGTAACCAATGGCAGGGTGTATCAAAGAGGCATTTTCAAAAGGCTGTGCTTTTTTAAAGTAATGGACATGGAAGCTTGTGGCAAATACATGGCCAATACATTTCTTGAATTTAAAGTTTTACACACAAACATGTTCACAAGTGCTCAGTGTGCTCCAGATAGTAAACTGGACCCATACTTTTGCATGTATTGAGCCACTGCAGCCACTGCTGTTGCTCCCTACCAGCAACTACGTGAAACTCACGAAAGTGTTTACAGTCGTTGCCGGGCTAACAGCTGCAGAACCACATGGTTCTGTTTGATACAGCCTGTGCTGTTTGCACATGTTAGTGATGCCTCAGGCTGCTTTTTCATATCTAATACTGTGACAGTGAGTATCTACCAAGCTTTCCCAACTCATATCATCTGCTAATATGCTGCCTGTGACAGAGTTACCTTTATGGCATGTTGCTCAAACTTTAAAATTTAAGAATGCAGGAAGGATTTCTCAACATCAAATCTAGTATTGTTTAGCCACTACTTGAAAGAGGATATATTATTTAAACCTCCAAAACTCTGACTCCATACCCATCCACTGGTCTGGATTAGAGTCAGAGAGGTTTAAATAACACATAAATAACATATATTCATATAAAATGTGAAGGTGGACATAAGTTTTGTACGTTTAACTGTATTTTTTAGTTTTACA
Organism: Pundamilia nyererei; assembly: GCF_000239375.1. Classification (NCBI taxonomy): domain Eukaryota; kingdom Metazoa; phylum Chordata; class Actinopteri; order Cichliformes; family Cichlidae; genus Pundamilia; species Pundamilia nyererei. Next base: position 961,592 of record NW_005187531.1, on the reverse strand, counting down.
GCTTTTCCTGCTGATAAAGACCTCTCCCATGGCCATTCATACTACACCAGAGTAATTAAGTAATAGACAAAAAAAAAGTTTTTCATTATAGAAACTGGGAAACACTATTTAAATTTGACTTCTTTTTCTTAAATTATGATGTCTCAGGGATTACACGTGTAGTTTACACTGACAGAAAGTAGAGTGTGGTCCAGCCCATTTAAAATCAAAGAAGGCTGTACGTGGCCCACGAACTAAAAAGAGTTTGACATCCTTGAATTAAGTCATTTCAGCCGTTCTTGCCATGTGTCATGTGCCATAGATACCAGTGTAATATTACTGGTAATTAGCTCATATTGTCCACTTTATCAGCCAAAGCAGTTTATTAGTGTAACTGCAGCAACAGCACACTTTATAGAAAAAGCAGGCGTTACCGACACTGGCTTTACTGTTTCAAACCCTTGCGTGTTGTAAAAGTGACAATGTACATTCATGCCAAGGGTTCAGCTCTGGAACAGATCCCAAGCAGTGTAGCCTTAAGTCCAGATGAAAGAGCTTGAAAACGTTCAACTACTTGGGAAGAGTTTTCTCTACAAAGCCCTCATGTGGGTGGAATGAAAAGCTCAGGCAGCAAAAGAAACATACATGCACGTGAGGCTGAGGCCACTAGTAGTTTAAACATAATCAGAGACAAATGATCATGCTAAAGAGCACAAGAAAGGAAAAAAGAAGAAAGAAGTTTGATTTTCCCCCAGCGAAATTCATAGAATATAAAAAAAACAAACACAAAAACAACAGACTGTGAACATATTATGTAACAAAGGAAGTAAGGAAGGAAGAAGAAGAAGAAGGGGGGTCGTGTATATCATCAAAACATTTCAGCAGTTCGCTATCAGAAAAGGTATGAATGGGCTTGATTAGCTCACAAGGAGATAAAACAGCCCTGCAGGCAAAAGATAGGACCCGTGTTTCGTCTAGTCACTGGTCTTTTTCCCGTTATGGCCCCGCGATCCCACAACAACAAGACATTTCCTGACTTCTGAGAAAAGTCCTGAATCACTGCTGCAAACTGGGAGGAAAACTGGATCAGTAGCAAACAATGGCTTCTGCGTTAGCGAGGTCTGTGCTGATGTACCTGCACCACAGCACACGCTGGGAGCTCAGCCTACCAATAAAAGAGCAACTCTGAACAAGCACACTTACACTTGTGCATTCACATGGGCAAGATGTGGTGCAACTTTTTTTAAGGTTTCCATCAGCTATGACTAGACCTCTGTGTACTCTACCTGCAAGCACACTTTTCTTCATAAAGAAGTGGATACCACACCACCTCAGCAACTACTACAAACTACTACATTAGAGGTCACTCACTCTGGGACACAAGTTTATTTCTCTGTGACTGCAGCTAATATTTCAGTTACTGACTAGATTTATGATTTTGACTGCTGATTAGGCACCGGCTAATGGCTGGGCCTTACTTAATAAGACTGGACTTAAAAGAAAGTGCATGAATTATAGACATATACCTCCCTATCCCCACCATTAGACGACTTTATTGACACGATAAGAGCACTCTGGAGAAAAAGGACACCGTATTAGCTAACCCAAAGTGTAGGTTATCACGGAGCTATCGTTTAAATGCATAAACAGGGAGGGGGTCACATCCTCTGCATGTAGTCAAAATGTCCATCCAAATATTGTGAAATAAAAAAATTAAAAAAATTGCTACACTACAACTATGCACCACTGCCTTAAATAATCAACAGATTTATAACCATAAGTATTAAGTAAACAAATGACCAGTAATATTATGAGCTGGTGTAGTATTTCATATCTGCAGGTGGTTTGTTCAAGTGGTGTTGCATTAACCCAGCAGAAGCTGTTGCTCATTTGCTGTGGGCTTGTATGTATACCACTGTCTACTATGCAGTCTCTCCATTTCATTATTTTGAAATATAGAAGAGTTTGCCCCCACCCCTCCTCCAAAGTTATGTGGCCTTGAGTTGTGTATTTTATATAAATTATATGTTTGCATATTTTTTTAAAGGAGACAACATGGGTCATGACTACTGCTGTGCAGACATCTATCCTGAGTCTCCCATAAAGTTTTCACAGGATAAGTATTTAGGGCTCAATGAAATACAGAGCCATATACAGAGCTTCAATATGCACAGCTAATGGTCACTCTTAACCAGCTAGCTTGGGTCATTCCCATCTCATTCCCATTTCCATTCTGCAATCAGACAGACATCAGTGACGGCAGTCCTTGTTCAGCCTGAGAGAACCGATTTGAGCTGGAGCATCACTCTAACCAGAACCTGAAGCAGGCGGAGAGCTGATTCGTTTGCCAGCAGACCAAGTTCACTGCTGAGAGAAGAGAGCAGACCGAGGACCGCTGCTTGCTGCGGTTCAGAAAGTGAAGGTGCAGCTCACCTATGACGCGCTCAGTTGAAAGACAGCTGACTATTTCTTTAGTGCTCATTGTCACAAAGTAACATAGTATTATTTTATGTATTTTAGACAGTTGCTTTTGCACACATAAACACCAGTGTGTACGAGGAGCAGGAGTTTCACTGTATGTTCGACTAAAGTCATTAGAGAGGGACATGAACTTACAGTAAATTGGCTTCTACACATACGTTACCATGCAGACTAAGATAAATGGGTTATACAAAAGAGCTTGTTTGCTATCCATCTATAATAATAATAATAATAATAATAATAATAAT
>NW_005187531.1:947727-958864 GCF_000239375.1 Pundamilia nyererei | reverse complement strand
AATAATTATTATTATTATTATTATTATTATTATTATCATTATTATTATTATTATGCTTAAAATAAAGATTGTGCATTCTCAATTTGTTCTTGGCTGGGAATATCATGGTTTCATGACTAGTGTGCTGACAGAAAAAGCACCAATATTAGTTAGAGCCTGCATGCTATTGGAATAGAGCAGAACTAATCCAGGATAACATGGTGTTAGGTTTAAATTATCTTGATGACAGTCAAATAGTATATTCAGTTCTTTCATTTAGTTTGATTGCGCTGTTATTTTTTATCCATCTTAGAAGAAGAAATGTTCACAACCTAAACTGGATAACCTGGATTATCCACAAAGAAAGGAAATGAGTAGAATGATGTGCTTTTCGTAATATGTGAAAAGAGACTCAGAATTTCCCCTCATGGAGTTTTTTTTTTTTCCTGGTTTTCCAAACAAGGTGGAAAAAGAGGCATCATTTAAATTGCTACATCATAACTGAGCCAGCCAGGCCTTAGCTCTGCCTAAAGGGGATTCAGTTGGCTTGAAGATAACCAGATCCACCCCACAGCTAAACAAACACGGCTGCGCAACTCAGGCACTTATAAGGAAGGCATTACCAACTCGGGCTTGCTATTTAGAAACTTAAGAATGCAGCCTAAAACAGCCCACTAGAACTGAAATACACCAGTGGCTCCAGTTCACAGGCTGTTCTTGGGTCACCAGCAATGGCAACATCTATTCATTTTACACAAATCAAGTAATACATAATATATACATAGCTTCTTACACTTAAAATAAAGTGTTACTGGCAGCTGCCAGATTGTTTGACCACACTTTCAAGTACTAAAAACCTCCAACAGAACAACATGAATGATTTTTAGTTAGTAAGAAATGATTTCTCAATGGAATTCTGAGATCTGTGGATCAGTTTGAGATTATCTGCACGAGAAGAAGTCAGTGTCATACAAGCAGGCAAGCTATAACCCCAGATGCACCACTGAACTTTAAAATCCAGCCTGCTGCAGGTGTTTCTGGAGAAATACTTTACTTTGAATAGAAAGAAGAATCAGGACAGATGTAGCTCAGTGTACCCGTTAACCACTGATTTCTCAGTTTTGTGTGAAAAATTCTTCAGTTTCACACACTCCACCCTTAACGCACTCGGAGTGAGTGGACAGGAAACCCTTTCCCTCCTGAATGAAAGGACTCAGTCATGAATCAACACACAAATGTGTGCTTACGCACAGAGAAACTGTGAAAGCATATGTTCCCCTGAACAGTTAGTTTATTTTAAGCTAAACAGCCAAGTGTGTGTTAAAAACTCAATAAATGATTCCTGGCAACAGGAACTTGAAGTATATTAACAACTTAACAAAAGGACATTTATCTCAAATACATTCTGAAATCCAATCCACCAGAGAGAGCAGTCAGTTCATATTAGAAGTGAACAAAATATATGGCAAAAAAATGGCAATTTTTTAAGGCACAGCTGTTAAGCTTTTCACCCTTTATATGTGGCGATTGACCAGTTACCGGTATGTACACATGCACATGTTTGCCTTAGCTAATGTTTCCCGGCTCACCTACACTGACGCCACCCTGTCGGACCTCAGCTACCATAGGTCCGCCACTGCTGCATGCCTCACACTAGGGAGAATATTCACCGCTTCTTTCTTGTAGTTAGCTTGTTTGACGCTATACTGTGCGAGCTACCTATTTGCTACATTCCCTTTGCGTGTCTGTGTGGCAGGTTCAAATATATTAATAAATTCAATTCGGACAGGATAAAAAATGAACAGCATTTTTTTAAATAAATCTTTTTCACTTACCTCCGTGTCCTGCTCCAGAGTCAATTATTGGCGTGCCGCCAGGCCACGACCCAAATGAAGAAATGAAATGTCTTATATCGTTTCTGCCTAATTTTTTAGGCAGTTGGAAGCTAGAGGCTCTGGTTATAGGCTACCCCTTAGAGGAACCTTAGAGGCTGCACAGTAAACATCACCGCTATTGACCCCAAATCATAACAAAAGACCTCTGAAGGCAAAAATACCCCACGCCGAAATAATTTGAAAATATTTTACTGTCTGTACATGTGGCAACCGACCCCCCAAAAACACACTGTTCCCTTCGGTCCTTTATGGCTACAAAATATGAAATAAGCTCCGCTGCTTCCTGAGACCGTCGGGCTCGTCAGACGTTCCGACAACGCAACGGCGTAGCGCCTGAATGACGCTAACGCCGACCAATCAGCGATGACTAAAAGAATCCGTGTTTTCTTCTGCCCAATAAAACGTGACCTCTACATAAGGGTGATAGATTGGCCAATAAAAGCATCCAAGCCGCCCTGCAAGAGTCGGGGACGGGTCCAGCTAGCAAGCGTTTGCAGCGATGAAAGAATTTCCAGCGGTTGGAGGCTTTGGTACATAATTTTATTGGTTGTGCTTAGCGCAAATTCTTACTAAAATAGCTTTTATTATTCTGATAATTTGCAAGGATTAAATGGTATTTTATTGTAAAATGTTCTTCACACATAATTATGAAATACCGTATCAATGAGAGGGTATGTAAGGCCAATAAAAGGTCACATTGGTGATCAATACACAAGCATCAGGTTTCTAATCGTTGACTAAATGAAAAAGCTGCAGGAGTTAGTTATACTGAAATGTTACTGCTATTCAAAATATAAGTAGAACTAATCGAAACCACACGGATATTTTATTGGACAGCGTTTATCTAGTGGCAATAAACCAGATAGAACGTAATAAAGTATGATAAGATAAAAGTCACACAGTCCACATTTATAGCACTTTCTATTAAGGCACAATCTGAGACCTTTGCCATAGCAGTTTGAGATGATAACAGCTTGTCTGCCTACAAATCCTTTAAAAAGTGCTCATTGTTTAAACTAGAAACCGAAATAAATGTGTCCGCATTCCAACATTGTTACAGTAGAGCCCTTCAAAAAGGAACGGACTTGTTTCCTTAATAATCCCATCAGTGGTGCTTAGAAATGTCTTCATCCTATCTGGACTCTTTCATTTCCTTGTAGATTGTCCTATAGACCTTTGGGATAAACAAAGAACATTAAAGGGAGAAGCTACACTAATCACATGTGAATGAAAACGCAGATAACAAAATTTGAGCACAGACAAAGTTTTGTTGACCAAACCAGGGCAGGTGAAGATTTGCTGTCATAAATCTCCTCATTCGGGCGGGTTAAGTGCTTTTACTGTTAGGACCATGATGTCAACATGCAGACAGGCGGGTGGGTCCCGCTAACACGTCTGGGTGTGGTGGCCAGCAGACAAGGCTGTTTTTATATTTCTCACATCAATGGGGCCCACTGAGCTGTGACACAGCACCTATATTTAGATTTGGGCTATAAAGTCTCTGGCCTGCAGCCTGGGTTTCACAAAGTTCAGTCTGAAATGGATTCAGCCAATATGAAAGCATTTGTTTCGCAAAAATCAAGATTGCACTGCATGACTTGTGAAAATATTTTAGTTGCAAATGTGACAAAGGTGATTTTTGCTCTTTAGGTTTTTTTTAAATATGATGTATCAGACTGACTAGGAGTTAGAACAGAACACACGCATGTACATAACTTTCTGTAATGTGAAATTTTCATGCCTTTTACGGAAACGTTTCAAACCGTCGATAGAACCAGATTATGGAGTTGGTTTTTTCCCCTCCTTTAAATTTTTTTTTCCTTTCACTATTGTTTTTGTCAAAACACATTATGAAATAGACAAGAGCCACAGCTTAGTTCCTCAAAGCTGTGTCCATCAGAATTTCCTTTAAAGGTCACATGAACTGAAATGTGGTCATTCTTTAATTGTAATTGTTTCAGTTTCTGCTAGTGTATCAGTTCCAATGAAAAAAATGAAACTGATGCAATGCCACAAACAAACTCCAACAATTAACATCACCCACATGGTTCGTGTACAAAACGCTTGTGGTAACAGTTTGCAAATTATATAAAAAAAGGGATATTATTAACACTTATTTGGCTGTCCACGGTTTATTTAAAAAAGAAAATACCTCAGAGAGATGAGCTATCAATATCTACAAAATCTGACATAAATATATAACATATAGTGTACATAAATCACATAACACCTGTCAGATTGGTCTCCTCAGGCCCACAGAGAAGTTTTTTTTGTTTTTTAAAATAAAAATTTCAGGAAGAAGATCCGTGTGCATGTAAAGACACCATCCTTCATCCTTCTTTAGCTGAGCTGCAGAAAACAAACAAAAAACATAAAGATGACCTCATCCACACAGAACCGCTTCAGCATCTACATGTTCACACATTTGACATGTGAACACACACCATGTTTGGCAGTTTCAACGATGGCCTATTGTGGCTGAAGGCAAAGAAAATAAAAATAGCTGAAAAGACTGAAAATTGTCCAGAATCATATTATGCATTCCTCGGGTCAGGATTCAGCCGGTGATGGCTGGCTGGGTGCCCCGTTGCGGGTGCGGAGCTGAGATTGGGCAATGTCAGCCAGTGCACTCTGGATCTTCTCCAGGAGCATATCGCCGCGGTAAACCACCTCTTCTAGCCGAGCTGCTGCCTCATGGTTCTCCTCCTCCAGCTGCCGCAGACTGGCCGCCTGATGAGAGGTCACAGTCAGTCAGATTTAATGAAAACAGCTTTGGTGTTTTTATTTTCCCTTTTGTGGAGCGTCAAATAACTGATAACAACTGAGTGAAGGTTTCCTTTAATTGTGTATAACTTGGGAGCATCAGATCTCACAATAACTGACTGAATAATAAAAGAATTCCCACCTGGTACACCCAATATCCCCACACAGTGCAGGTGGTGTGTGTGAGCAACTTTTAAATAGTTGATGAGAACCACTTTGTACAAGTTTTGTTTCACGGTTCAAAAGCTGCCATCAGACTGTGACGAGATTCCATGCATGATTCACAATGTGTGCAGAAAGTCTCCTGAGACGTGGTCTTACAGCTGATCATTTCTAACAGCTTTGTATGACAGATGTCTTTTTACTTTATATCTAAAACCAGTTGCGTGTATTGTCGGCCCTCAGAGAGCTACAGGGAAACTAGAACTTCTGGGCTGTGCAAGTCTCATTCACAAAATTCCACTGACATCTGACAGCACTAATATCTAAAAAAAATGCTGCCCTGTGGTCCGCATGAAGATAGAAGTATCCTTGCACAAAGAACCAACACCACTGATTATACAATATTGCTCGGCTGTTTTTCAGAAAGACTGACGACTACTGCTCCGACTTATAAAAAGCTAGAAATGACATGAGCTGACATGAGCTGTAAGGATGGCTTACTTTCTTATAACATTACCTAGAGATAAATATCATACTTGTTTGAGAAAGAGCAGCACCTACTCGGCTCAGAAAAGGCATTTGGAGCTTGTAATGACATTAAGCATGATTGGTCCATGCAGTTTAAAAGCAATGAAAGTTTGTTTTTTGTTTCTTAAATACCTAATTTTCCAGCAATATATACAATTATTAGTCACGTCATCAGCAAAAATGTGCATACTGCCAAGATCCATGAATCTTTTAGAGAAATCATTTAACAACAATGCTGGTGATTTTCCTTTGGCTCAGACTAAAACTTCCTCTATGCAGGGAAACTCCCCCCTTCCCTGTGTACTCAGAGTCTAAGTTTCCCAAACATTACCAATTTGGCAGTTTTAACTGGTTTAAGTGAGCTTTACCATTTACTTAATGGATGTTCCTCAAAATAATCTCGTTATCGGAACACTCCAGCCGTGGTGTTTATCGTTCCTCTCTTGAGTGAAGGCCATATAATATTAAAAGAGATGTTTTTGCTTTTTTGTCTACTGATAAAAGTCTCTGGAAACAGATCAAAAAGTTAGCAAGTTTTCCAAGTACCACTAATGTCATTCAAAGATATTTGTGTTACAAATGCTCACTGGGAGTACTGTGTATTGCACTAAGATATGCTTGCTGGGAAACATCCTATTCTCAATTTTCTGTTCTTTAATCTATTCTAGTCTAATCTAATAGCAGAAAGCAGTGCACAGGAAAGTGACACTTGATGTCATGTATCTTTCTATTTACGGGAGAGAGATCAACACAAGAATGACTGTTGTTGTCTTTAACATATTTCACTATAGACTATAAACAGTTTGCTTACACACAAAACACACTTCCCTCTGCTGACTGATAGCTAGACATACTAACAGTGCTCCTCTACTTGAATTAGTTTTTTTTTTTATGTCTGGGAAAATAGAATTAATACATTGAAATACATATATACACATGTGAAATAGTCGGTGATACTTATGAATGTGCTGACCTGCAGAGCTGCTGTGGACTCCTCACTAGGCAACGAGTCTATGAGTACATCCACATCTTTGGCTGTTCGGGCTATAAGGGCTGCAAACAGCTGGGCATACTCTAAACAGAGATCAAGAAAAACAAAACACAGGTGAAACATCCTGCATATCATTCATTTATTTTTATATATATAAAAATAACAGAACACAAACACACACTCTACATGCTGTTGAGCCACAGAAAGTACCCCCTCCCCCCCTTTTTTTATAAGAGAAAAATCATTATGTACCATAATATTCAGAGTGAAAAGATAAAATGTCACTAAATATTGAGTAAAATGTAAAGAAGTGGTGAAACTAAATCATTTGAGTTGTAGAGAGACACTCATCATGAATGATATGTAGGTGTAGTGATGGAGACCCGGTGTTGTATGATCAGGGGGGAGTACTGTACAAAGCACCAATGTGGACATTTTCATTCCTGTTTCAGACAAATTTTTTCAAGCCAACAAGCTGTTCCACATTATGTAAGCCAGTCTGTACTGCATATGTCAGTTTGCATAAGATTTTGTCCGTGTAGCCTAGGGCTGCCACGATTAGTCGACTAGTCACGATTACGTCGACTATCAAAATCGTCGACAACTAATTTAATAGTCGACGTGTTGTTTGAAGCTTTGTAAGATCCCAAAAGACGCGGGAATAAGTAGTAGGATTTAAGAGTGTAATAACAGACTGAAACAGAAGATGGCAGCACTGCATGTACAAGGATACCAGCTGCCGTTAAACCCCGAAGAAGAAGAAGCAGCGTCCGGTATCGTAGCGTCCAAATTCAGGAACTGCATCCTACTGTGCCCCCATTTGTAGGCCGATTACGTTACAGTGACACGACGAAGACTGTCCGAATTCGAAGACTCTGACAAATGCGGCCGACAAATGCGCCCTGAGTAAATCGGTTTGGCTGCAATTAAAGTTATAGTTTTTACAAAGCTGAAGAAACGTCAAGAAGATAACTGATTATCAGAAGTGTGAGATCCTCGAGAATATACTCAGGTGTCCTGTTATATTTTAGATAGCAAGGAGCAGACGGCTGAGTTTATTAAACTTCACCAAAACAATCTGCAAATTTCATTAAAATGTAATAAACTATCATCTTGTCTTTATTTTTAGTTAGCACATACCTTACACACTTAAAGCTGTAAGCTAATGATAGTTATATAAGAGCAGATGCATGCTGGTGCAATAAGCTGTAAGTTTTACGTCCAATGGATGCATGATCTGATTAGTCAACTAATCGCAAAAATAATCGGTGACTAGTCGACTATCAAAATAATCGTTTGTGGCAGCCCTAGTGTAGCCTGATGATTCTGGGTATGCAACCTCTACAGACATGCTTGTGTGCAGTGCACCAAGAGATCAACAGCACATGTAGCACTGGCTGACAGTGATAATACTGGAAACTAATTTGCTGACGAGTTCACTTTAACAGGAAAGGGAGTAACAGAGGAGTTCACCACAAAGAGGAAACAGTGGCAAAAATAATCAACAATTAAAAAAAGCAGCATGAGAAACACAGACAGTGGATACGTAGACAATTTTCAATACCGCGTTTCATTTCACTGCAAAGAAGTTATTTTTATATTATGACATATCTTTTCTGTATCAGGGTCGAAGTTGAAGGAGAAACTGAACAAATGCAAACAAGTCTAGCTCACAGACTGTTCCGCATAATTGTTATACTGCCCTCTGGTGACAGCACACAGCTATAACATGTACCAACACACAGCTATATACTGGGCTGGAAATCACCAGAGACCCTTTGATACCACATTTTTACAATATATTACTGTCATTTTCAACATTATATGATATGCTAAATATTGCAATAACATATACTACAATTTATGTCCTAAAAGTTGAACTTTATCAGTATCTGTTTTATCCAATGAGATAAAGTAATCTCACTGCAAAATGAGATTGTCAAGCATCCCCCATCACTGTTATTAAAACCTGCCACAAATGTTACTATAAAATAAGAGTCATTCTGACTGATATCAGTCTGAGGTTCAATAGGTCAAGTTGGCAATTACATGCAATCTGTTTCTGATTGCATGGGCAACAAACACATGTTGTCCATAGGGAAGTTGCACAGTGACCTCTGGTGGAGAAGCTATGCAACGTCATTGATGAGTGTTTCTCTCATCTCCTCTTGAATTCTTATTTTTTTATATTTAGTAGCTTTTAAAAAGCAGATATCAATAGAGAGACAAATAAATAATATCAACTGATATAAAAACTATGGTTAAAATTAATGTCATAGTAAAAAACACACAAACCTTCTGTTGGGTTTGCTGGCTGATCCTTGTTGATAGCTGTCTGGATGTTACTGAAAGATGCAGGAGGTGCACACTGTTGCAGGACGCCGATAGCATTACAAAACTGATCCGCAAGCTGGACACACAAAACAAAACCAGTAATAGGTTACGCTGTCGTTTAAACAAGACAATAGCTGCTGATGAGAACATAAACTTCAGGCAAAAGAAATTTAAAGAGGTTTCTTTTACCAGTTTTATCAAGGTATGTTTTTTTTTTTTAAATTATAAAATATAGGTATTTAGTTTACCAGTGTCAACCATAAGGAGGCCATAATCCAATTTTACCCACTGTGAAAATGTGAAGGCGTGCTTAAGTTTTGGATTTTTAAATGTATTTTCATAAGTTTTACAGCTTCTCCTGAAGATAAAACGTCCCCCAAATAATTAAATGAGAGAAAGTTCATTTTTTAAACCATCTACTATAGAAATCTATGCTTTTTACAATGGGTTCACATTACAAAATATATTATTACAGGACAGTCTACACAACAAGCCAAAAGAACGTTTTCTGTTATTTTTGCACATTTATTTCCTACAATTTAAGCCCAACGAGTCACACTGACAAATTTTTCTTTATTGTGCAGAAAAACTAAGAAGGACTTTTAAAACCAACATCTTTTTCTTATATTACAATATCTCAGGGATTAAATGTATAGTTAAAGTTCTGACTGAGAGTGACAGAAAGGGGAGTGTCACTGATCGGCCCAAAGTGTGTTGTATGTAGGCCACCTAGTAAAAGGATGTTTGACATCCCTGGTCTAGAACCACCCTTAAATTATTATTATTATTTTGTTTGTTTGTTTGTTTTGGAAAATGGCAAATAGTTGCAGCGGGAGTTGAAAATAGTTGAAACGGGAGAAAACACGTGGAATTACAGTATGTAAGGCAAAAACAGATTTTGCAGTATTCTAGCAAGCTGGTACAACATGAAGGATCAAAATCTGACCTACTTTTCTCCATTCGTAATTCCTATAAGTTCAACATCTGTTCAAGACCACTGAAAAAAAAATAAGCAAATTTGGTCCCTTGCAAGCCAAATATAAAGAAATTACCTTTGCACAGTATTGTAGTAACACTGTTTTCTTTCCAAATATATTTATTTTGTATCATTTTGTTCAATGAAGCTACTCAAAACGACGTTTTAACACTGTAACACTTCATTGTTTAAAATAACTTAGCTGGTTTGGTCGTTTAGTAACACAGGCCTTTAGCTATAATTGCTATAATGGTTAGCTACCCCGTGTTGTTGACACGTTACTAAACTACTCGGGCCACTGGTTTGCGTTAGCTACCAACTCTAAACGACATAACGATGCATTTTATATTTTTAACACCTCCTTCTACCAAAGAATGTTTAAAATATTCAACATTTGCCTTACCGAATTGACTGCGTCTTGAAGTTGTGTTAGCCGGTCCGCCATATTGTCTGTTTCTGACGTAACTGTCGCGAGAACATAAAACATCTCGCGGTATATTCGGTATTTTGGGAACCTTGGTTGTCATAGGTTGGGTTACTTACTTTTATCATCTCACAACTGGGTTCACAGCAAACTTGAAACGCGTTAAAATCGATATTTTCATATCAGCAGAGATTATCTTCTATTTTAACGAGGAACGGATCTTTATTAGAGCCTGTTTGTGGGTGCTTTATGAGGACTAATGTTAGCCTTTAGCTAATATTAGCTGCCAAACATCAACAGGAAGTAGCAGCGGGGTTAACGCAATTCCAATGTCTTGTACTGTGGCTTCCCCAGGTATGATCATTTTTGTTTCTTTAATTCATTATCTAAATTGAATGGCAACACTGATTTGTTATACGCACCCGTTTATAATGCGAGCATGTAAGTGGATTTGCATGAAAGCTTAACTCTGATTAGTAAGTTGGCTAATAAGTGAGCCGAGCTTGTGTATGTATGTATGTGTTGTTAAAATATGTTTTACGTTGTCAGCTAACTGAATTTGGAAAACTGAGATACTAATCCCCTTCACGTTTTATATAGCTGAGACGAATATGCTTCCAAAGTAATCATGTAAAGTGAATCTGACACCTAAAACACGTAAGGCTTGCTCCTAATCGAATTAGCTGACACGGCAGCTGTAATGACGAGTAGGTCGAGGAGGAGAAAGCCTAGATTCAATGTCAATGAATGATTTTTAGCTGGTATTTCGAAGTCAGAGCTGACGCTTCAGTTGAGGTTACTTCTTGGTTTACAGATATTTTTAAAATTGTATAATACCAATATCGCGGTGTTGTTGTTTGAACAAATAAAACAGAACTAGATCAAGCATGTTTAAAAAAATATTAAAGTGATCATCATATAAAAAAAGACTACTTTTATAGAAAATGACTGATGTAACCTATTGCTGCTTAACAGCAGCAATACAAGGAGTGCAGAATTATTAGGCAAATGAGTATTTTGTCCACATCATCCTCTTCATGCATGTTGTCTTACTCCAAGCTGTATAGGCTCGAAAGCCTACTACC
>NW_005187531.1:944528-946385 GCF_000239375.1 Pundamilia nyererei | reverse complement strand
GTTGTTCAATAATAAAATTATTCCTCAAAAATACAACTTGCCTAATAATTCTGCACTCCCTGTAGCTTGCAAAAAGCTACTGCATCATGGTATATACATAGGTTTTTATAGGACTGTTCAGAGTTCCCAGAAAACTTTCACTTGACTGCAGCTGCTGTATCTACAGATTATAGACCAAAGTTTTTCCCCATTGTCTAACTAAGATACAAAGTCAGCCTACCTTTAAATAAAGAAGCTGTTTTAATAAGATATAATTCAATAGTGTCAGTCATCACTATAATGAATAGCTTGCTAATGGATAATTGCTTTAACCAAATGTAATACTTAAGGGAAGAAAAGAAGGATTGACAAGGTGGATGACTACTATGTTTGCAAGCAACCGTGTCCTAGCTCCTCTTAAGAATCACTTGTATTTCCTCAGGCATGAACTGTACCTTAGAGAAGGTCCTGGCAGATGCCAAATCATTAGTGGAAAGGCTTCGCAACCATGACAACGCTGCTGAGATGTTAATCGAACAGACGACACATCTCAACAAGCGAGTAGAGGCCATGAAACAGGTAGGGTGTCACATGAACTTGGGGAAATGTGAGGCCTAAAGCATTTGATGTAGAATCCGTGAAGTTTCATTTGAAAAGCTGGAATAACATTTTTTAAAAAGTATTTCTAATTGTTATGATCTATCATTTTATATTTCAGACTGAAGGTTTTTGTGCTTGTTCTTTTTATTGATAGTACCAGGAAGAGATAGACACCCTGAATGAGGTTGCACGTCATCGGCCTCGTTCCAGTCTAGTCCTGGGAATCCAGCAGGAAAACCGGCAAATTAGGGAGCTCCAGCAGGAAAACAAAGGTAGGCAGTTTCCTTCAATGTCAACTCTCAGTCAGTGCATTTTTAGTTTCGCTTTGATTTGCAGAATATAAAGCTGGAATTTGATCCTTCCTGCAAATCAAACTTGTGTTCATACTTCATGTAGAGCTGCGTACATCATTGGAAGAACACCAGTCTGCCTTAGAGCTCATCATGACCAAATACAGGGAGCAGGTGTTCAGACTTCTCATGGCCAGTAAGAGAGACGACCCCGCCATCGTTACCCAGCTGAAGGAGCAGCATACTACGGTCAGTGTCTGGTGCAAGTACTTTTAATGTATTATTTTGCAATTTTTTTTACTTTTCTTGTGCATTAAAAAAAAATCATTGCAGGAAATGCAAGCACACATAGACAAGATCAACGAAATGGCCTCCGTGATGAGGAAAGCCATAGAGGTGGATGAGGAGCGAATATGTGAAGATGAGGAGAGGATTAAACAGCTAGAGGTAAAAGCCGAGCAGCATTACTTCAGTTGTTCCAAAGCTTTGAGACCAGGGGAAGGTACAAAAAATCCACAGAAGTTACAAATCCACCCAAAAAAATGTCTGTTCATGTGACACAGAGGATCACAAGTGTCAAAGAAATTGACACTTGACACAAATGCCAATAAAAGTCATCAGTAGAAACTTAAATGATCAAGCCTCTGAGGGGTGGAATCAAAACTGGATCACAAGTCATAGTTAAAAAATGTTCATATGCTCTGTTATTTATTCATTTATTTATTTAAACAGTATATTTAGTGTGAGTTTGGAGTTTAAAAATGAACTAAAGCTTCATGTTGAGTTGAGATGTCAAAGCAGATCTTAACAGGGCATTTAAATTAAAAATTAGCCTTTTTATTTACATTTCCTCCTAGCTTTGTTTTTGTCCCTTTGACCTACTTTGTTATTTAGACATCCTGCCTCTCTATTTTCAAGGTTCTTTATTTGTCACATGCATAGTTATACAAGTATAACACACAGTGAAATGTAGCCTGACACGCTCCTC
>NW_005187531.1:938237-944508 GCF_000239375.1 Pundamilia nyererei | reverse complement strand
ATAATAAAACACTGCATGATGTATGGTTGCCAAAAAAGTACAGACTTTGAAGTGTACTAAAGATATAAAGTGAAAGGCGGCTCTTTGAAGGACATTTCTAACAGCTGTTTTGTCCAAAGCTAACTGAAATGCATTTCATATTAATATAATAGTAAAAAAATATATTTATATATATATATATATATATAATTACCAATACTACTTGAAATTATCCATAAATCCCATAAAAGTTAGATTTATGTTACTATTTAGCTAACTAGCGTTGCTATGTGCTTTTAGCTTTTGACAGTAAGAACCATTTGTAGTGTTTCCACATGTTAACCACCAGATGTCAACAGTGAGCTTTTAAACTCTTAAAACCTCATAAACCCATATTTTATTCACAGTAGTGGAAAAAGTAGCATTTTAAGAAAAACAGTAGCTCATTTTGAACTTAATACTAGCAATAAAAAAATAAAAAAAGTTGGGATGGGGTCAACAAAAAGCTGGAAAAATGGAGGAACATTTTAGGTTAACTGGCATAAAGATTAATACTCAACATGATTGGGTATAAAAAGGCCTTTTAAAGAGGCAGAGTTTCTCAGAAGTAAAGATGTGCTGAGGTTCATCAATCTGCAAAAAAAAAAAGGCATCTGCAACTTGTGGAACAATTTCAGAATAACATTTGTCAACATATAATTCTGAAGACTTTGAATATCTAATTATCTGCAGCTTAATATCTTCAAAAGATTCTGAGAATCTGGAGAGATCTCTGTGCTCAATAAAATTTGGGTTTATGGGATTTGCAAATCATTCTGTTTTTGTTTGCATTAAACACAGCACTAAGCACAGCAGATCTCTGTGTATTTCAGTTGGAGAACAATGGACTCCGAGAGCTGCTGGGAATCAGTCGGGAAGCTTTTCTGGTTCTGAAGAGAGACGACCAATCAGACAGCACGTCGCTGTCGCCACTGCTCACCAGTGCCGACGTGAGCTTACGAAAAAGTTAGAGCCCAGGGCAGCCCACCAAACCCGCCCACCTACTGCTGCCGCTGTAGGGTACAGAGTCTACAGCCTGTTACCACGTGACCACTTCAGATGATGAGTCTCCTGGTGCATTTAGAACATCGCTGCTCCAGACCTGCATCCCTGTCTGATGATTCGGGCAACAAGCAGCGAGCCAACCCCCTCCCTTTATTCTTTTTCTTGTTTCTTGGTACTGCTGTAACGTTTTGTTCATTTTGGCAGCATGCACGAGCCCGCAGTGCCTGCAACATTTTAAGTTGTAAATGAGTAAATGAAGGGCTTGAGTTCAAATAAATCTATAAGCAAGAAAATTTGTCTGTAGAGTTTGTGTCACCTTCCAAATGTCACACGTTTCTTGTTCTGTTTTGGTTGCTCCTGCAGATACACAACTTCTCACTTTCACTACTCGTGTCAGTAAAAGTGGTTTCTATTCCCACCAATATTGTCACTGGCGGGAATAGAAACCATATCCACAGAGGATCTGCTCCAAAGGGTGAGGTGCATCTGCTGCTAGCTGTGGAATAGAAAATTTCAACACTGTCAAACCACAGTGTAGTTATACTCCACTGAAAGGCTTGTAAACAAGTGCTTCATTGTTTCACTGTTGCACATTTATATCATTAGATTTTTCAGTAATTTTATCCACTACTTGAAAAAAAGAAAAAAATATATACATATATATATATTATTGGAAAGCAGTCAGTCTGTGCATTTTAGAGGATGGAAGAGAATATTTGTGGTATTATTGCATACAAAGTGAGATGACTGTAATAAGAACTTTTCATAAATTGGCTATTATTTCAATCCAACTTGTGTTGGGGGAATAGAATTTAGACCAGCTGAAAAGTAGAAGTACATCATATTTGGACTTGGGTGCAGTCTTTAAGTTATCTTTCCCCATATTTTTTTACTGCAGACGCAAGGCACACCAGAGGGATGTTAGAAAGCATCCACCCATTCTATGGTTTATATTTGAAAACTTAATTTAAATGTAACTGCTGGTAAAGAGCAGCTCGTGTGCTGCTTTGTGCGCACATTAAATAGTGTCTGCCAATTAGTCTCCTGTTGTGATTTGTTACGGTCTGATGGACAGATCTAATCGAACTGAGACACGGCTAATGAGGTAAAGTCATCATTAATTAATTAAAACGAATTTAAATTGTAAATAAATAATTGTTTAAATGTTTGAAATGAAATTAATTTAATACATCATTTATATATTTTGTTAATTAATTGTTTAACGTTTTATTTAATTATTGACACATTTAATTTGATGTATCGAAGTCACTCGAGATCGTGTTGATGGTTGGTGACGCCAGAGGGAGGTAGGGATATCGCGGGACGGAGGACGAGAATCTCGCGGTGGCTTCGTTAGGCAGTCAGAGCGGCAGAGGGAGAAGGTTGGCTCAGGCAGGCTTTCACGTCAGTGAAGCATGTCGCTTTCGAGTTTGCAGGGACTCTTACTACCCAAACACGGGACGCTGCCACATTACCAATGATTTTACGGAGGAGCAGATAGAAAAGGGTTTGTTAAGAATTCAAAATAGAGAGGCGGAAAATGTCTCGGTGGATTTGGTTCCCGCTGCTGCTGCTACTGCTTCTTCAGTTGGTGTATGAAGTTGAAGCGCAGGTAGAAAGTGAGTAGCCTTACCAGAGGATTTTTTTTTCTTTCTAATCTGATGCAAAGTGACTTTCGGTTTTAGAAACCTTTAAATGTAAATGGTATATAATCAAAAAGCTATCATATTCAAACTAGTAGTGTTGTGTTTGGGCTGCAGGACACTAGAGTTGCCCTCTTGTATGGCATTAGCTAGCTAATTAACGCGTTATTCTATGTAACGGACTAAAACTGTCTATTTATCCCACACAATTTAATTCGGTTATGTTTAAAGTTTGAAATAAGGGGATGCTCGTACACAGGATGTTAGTCGTGCCTAACCCTATTGTGAGTTAAGCTCTGCGTTTAAAGCTGTCCTTAACGAGTATGCCGAGATTTACAGGTCCAGGTAGCTTACTTACATATTTTATCTGCAAACAGGAAATGTAAACAGTAATCTGTCTCAGATGTGGTGGAAGAGGCAGCTAGGTCTTACCATAAGAAGAACCTTAGACGAGCCACAAGAAGGAAATCAGAATTTAAATTGCCTCTGCATAAATTGCAGAAGTAAGACTGTCATCCAGGGGGTGCTACTTTGAAAGTAGTGCATCTAAATCAATTTATCCAAATGTAATATATATATATATATAATATGATTACATATAAAGGGCTCAATAATTGTCAGTTAAGCAGTTCGGCTGATGCAAAAAGCAAAGATGGTAGTCAACACGATGCAAAGTGATTGAACTTGTGTTAGACCAGACTCTGCCCTGAGGCTGAAGTTCTTTCTGCATGTCAGGAGTGCGTAGGCACCTTTGCAGTGTGTGTAGCCTGCTTTGAAATTAACCAGTCATGTTGTCCCTACCTCAAAGCGCTAAATTAAAATCACTGACCAGGTCAGCAGGATCTGTCAGGAATGATAAATCTAAAAGCACTGATAATCCTGAGCTGTGTGTGTTTTGAAAACTTCAAAACATTCTTTGATTTTCACACAGCAACTTAATGAATCTTGCAAAAAGTTACCTCACACATTGTGAGCCTCTCGTCCTCATAACACACAGTCTTCGATGTTTGAAGTCTTCCCACACAGTTCCTGCTGAGGAACTATGCAGTAATAGTTAAGGAAGTGTGGAAGATTGCTGTGTGTGAGTGCAACAAAACCAGAAGTGTGGCCTAACTGAAAACAAGTGCAGTTACCAACACAGTGTTTTGTTTTGTTTTGTTTAATTATTACCAAGATTCACTTTTATTTATATGGCGCCAAATCACAACAACAGTTGCCACAAGGCGCTTTATATTGTGAGGTAAAGACCCTACAATAATATAAAAATGGCATAATCATGTTCACATTTCACTGTCTGTTCTGTGTATCTGCATCATCTTTCAAAGAGGGGGAAAAACAGTTGTTTTCCAGTGTAATCTGTTCTTTTTAAAGGGCCGTATGATGCCACATTTGTAGCTGTCAGTCTTGGTGCCTGAATTATGCTTCATTGTCTTAATATTTCAAATACAACTGTTAAGTGTAATCAACACTGGCCTATGATTAAAAAAAAACCCTCATTCTGATTGCCTTCAGTTATGGTTAGAATTAGAGGTCTTCACCGGAGCTTAGACCGCAGTGGGTTATATATAATCAGGCGAATGAGTCAGAAATGGCCAGTAAGGAAACTTCAGCCTGTAGTTTGATGTTAAGTGAGGACACTGATAAGATATAGGCTGCCTGATTGGTTCCAGTTATTGTGGAACTTTGTTTTATGGAATAACGCAGATCTGTTAGAAAGAACATAAACAAAACGAAAACCAGTAGTCATGTAAGCAGATGATCAGAAGAAGAAGACATGTTTTATGAGTCTAGTCTATCAAGCGGTTTATAAATACATGTTTTGTTTTGTTTTCTGAACTGAATCTCTGTATGCAGATCTTTACACAACAGGAAACATAATAAATGAGCAGCTGACATTTTACAGTTCGGGTCCAGCCATCACTCTGACAAAGCCTCCACTTTCTGAGATGTTGAAGGATGTTTATGGTGCCATTTAATCAACGTATCAAATTTAGATGGTACACTCGATTATTTCCGTATAGTAGCCTCGGCACAGAGAGCACGCCTTCGTTCAGGCTTTTGTGTGATTAATCGGTTTTAGGATCTGGTTTAAGGTGGCGTGTTTGGCTTATCACCTACTGTCAAAACTGCTGCTGTGTCAGATGATTAGCATTTTACTGTATGTTGACTAGTACCAGCTACAACCTGCCAGCCAGTCTTCTTTTCCACAGTAACTTAGACCGACTAAAGCAGGAGAACAAATACTGTGTACAAGTACTGTGATGAATTTATCATAAACTTTCTTGGACTAGGCTTATAAAAATCAGCGCTCACATGACTTTAAATTTAATTTTTGTCAAATTTTATCTGAACCTCTTTAAGTACTGTTAAAGATCCCTCTGTGGTAATCACATCCCTTTCAACTTGTGCCTCTCCACCACTGTGTCAGAAGACTTTATTTTAATTTTTGGAGTGAGTGAGATACATTTGGCGAGCAGGCCGGGTGGTGAGTGATGTGACTAAAAGAGAACCAAAAATCCTGATTTACAGAATACATAAATCACACTTTCCCCTTTCTTGCTCAGACCGGGTGATTTTCCTGCCGGGGAGGTTCCAGAACGTGAGCATCTCGCAGAATGAGACGGTGCAGGCGGTGGTGTCCACGATCCCATCAGAGGTCGCTTTCATCACTCTGCAGTTCCACACGCAGCATCGAAACGCAACAATCTCCTACACAAGGGTGAGGAAATGCTGAGATGTTAACCTCTGGTGTGAAGAGGTGGAAAGAGCAGTGAAAGTGTGCACTCAAGTAGAACTGCTGTTGAAATATTACTTAATTAAATGAAAAAGAACTGGTGTTGTCAGTAATAGACTGTATATAAAGGTTGGCTGTACCCACAGGGACATCACCTTTTAAAGGCTTAACTTTTTTGTTTTGTTTTGTTCCTCCATTAAAAACGCACCAACGCCACCAATATCACTTTGTCAGTAGGCAAGTAGACAAATTTGAAATTCGAATATTGCAATAACCGTATCGTGATGAACCTGCTTGTTCAACAGAAAGCCAGCAGCACACTGATGATACCACGTAGGTCACATGGTTACGTTTTTCTGAACACTTCGAAGTTTAAACTTTAGCTTCATGGCGGGTACCATTATTTCCCTGCACGGCTGTTATTCGAGCAGAGATAAGCTGTCAAGATCAAAACTGTTTTTTTGTAAATGGCTGTAAAAATATTAATTTGATTCAATTTAATACGATTTGCTTTGTCACTATCGTTTTAAAGCTTTTGAGGCTGCCATTTCTTACTCAGCCACATTCTTCAGTAAAACTGTGTAGATATATTGTGTTAATACTTCACATTTGGCATATATTTAGGACACAACATTGAAACTAACAAAGCCACAAATACAACAAATTGTAATAGTGGGTATTTGTTTATTTTAGTGTGTTCTCCTCGGATGCTAAGTAAATATTAGTTCATTTAGATGGATGTGGGTGGCAAACAAGAAGTTTACAGTGATTTTAGTAACCAGCTGGCTGAGCTGTCATTGGTCTGTCCTCAGGCCTTTGTGAATCCAGAAACGTGTCATGACAATTAGTGAAGGCAGCTAAAGTACAGTTT
>NW_005187531.1:923174-936054 GCF_000239375.1 Pundamilia nyererei | reverse complement strand
GTGTGTGAATGGGTGGATGACTGGATATGTAAAGCGCTTTGGGGTCCTTAGGGACTAGTAAGGCGCTATATAAATACAGGCCATTTACCATTTCTCGATCTGTGTGTGTGTGAAGTGCATTTTTAAAAAGAGTTAAAGAGGGAATGTTTTCTGTTACATCAGCAAATCAGATGTGTAATCTAAATTGGGTGATCCTTCAGAAGTGTGGTCACATGACACAGCTAAAATATAAACGGAAATAAACTCAGAGGCATATTTCATAGTGCATCACGGGCAGTTAGTTCTACATCTGGCTAATGAATGAGGCTTTGTGAGTGAGGTCGTCTGACCCTCTGAGAGAACCCGCAGTCAGCTGATCTACAGTCCTCTGGTCATGAGTGGCAGACGGGGCGTTCCTCAGGGGGAAAAACTTCTGGCGTCAGTCCCAGAAGTCTGAGGAGACAGCGCCGTTTGGGTCCATGCAGCACACAGGAGCATGGAAAGTAGTTTAGCTTAACTTTCCTTATTTACGTTTCTGGTGGTGGCAACAGTGGAAAGGGCCAGAAAAACAAATCCATGTGATTGAAGACTTGCCTTATCATTAAGACATGTCTCAAGTTTAAAGATCACCAGCAATCACCAAAAACAAGCACAGAGAAATTTAGAAAGAACAAAACAGGAAGTGTGCTTTTACACAGCATCAGATAAAGCTTAATGAAAAGTGAATATGCAGATTGTGCACATCAGTTTCCTTTATATTCTTATCTCTTTTGTCAGTTTCCTTTTTTTTCTTCCTTTTTATAACTCTGGCTTGTTTGACATGATAACCACAAGATCCTGATTTATATTTGTCGTTGTTTATCAGCTGTCAGTGTTTTTGGTGACTGACTATTTCAATTAGAAGCATAAAAACAGATAAACTAATCATTTTTTAAAGGAAATGCTTTCATAAACCGAACCTACACTTAATTATATCACTGTTTTACCCACTTCCTGTTGGTGACTTAAGTGTTGAAACTTTAACTCACTTGTGATAGTTGGGTTTGAAGCGACCCCACCTCTGCGGCTGATGACACAACTGAAGTTGAGCCTGTGCTGTCTTGAGAATCTCTATATACTCCAGCAGCGTCTGTGTCCACAAGAGATGGTGATACAATGCGGTTATTATACAGCAGTGGGACTGAGAGCCATGTCATGGGGGCGCAGATCTTCTATGCCGCCAGGCCTGTCACACAATAGTAATTCAGATCATTGCCTGAGTATGAGCTTTTTCCATTTATTGTCTGTCACAAGCAAAAATCTTTCCACGTGAAACACAGTACAGATAATGTAAAGTCTCTCGGTTTTCATTAGACTCTGCTGGCTCAGTGCTGAAGCACGTATAATGTTGCGCTCTAACCCGTGCGATAATGTATTTTTTGCTTTGATACAACATATTCTCTAACGCTAAACCAGCTTGTTCATGTGAACGCAGCGCTCACCAGGTCAGGATGTGGTATACCATGTAGCACACGCCTGTGTTTGATTCGTCCTGCTCTCAAAGGCAGTGAAATTCAAATTAATGAAGTTTTAACAACAAAAAAACATTTACAGTAAGAAGTCAATTTAATGCAAAGTTAAAGGAGAGAAAGGGAGTTTTCTTCATGTCAGCAATCTCTTCAATCACAAGCAGCTTTCATTTCCAAATGAAGTAGCTGTTGTATTGTTCACAAACGTAGCTCTATCCTAAAACTACAGGACATCTGCAAGCTGCTTTGCAGACCACGCCCACCCCGACACATGTTTTAATGCTGATTCAATCAGTCTCATATCTGCTTTCTTTGATGCCTGCTCTGTTTTCTACAGGAGGTCTTACTGCTCTGACAGAAGAGTGTGAAAGTCACAGAACAGAGCCATTGTACCAACTAGAAATCAGAGCAGAAGGAAGTTATTTTTTTTACTGTAGCGGTGCTTCCTGGGCCTAAAGATCTGACTCTTAAAATAAAATGTTTGTCATTCTTCTTCGGAGCTCTATTATTGGAATGTATGTCCTTTTTTTTTTTTTCATAGCACAAGTTGAGTAATGTTTTCTTTCCTCTTGTTTTGGAGACAGACACCAGCATTTAAGGTGTTTAACTTTGTTAGGACCTGAGTCTGCAGTGAATCATAATCGCTGGCAAGTTCACACTAATCCACCAAACAAAGAACCAAGTGTGTTGAGACGTTCAGAGGAGAAAGTGTTTATGTAGGTTAAACTGGCAGGGGATCGTCACCACCTTAGTTTGAGATCAGGTCAAGACAGAACTATCTCACCCACGTTTGCATGGAAATGTTTCATGCTCCTCAGAGATGAGGGCCTGATGGCTTTGGTAATCCACAGTCTCTCATCTATAACCACCATGAAGTTGAATGCTTGGTGAATTTTTCCTCAAGCACCATCATGAGGTCAGACCATGAATGGGAGCACTTCTATGTTTTCTAAACAGCACAGCATGTGCCTCTGCATATTATCTGCTTACTAATTGATATCTCTGTTCGGATCAGATGCCGGGCCTGGGCCTCTCCCTGACTGCGGTGGACTCGGGGCTCGTGTCGGCTCTCCGGCGGGACCAAACGTCCCTCACCTTGTTCCTGTCCTCTCCTGATGGCAACACTGTGGCAGGGACCGGGGTCATCCTCTCCTACTCCAGCACCGGTAACACTTGAACTGTCCTCCAGTACAAAATACACCAGTGTGCTTCTCTTCTGACTTGTTTCACTGTCTTTGAATGTTGCCTGAGAAGCACAGAACAGGAAAGTAAAAGGAGAAGAAAGCAAAAACTTTGGACATTAACTAAAACAAACCATGTCAGCACAGTGTGATTGTCACTGGAGGAAACCTGAGCCGACCACGAGCTTGTATTCGCACTGATTTGGTTTACCTCCACTGGGTGTTGAAACCTATTTTAATAAGTCATGTTGACATAGCAGAATGACTCTCAGCCTTCCTCCTATTGGCCCACCACGTCCAGTCCAGCGTCTAACAGTGAATGTGTTCTGTGTCAGATCCAGTTCCAGGAGCGTGCAATATGGAGTTTGACCTGGAAATTGACCCAAACATCTACATCCACTACAATCTCTATGAGACCACGATCCGTTTTGCACCTGCCAACCTGGGATATGAGAGGTAGCACATGACACCGACTCTTACTGTTTTCTTCACTTCCTGTTCAGCCTGTTGAGCCACAGGCATCAGCGGCTCTGTACAGAGATCACATTTGCCGCGCGCTATCGTCAAACCACCTCCGTTTGTTTTCTTTGAAATGATCTCGTGCTCTCTCTCTCTCTCACTCTCTCACACACACACACACACACACACACACACACACACAGCCTCACCTTCTCACGCTTTGCTTTGTATATCAGTGCCACAGAGTTGTCCTGAAATGGTTTTGCTCACTTACACACAGTCATTTCCTGTTTGGTCTGTGGAGACTCTATTCAAATTTTAATGTGAAAGGTTTCGGGGGAAAACATGCATCTTATTTGCTTGTAGATAATATGTTTGTTAGACAGTGTCACACTTTTTTTGGTTTTGTTTTGTTGGTTTTTTTTATATTTCAAGCATCACGCATGTAACATGGTAAATGGTTTTGATATAGTTGCTAGAGTGGTTTAACTTTAAACACTAAAGGTTGGTTTAGTGATGCGTTAGAAACTCTTCTTGTCTGACATGTCTAACTGGAGTTATGTGTTATTATATCATGTGATCAGTCGGCCTGGTGACCACTCCCTCTAAGCTAAGATTCAGGTCTTAGCTGTGCTACAGGTTTTGAAAAAATGTAATACTCTGAAAAAATGAAAACAAAATTGTGTTGATCCAAAGATAAATCTATGTTGCTCCTGTCCGTCAGAGATGGAGCTCCTCCAGCCTGCAGCCAATCCACAGGAGCCGACACGCGCTGGCGGCTGCAGTACGACATCTACCAGTACTTCCTGCCTGAGAATGACCTGTCAGAGCGCAGCCTGTTCACCGGCTTTCAGGCCGTGGCCGACAAGCAGGGCATGATGGAGAACGGCAAACGGGTATGCAACGTGAACGCAGCGGATGCCGAAGATTAGCAGTCGAATGTGCCGGAGCTGCGTGTTTACGAGTCTCCTGCCTTTTCCTCTCTGTGTCTCCCCGCAGGTCATGACGCTGGAATCGACAGATGTGAGCTCGATGGTTTTCAACTCCATCCCCGGTCAGGGCATAATCTACTCTGTGATCGTTAGAGACCCGCTGTTGAACACCTCGGCCTCTTACGTGCCCGCCCACACCTACGCCTGCAGCTTCAATTCCACTCTAGACAGCTGCCAAACTCTAGGTGAGCTTCTGAGCTCTGTCGAAAACTCGATGCTATTGAAGCACGGATTTCTGACTGTATAAATGACTGATTTATTTTAACTGCGGTTTGTAAATGATTTTTCAGGGAAGATATCTACAAAAATCTTCTTCACCATCACTGGCTTGGCAGGGCTGTTTGTCTGCTTCTTTGGGCATCGGTTCTTTAAATGTGGTGAGTAGTTAGTTCTTGTTTTGTGTGGCTTTGGTGCTACAGTATCCCAGTGCATGATGGTCAGTCTGTGTAGTATTAATACTACTACAGTCAGGACATTTGTGAGTATATAGCTCTGAATGCAGGATACTAATCCAGCGTGAGTCAGATTTTTTTGTTGATTTGTGTCAGTAACTTTATTGGTATCGATCGGTCCACATGGTCATCTTTGTAGCTGATGAAACTTCAGGTTTCAGCCACTCTTTAGTCTTAAGCCTTTAAAGCTTCCTCTCTAGACTCTGAAGCTCTCTGCCAGTTGTTTATTTTATAAACAAGAGCCTCCCATCACGGGTCGTTACATGGTCAGCAGAGAGAATTATGGGGTCAGAAGCTGTTTTAAAAAAATATATATATAACTTCATCATAGAAACTAAACAAAGAAAAAGCCTCAATTGCACACAGAGCTGCTGCAACATCTTCTCAGCCCTTCACTCTTCAGTCGGTGGGTTTTAGCAGTGGCGTGCCTCTCATGTGGTCTCCCTGGCGTGTCACGAACAAATGCATTTGTTCCAAACTGAACCCATCACTGTGATCGGCCCCTGCTGCCAGTGCTTCTAATTAATCTGATAATGACAGACACAGTATGTCTCCTCGGTCTGAGGAGAATTTGTTATTCCGGAGCACGAGGCTTCATGACGTCCCAGGAGCTGGAATTTCAGTAGCTTTAACAATGTTTGTGTGAAATGTGAAGAGAATGAATTGCTGTTATCTTATGTGTGGTTCTTCTTCTCTCTCCTCCCTCTGACTTTTGTTTCTTGGGCCCTGTTTCCACCTCTCCTGAACCCCACAGAGCTGTTTTGCATGGGATTCAGCTTTGCAGCCTTTTTGTTCTTCATCCTCATCACGAGGACCACAGAGCTGGACTATGACAGTAAGTCGGGGGGGGGATTCTAGGCTTTCAGTCCTTTCACATGATGTGCAGCATTTCATGCTTTTCACTGCTGTCTGTGTCTTTCTCTGTGCAGTCCGTCTGACCCTGTCGGCCGTGCTCGGCGTGGTGGGCGGGATCATCCTGGTCATGATATGGTGGCGTTTCGGTTCAGTCGTGGCCGTGGTCGTGATTGTGGTCGGCCTGATGCTCGGCTTCCTCCTCGCCTCCGTTGTCCTCTTCACTCCATTAGGTACGGAATAAATCTGGCTTTTGTTGTGTGTCGTTGACTCTTCAGTACCGTGAGAAAAAGCTACAGCTTATTGTTAAACGCTTCATGTTCCATAAGTTTCTGTGTGTCGTGGTCTTTCTGCAGGAGACATCAATGTGTTCAGGAAATCCGACGCTGTTTTCTGGGTGACGTTCTGCTGCGTCACGCTCATCGTTCCACTCTTTTTCGTGCGTTGGCCCAGAGAGGTAACTGATTTAACGTTTCAGAAGCTGGAGGTGTTTAAAGGTTTTTAGCGTCACCTGGTGGTCATGTCAAGAATGACATCTAGGTCAACAGCAGGTACCAGAGACTGTAAGGGTCTAATGGTGCTTAATCCATCATTATTTCATTCATCATTCATGTCCTGTTTCAATCAACTTCGCACTTTGCTGCATTGCTGCCTGGCTAGAATAATAATTTCAGTTTTATATAACATTTAAGTTACACAGCCCAAAATGATCGAACAAGTGTGTTCACAAGATAAATTCACTATTTTTGGAGAAATGGCACGGTCCAAAGCACAATTACAACACACAGAGTGCAGCATTGATTTTGCAAGCCTTCATAGCTCAAACAGTAAAAATCATGTGTGTGTTTCAGGGAAACATCACCACATGTGGCATCGTTGGCGCTTACGCTGTGGTTCTGGCTGTCAACGCCTACATTTACACAAGCCTCTCTTACATCACCCTGAATATCCTCAAGCGCTTGCTCAACAACACCTTCAGTGCAGTGTTCACTGACGTGCCGTTTCAAACCATCGGTGAGTACACGAGTGAATGTCAAGAGCTCAGCAAAGTTGATTTACTGGCCTTCAACTAAAACTCTCTGGTTTCCTTTTGACCAGATTACATCATGATCACAGTGTGGGTGGTGCTCAGCGTGTGCGGCATCGTCCTGCAACTCTACCGCGAGCGCTCCCGGCCGTTCTTCCCGCCCAGCCCGTACCTCATGTGGCAGCAAGAACGCGAGCGGCGCAAAACTAACGTCCTGGACCCGAGCCACCACTTCCCCTCTCTGCCCAGCCGCCTCCTGGCACGAGTGCGGCAGCTCACCATGCGCACTGAGCCGGTGGGAGAGCACACACCACTGCTACTGTAAACCCAGGACACATTCAATGGGTGAGGTTACGTTTGACCTTGGGAGCCTCAGGCTGCCAAGTTACAAGGACACCAGAGCCTGATTGGACAGGTGCTGAGGCTCCAGCTCAGATCAGCTGATGGAACTTGGGCCTTAGTAAAAAGTGACATTACAGACCTCAAGCAGAAGGAGCGACTTCCTCTGAAAACTAACGCCACTTTTATCAAACACTTTAAGACATTTTAACAATCACAGAGGAGGGACTGAAAGAGTTGCCTTAATTATCTTTTGAATGTCTGAGATGCTTGTTTTGATGCTTCATGTTGCTTCTGCTCAGTTTACCGTCAGCACTGAAGTCCCAAACCACTAACAGTTCACAAAGTAAGGCGTCTCATCTCAAGTTACTCAGATTATTTCCATCAGCACAGTTTTTTTTGTTTGTTTGTTTGTTTTTAAATGACAAAACAGAAGATATGTGTTTCCTCGGTACATGGTGTAGACCTGCTGACCACTACTGTCATGGAAAACTTTAATATGGAAGTCTCATGAGCCACTTTAAGCTCTAACTGGACTCCTGCAGGTCACAAAAGACATTTTAATACATTTTAAACAAAAAGAATAATAAATCAAGATTTAATATTTATCCAAATGTGTGCCATATATGAATGTTTTAACCTGTTTGCTTATCTTGATTGGACTGAAGTCATGCAGTCCTGTCACTCTTTTTGTACTTTGCACACTGGATTTTACACTTTTTTTTAAATTCCTCTCGCTTTAATGGTGCTGGCTGATTTCCTGTGAATCTGTTGTGCCACAACTTTTCTCAGGGCTTCACACTCAGCTTGAAGACTACTGATGAGACAGCTGATGAACTCTTTCGCCTATAAGTCAACAGGAGTTTGTTAGGATTTCAGAACTGTTCACATGACTTTTATAAATGGCATCCAGATCTGTTTTAAAAGATAAGGTCAGTTGTAAATTGTAATTTAATGTGTTTTGATATTTAATAAATGCCTAGAGGTAAGAACGCATCTCTTGTCTGATTGTTCCCCAGACAAAGGTGTTCTGATGATTTCTTTCTTCCATCATGTTTCTGACTTTCATCTTCATGAAGATCAATATAAGCTCTATAGAGTAGTAATGGGATGTATCTAAAAGTAAAGACAATTCCTCTCCATTGTTGTTGCATTTTAGCTCATTGTTTTAATGAGATATATATTATAGTTAAATATATTATTAGATATATTTTGTCACAGCTGAAGTTAATTTCATAGTTCATTCATTTCATAGTGTCCCAATACTGGATTGATGAAACTAGTACATTTTCTCAAGAACATTTTTAGGCTTCATGCAAGGATTGTTAGAGGAATGTAGATTCATCCATCTGGGGGGGTTTTCTGGTGTCGTCCTCACCTAAGAAGGCAGGTAAGGTTTAATATATGTGAGATGTATGCATACAGGTGCTGGTCATAAAATTAGAATATCATTGAAAAGTTGATTTACTTCACAAATTCCATTCAAAAAGTGAAAGTTGTATAATGAATACATTCAGTTTACACAGACTGATATATTTCGAGTATTTATTTATTTCAATTTTGATGATTATAACTGACAAGTAATGAAATGAATGGGTTTTTTTTCACAATCCTCTCCAGCGAGTGGTTATCCCTATTGCTTGTATGCTTTTTTTCTACCACATCTTTTCCTTCCCTTCGCCTCTCTAGTAATGTGCTTTGACACAGAGCTCTGTGAACAGCCAATGACCTTTTGTGTCTTGCCCTCTTGCAAGGTGTCAATGGTCGTCTTTTGGACAACTGCCAGGTCAAGCGTCTTCCCCGTGATTGTGTACTCTACAGAACTACACTGAGAGACAATTTAAAGGCCTTTGCAAGTGTTTTGAGTTAATTATCTGATTCAATATTGAACCTTTTCTCAAAATTCTAATTTTCTGAGATACTGAATTTTTCATTAGTTGTCAGTTATAATGATCAAAATTAAAAGAAATAAACACTTGAAATATGTCAGTCTGTGTGTAATGAATGTACACGTTATACGACTTTCACTTTTTGAATGGAACTGGTGAAATAAATCAACTTTTTGATGATATTCTTTTGATGATAATTTTATGC
This sequence comes from Pundamilia nyererei, assembly GCF_000239375.1. Lineage (NCBI taxonomy): Eukaryota > Metazoa > Chordata > Actinopteri > Cichliformes > Cichlidae > Pundamilia > Pundamilia nyererei. The sequence continues at coordinate 927,171 of NW_005187531.1, read as the reverse complement.
CTAGCATCTGTATATATGTAGCCTCCGCTTCTTCGTCTCTCAGAGGTGAGCTCTGTCCATGGTGCTGATATAAATTACAGGTGTAGCTCATACGGGTCTTTAGGGCATATTGGTGCTCGAGACAAATGTATTGCTGTGTGAAGTTTTTGTGGCTACACTTCATTATATACTTCAATTCAGTTTTATTCATATGGTGTCAAATCACCACAGCAACTTTAGAGTGCTTTACGTTGTAAAGTTAACAATCAGGTGATCTACGAGCCAGCCTTTGTGACGGTGGGAATGAAAAACTCCTGTTTCACAGGAAGAAACCTCCTCAAAACTCTATGAATACAAATATCAGCTTTCCCCCCACAATTCTTTGTCTAACCAAACATTGTATACTTCAAACTGCTGTTTGAAGTATACAATGTTTGTGCCCCTTAAGAAAATGGCCTTTAAAACGCGCAGACACTCACACAATTCAAACTAGGAGCCCGAGTGCCGCGAGTCCCTCGACCATTAACTCTAATGTTATCTTTTCTCTCGTCTCTTAAGCAAAAGCAGAAGCGAAGGCAGTTTTTAAACTGCGATTTCTCTGCTGTGTTTGGTGTCGTCGACACAGGTAAAGTAACATGTCCTTGTGCTCGTAGTGTGAAAGGTTTTACATAGAGAGCTGCACCCGAGAAGTCACGAAACGTGCAGATGAACAGAATTAAGTTGTTGCGATGGACAGCTTCAGTTTTTATAGTGTAGGGTTTTAATTTAGGGTTTCTGTGTGCTTAGTGAAGAAGACTCCGCAGGTACAATTAGATGCATGTTTTGTTTTTACAGTATGGTGGCATTTGTTTTAAACAGCTTTTAGTGCAAATATTTCTAATAATAAACGGGACTTGTAGCATGAAAATTAGCTCTATTGCCATGCTGTTTTTCATTAGAGCCACTAGAGGGCAGCACTGTAGAGCTTTTCTACTTCACTGGCAGTTTTGATGTTATGACCTCAGGCTAATTGATGTTCTTTTTATATTTGGTCCAGGGCGGCTTTTAATGACATAATCAGAGTTAGTGGTACATGACTGCAACAAGAAGAAAAAGAAAACATATCTGGTGTTTGTTACTTAAAAAATAGCTGCATCACGTCATTTCTCATTTGTACACAATAGCTATGACTAGATATGACGTCAAAAATGACGGAAAGTGGGGGGGAGAGTGTAGTATGGGAATAAATCTTGCCAAACACTCAGAATTTCAAATTAAAATATGAAAACAAAAAGGAGATGCATAGTGCGGTACTTAAAGCGTGCAGACCCTGAATTGGGACACAGCCAGGGTCTGCACGCTTGAAGTACGCGCACTACGCGTAGTACGAGAAGTGCGGGGTTGTGAAATGGGACGGTCTAGCCGTCGTCGCGCTGTTCAGGTTGCCTAGCAACCATGATACTAACCGTGAGAAACGTTTCATACAGCTTTGTGTGACAGAAATGAAGGAGAAAAATGTTTTGTTGGTCATTCATTTTTGTCATGACATCACTTTGATTAGTTGAGTATCTGAGGCTGAGACCACGGGACTGTAAAACATGATTGTTGGGCTTCATTCCTGTGCTGAACAGTCATTTCAAGATTAGTTAGTAAATAACAATTAGTTAATGTTGTTCATGAGACTAAAATCATCTCACTGTGGTAATGTAAATATAATATGGCCAATATTATATGTATAGTCAGATTATTATGATATAGATATAGATAGATATAGATAGATATAGATAGATATAGATATATAGATATAGATATATAGATATATATAGAGATAGATAGATATATAGATAGAGATAGATATAGAGATAGATATAGAGATAGATATAGAGATATAGAGATAGATAGATAGAGATATAGATAGAGATATATAGAGATATATAGAGATAGAGATATATAGAGATAGAGATATATATAGAGATAGAGATATATATAGAGAGAGATAGATATAGAGTTAGATATAGATATAGAGTTAGATATAGATAGAGAGAGATATATAGATAGATAGATATAGATATTACAATAAAAATAAAATATATATATATATTTTTTTTTTATTACAGGATATATTACAGCAGTGAGCTTGAACACTGGGTCAAAGATTCAAGTTGCATTTATTTAAATATCCTATTACCTTAAATCTTCACTCAAAGACAAGTATTTTGACAGTGTATATATAGATGTATTATATATGAGACATATTGTTCTTTTAATATGTTGGCATTACTAAAGTTGGCTCAATGCTTACATATATGTGTAAAAACAAAATGTACGAGCTGTGAAAACTGTGAAAACTTCTAATTGTGACAGCCGTCGCGTGGAGGTGACGTAATCGCACTCAAAATGCGTACTTCAAGCGCGCGGTCTCTTAATTGGGACACAGCCTCAGCTTTGTATTCAGAGTTTAAAAGTCTTAGAGGACCAAATCCCACACTAACGTGCACCAGTAAAACGTGTTTAGAAAAAGAAAAAAAAAACCCCAACCCAGCCAAGATTTATTGAAACCACTTTTATTAATCAAAATGACCAAAAGTAGCTGAAACAGGAGACGACCAACAGAATCAACATTCAAAATATGGAAAAAAAACCCAAACGATTTCTGTAAAGTGCCAAACAAGAAAAAAAAAGCCTTATTAATGAGAGTTTACATATATTAAGAAAAAAAAAAAAAACACCACACAAACACCACGTAGAAAACTATTTTTAATACGCACAATAAAAAAAAAATTAGAAGTCTCATACAGATATATCTATACATTTAAAAACTATACCAAGTAGACTCTGCTCCAAAATGATGTCGGCCTGAAGGGGCCTGAAAGAGGCGTTTGATCAGTAGTTCATCAACCTGGGCTTTTCTTTGACTACCCACAGTTATGAGTGCTCATACACATTGTGCAATTTTAATCAGTTAAATTAAATTTAAAAAAACAAAAAAAACAAACAACTTTAACCCTCCAACATCTAATACATTCTAATGCCACCCAGAAACAGGGGATTTCTGATGAAGGCACACAACAGGGAGGATTGGTCATAATGATGTCACCTCCTATCTAGATATTTATACAAAATAAAACAAGTTCTAGGTCAGACTGTCCACCAGTGGAACGGGAATTCTCACCGAGGTGAATAAAATGTCACAACTTTGGTAACCTGCTGAGGAAAACGGGGCAGAAGTGGCCTTACCTGGGATCCCTCCATCAATAAAAACTGATCTTTATCCTGCAAACGCCTCACTCAAGTGCATTCTACTAAGTCATGATGGTGTTCTTGTGTTCAAAAAACAATGAGGTTAGTATTCGAGTATTGATTTTATTAACAAAATTTTATATCTGTAATGGCTGTACGTGCAACAAAGGTGAGAAATGTAAACATTGTGCAAGTCGTAGTGTTAATCAGGTACGATGAAATGACCTTGGAAGAGACCGGCGAATCGGAACAAAGATGACACAAACGATGCATCTTTGACCCTTTTGGATGAATAAAAGCACAATATAAAAAGACAATTAAATAACACAGAAAAAACTAGACAAAAATGACAATTCATGACTATTGACGATTTCTGCAGAACAAAGCTGAGTGCCACCAGCCTGCTGGTTAGGTCTTCTGCCTCCTCTTACTGCTCATTTCAAAATAATGCGCCTCGCTTTTCCCTTTCAGTTGTGGGACCTTCTTCCTGATGCTGGGCTCTGTTTTAACAGCTCTGATGTTGGGGCAGGAGTTTTGCGGTGCTCGGGCGGGTTCCGGTTTTAGAGTCGGCTTGATGGCGTTAGTTGCGGCTGCTTGTTTTCGCCCTGCCCTCTGAGCTGTGACTGCCGTTTTCTGATTGGCTTTGTTGGAAGCAGAAGGGCCCGAGTTGCCCCCTGGGACCCGCCCGGGGGACTCGGCAGTACTGCGTGAGGGGGTGGCGGCTGTTTTGTTGACGGCCGGTCCCTTAGTTTTGACTGTGGCCTCATTGCTTTTTGGCAGCGAGCAGGCAGGTTTAGCC
>NW_005187531.1:913811-922760 GCF_000239375.1 Pundamilia nyererei | reverse complement strand
TCTGAGCTTTAATTTGGAGGTGGAGCTTGGATCCACAGCAGCAGGTGATGGAGCTGCGGCAGAAGTCAGAGCTCTACCCTGACACCCAGGGCTAGGAGACTGCCTGGAAGTGCTTCCCACAGGCGTGTGGGGCTTAGAGGAGTAACCTTTGGAGGTCACAGGCAGAGGAAGCTGGGTAGGCTTCCTGGGGAAGGACCCAGTCATCTGGATGTTCTTCTTAGGCGCACACACTGAACCCTTCCTGGGCATTGTGGGTGTGCAGGCTGGAGAGGCGTTGTAGGACCGACACGTCTGACCTACGGCGGACACAGACGCTGGCTTACAGGCTTGAGTCGAAGAGGAGGAAGAGGTAGAACAGGAAGAAGATGAAGAGGAGGATGAAGGTGACATGAGATCAGTGACAGCAGCGAGCGGGTCCATGTCAGGAGGAGGAGCTGAACTCCCATGATGACCCCCGAGGCCTGGGGGGCCTTTTTGGAAGGCCAGGATCTTCTGTTCCAGAGTGGTGAACTGCAGTACCCGCAGCGGGTCGTATTTCAGCAGGAAACCTCGGAGGGTGTCCCAGCCGCCACCGACGCGCACCATCACATGTTTGCCATGAAGCATCTGAGGACACAAAGCAGAAGAAGGGCTGCTGTAAAAATTCACTCATTTTCAGTTTGGACAGTCCAACACCAACAAGTCCTTCAGTAACTGCAGACACACAGATGTAGTTTGGCTCTTTGGACAGCGGCGTTTTTATAATGTCATCACATCCAGCCACAATTGGTTAATGAGCTTACATGTTGAGTTACAGTTAAAGCCGCTGCGACTGCCAGGGGATGCACACATTGGCAACAGCCACCGTGCATACTTGCTAAAATGAGTAGTCTTTGGCTGTTTTTCATTTGCCCACCTCAACTGCAGTGTGCGTTCATACTAACCCGAATGAAGATGGTCTTATCTCCGAGTCTGTAGCGTCCCTCAGACAGGTACTCGATGGACACTCTGTTAGAGCAGTTGCAGGGTGGGTTGTCCATGTCATGCTCCTAAATGAGGAAGGGAAAGACACAGTAAAAGGCAATTAGAAAGCTAAATTAAAAGTTTGCCTGGCAGCGATGCTGCATTCCCAACGTAATGGATATCAGCAAGGATTTAAATGGGATCTACAGAGCTCATTTACTACTCCATAGATCTTATATTGATCCTGCATGCAGCACTTTGGGTTTATCCATCTCTAAAGTAGAAATTCTCAAACTGTAAGGCGCAAAGATTTAGAGTGGCGCAAACATTTTTTTTAGATTCTGAAGTGATCCAGAAAATAGCTGCACCTCATTGGCTGCCCCTCTTCTGGCTCAGTATTTTTATGACCCATCTCATCACCATGACTGAGATGATCAAATAACGCCAAACTGATGTCAGCTCAGCACAAGAGCTGAAAAAGTAGCTGCAGACCAATTATTCAGAGCTGCCTCTACCTGAGCCCACACACTCATAATGCAAAACACTGGTGATCTTTAATAATGGGGAAAAAAACAGCACAACAGGTTCCCTTTAATATAGGGCGACCAACTGTCCTCTTTTCCCCAGACATGTCCGCTGTTCGCGTTCTGTCCGGGGGGGATTTTTGAGATTGATGAAAATGTCCGGGTTTTCTATGCGCCTACAGAGGACTCATATGTGTGACATCATCCAACAAGTAATTGTTCGGGCTCACAGACGCGCACCTGATGATGTTTAAAAGATGCCAAAGCGCAAGTGCAGCTTTTCAGAAGAACTGCAAAAGAAATTTCCCTCGTACCGTCCCGGTAATTTTTCTTACACAGACAAGACTTATTTCTGTACCATTATTTTACTTCCAGAGGTTTTTAAGTTTTTTTTTTTGCACTTGTTGACTTGTAAAAGCTTATATGATGTTTTTTATTTCACCATTCATTAACCGCACAGAGAAGGCATTGTTTAAATAGGTTACATTTTCATACAGTATTATTAAAGTTCTTCGTGACTAGGTCAAGTGTCTTTTTTTTTTTTTTTTTTTTTTTTTTAAATCAAAATATGGTCACCCTACTTTAATGACCTCACGTTTGCTTAAGCGAGCAGTAATCCATCCAATAACTACACCTTCTGTGTCACTGAAGCCCAGCACGTCGACTTTATGTTAAAATTTCTCTAAAGATGAGACCAATGACCGGGTGATGAAGGCACCTGTCAGGCAGCACAGGTTACAAGGAGCTGATTGTTGCTGCTCAAATGTAATGGGCAGACTCAGCTGGGAATAGACACACTGGGATTGTGGATGCTTTTATCCAAAGTGCCTTCCACTTCAACGAGTGCAGTTTATTTTTAGCACAGCCATCTCCTCTGGGAATAAAACTATCAACTGTGACGGTGTTGGTGCATCATTTTACCCAGTGAACCACACAGAGGGCTGAACCCTGCTAACACCACCCTCAGTCTCCATCAGTGAGGCAGAGTGAGATGGACCACTTCCACCCACTGCGAGTACATATGTACGACGGCCCACATGTGTAGCCTGGAGGTCACGTGTCATTTGCCGTCACACGTGACCTCGAGTGGCGACAGAGCATCACATGGTGGGCTCTGATGCGTCATGCACCCTCTGGGGTGCCGATGGCCGTCTGGCGCCATCTTGGCTCAGCATCAATGCAGTTGCACATGTACCACATGTTCAGCAGCCTCACGCCAATGTGTGCTTTAAATTCCCAAACATCTCCTCATCTCTACGCGACCTATCAGGATCATAATCCAGACGACACGTGCTCCGAACACAGCGACGTCGCTAAAGGAGGCCACAGATTTTGCCTCAAGGTGAAAAAAAACCTCATATCGTGTTTGTTTCAGTTTGTTTCATCACTGAACTCACCCCGGGTTGGTAGAGGCCGCCATGCTGGCAACACACGCTGAAGGTTTTGACCGCCGGAGGCGGCTCCTCTGTCAAGAGCAGAGTCTCTTCCATTTCGATCTCCTTCTCCAGCTTCACCAGCACAGGAGGCTCCACGCCGTACCTGAGACGCACAGAGATTACAGTGGAAATTCAATCTTAAACCATTTCTAATCCCTCTAAAAGTGCCTTCGGTATTTAAAGACTTACTTGGAGATGATGCGACCGATCTCCAGCAGACAGAGGCAAACCTGTCGAGGCTCCTTGTGCAGCACTGAGGTGGAAAACAAAGCAGATTAGTTACAACAACAGCTGACGCTCCTGCTCCCTTTGGATGGGGCGAAGCAGACAGAACAGGAGCGACAAAGTGAATTCACGTGTTGAACTCCAAAAGGTGACGCGACGAGAGCAACATTAAAGTTAATTATTCCCCGAGGAGACGATGAGGGATTCGGCGAGCATAACTAGAGTCACTCGAGGGCACTAACAAAAACATTTATCTACATGTACACATGCTGTGCTCCAAATCGCCCCAATCCAGTTTGCTGGGGAGCCTTTCATTTGTAATGAAGTGATCTCCCATAGAGAGTACTCAGAGTGATTGCTCTCCTCAACAGATCCTATTAAACCATTAAGAAGTACAGCTTAAAGAGCAGACTCAACTTACAGCCCGGATCTAGTCCTTTTCATCCCATTAGCATGCTGAACATGAAGCCCAACATTGGAAGTTGAGGATAATTACATATGTTATAGCAGTTAGTACAAATCTACAAACCTCAAAACACTGAGGTGAAAAAGGAAAGCGTGCAGGAAAGCGCAAACCTTTTTCTAAGGTTTTTAATCCAAAAGCAGGAGTCAGCTGATAGAAAACATGTTGTGTGTTCACATAGTTGCATCTAAATGACCTGGATTAAAAGATTTTTATCAACTAAGATTACATTTGTCCTGTGCCAAAGTTTGAGACTGAGAACAAAGCTTAAAGTTTAATAAGTGAAGAATTTTAATGAGTTACTTTGTGTTCTTACGGTAAGTCAACAGCCCAGAATCTGGCCCAAGTGCAAGTCAGATGGCGGTCAGAGTTCAAGCTGCAGTGCACGAGCTTGTATAAAGATATCTTACTTAAAAGGTAACAAGCACACGGCTACAAACAGAACTCCACCACAGAAAGCAAGCAGCTTGTTGTTGGTTTGTGCTGCAGTGTGTTGTGTGTGTTGTAGGTCTTTACCGAGGCCTTCCGACTCAAACAAGTAGGTCTCCTCCACACCGATGTGTCGGCACCAGGCCAGGAAGTTGGCGGTGTTGTCGCGAGCAAAGAAGGAGCCTGGAGAGGCATCCCGCTTGCATGCTACCTTCCTTGTAGGAAACAGCTGTCATGGGGATAGAAAGTAAACCTTTATCGTCACGAACCATGACATCGAGGCGATTTATGTCAAACCACAGAAAATACACAGAAATCCAGCAGTCAATAGGCTGAATATAATCTGGTCAAATTCTATTAAAACGTGTCCCAAACACACGGCACAAAGGACTGTATGTCCAGGAAATTCATTTAGTTTCATCATACTGGGCGTTCATAGGTCTTCCCAAACATTCCTTATGTGAGAGCAGGGAAGCTGAGCCGCGTGACTCACCTTGCTAAGCGCAGAGGGGCAGCTCTCAGCGATCTTAGTCTGCAGCACACCGATAAGCTTGCAGAGCTTCACACCATTATTCAGGTCCTCCATGAAAACCTCGGCTCTCACCTCCTCTCCTGGAAAAGAGAGGAGTTTATTATATTTTCTAAATTACAGAATAATCTCTACTCACAGTAACCGAGCTCAATGGAAAAACAGCCTACCTTACCTGGTTTTTTCCAGTTCTTTGAAAAGATCACGTTCACACAAAAGCCTTTTGTTGTCCTTTTGTTTAAACAGATACCACACTGAAAGACTTCAGCTTTTCAGCAAGAGCCTACTGAAGGAATTATAGCGTTCCCACGACTCTTTATTGTTAAAAATCACCGCTCTAGGCAACTCTACAAAGGCTACCAAGGGAACAAAATCCACGATACCGTCCCGCAAAGTGAGAACGATTGCTCTGCAAAAGTTTATTTTCCACCAACAACAGTGAGCCCCCGAGGCCTGGAACTTTACCCACCGTTTGCCACCTGCTTCTGCAACGTCCAGCCTCTCAGGATTGATGATCAATGGTCAAACAGTTTAAAACAAATCTTATAATGTGGGTCTTTGTAGTCATGGTACCAATAATTTACATTTAGTGTCAACACCTGCCCACATTCCTCATGAGAAAACTCAAAGTCTGCCTCTGAAAACACAAATGTATTCAGCAACAACAATAGAGTTACCAGTCAGCTTTGATTTCCTCCTATATTCTAAAAGAGACAATAGATGTCAGTAGAATAGTACACACGGACAAAATGAAAGATTTGGTTCCACTGTGGGTTCAGTGGTTTGCTATGAGCTGGTTGGGAATAGCGGCATTCAAATCCAATTACATGGGAAACCCGTGTCAATAGCGCTTCAGTACTTTCCTAGCCTGGAGGTGGAAACTGTTCACATGCAACCGTCAGCTGTTAATTCCCAAACGCACAGGTTTGGACACAGGCACGGTTTTATAATACGCCTGGAAACGTTTAAGAAAAAGTGATGCAGAACAGCTGATGCTTACCCAGCATGCCAGTGAGCCATATGGCCAAGTCCTCCTGCATGGGCACCAGCGTGGCCTCGTGCCGCACCGCCAACCACTGGTCATACTGGAAGACATCTGTGAGGCCGGGGCCGTGCCGCTGCACTAATGGGCTGCGAGGGCTCTTGGGGCTCAATGAGGGGGCGTCAAACTTCTCCCCAAACCACACCTGGAAACAAAGAATCGCACATGTAGGAAAAACAATTAAATAAAATCAAGAACACAGATTACCGTTTTAACCTCCTAGGACCTGGCGTCCACATATGTGGAAATCACATTTTTGGTTATTTAGACCCAGATACTCAATTTTGCTCTACAGGGGCCTGATATCCACTTACGAGGACACTATACTACCACTGTTCTATCGAAATTTTAAAAGAATATCCTAATTTGTGGCTCTCATTTTTCTTAGAAACAAAAATTGTCTAAGTAAAAAAATAAAATAAAATTGATAATTCTTTGTTTTTACATTCGTCGGGCCCCAATCAGCCCAAATATCAAAGAGAAATTAAAAATGCATGCCATGGAAAAGTTCGGGTCTTAGGAGGTTAAATGCTGCCAACTGTCTTGGATGTCAGGGCTTGGTTTGTGCTTTGACACAAACGAAACTATCGAGTCTTGGAAAGGCACACACTGTCAATACAAGTCATGTCCAATCAGCTGAATGCAACACAAGTGGACTTCAGAGGTACAGCAGAGCAGAGTTTGTCTTGTTTGAAAGCAGGTAAGCTACCTGTTCTCCGACTCTTTTACTCCCTTTACCTCCAGGCTTTTGTTGTTCAGACAAATGCACAGAAAATATTATCTTTTCCATGAGGAGCTGTGTTATAAGTCTGAGCATGCCTCAGTCAGCACACAGTCTGTGAAAACACCAAGTCCAGACTTTTTTTTTTTTTTTAAAAACACTGGAAAAACAACTAAAGATTAGGAATCATTCCACGACCGGCTCTCTGCAACATTATGATAGCCTACCTACCCATTCAGCCCAGCACTGAGAGAATGAGGGGAATTTATGGGAGCCATCCATGCAGAGAGGACGTGTCAGGGATGCCGTCACAGCACACTTCGCTTCTGTGAACACACACTCCACACAACATGCTCTAACAGATCCACTGAAGCTCAGCCTGTTTTTAAACCTTCCATCATGAGTTTGTGTGTTTCAGTTTTACTTTAATTGATATCATGTCTAACTAAAAGCCATTATTCACTTTATCTTTTTTTTTCCCTGACAGACCTAAAAACAAATAAATACGTTTTGCCTGGAGTGAGCTGCTGACCCCAGCTCGAGACAGTGATGTCTCATCATGTTCATCTCTTCTGTCACACACTCCCTTTCCATTCTCCCTCACTTTTTTAGTCATTGGTTTAAGTCACTAAATCTGATCTAAAAAGAAAGTAGAGAAAGAAAATATTCCTGAGACAACATCTGATGGGGTTGCAAAGTCATCTGTGTATAGCATTAACCTTGATTGTCAGAGTATTAGCAATGTGGTCACGTAAAAGACACAAGACAAAGCTAAAGCTTCTTCTCCCCGAGTGTGTGTGGTCTGTATGGTGTGTGTGATGCAAGTGCACAAACTAGTTACCCCATTTTGTTCTTAAGTTTTTGACTGTTTACAGGCAGCCGACCATGTAATCTAGAAACCAGCAGCAGATGTGCACCGTGACAGCTCGTCCAGACATTACATAACTCACTTCAGGATGACACCCCCACCCCCCTCCTACCCTGTATGCTGACATCTGTCTAGGATACAGTCTTTAATCTTTGCATCCATCTCATACCATTGAGCAAAAAAGGGGACACGGAGTCCACTGTGCTTAAAACAAACCGCAGTCTTGTTGAGGCCTTGAATGAATTGCATTCGCTCAGCAAACGCTAAATTCACAAACAGGAAACCTTCTGGGCAGCGGAACAGAGAGAGACTGTTATACAGTAATGGGCCTGTACTGATACTTTGAGCTATCCCAGACACTGTTCAGGATACTGTATGTGCAAGCTTCGAGTAGTCTTGTAAACAATGAAGCACTGAATTAGGGATATTGAGTCTTTGGCAAGATGCATCCATCTTTATAGTAAATAAAACTACACTAAAAAAGGGAATTTCAAGGAACTGGGGGCATGATGGTCCCTCATTTTAGGTTATAAGAGATTAAGAACTTATTAGGACCGTGTGAACTTGGTCTTTAACCTTCAATGTCAATATGCAGTCTTATAATGAGGATTCCAGAGAGAAAAGTGGGGGAAAAAAAAACAAAAAACATGCTCTTCCTATACAGTTTAACTGCAAAAAAACAAAAAAAACAAAAAAACAACCCACACAATCATGCTGTGTGCCCTCCATTTTTGCAAATCACATTTTGACTTTGAGGTTCTGCTCCGGTGATTTAATACGGCACAGCCATTAAGCTGGGAGATTCTCAAGAGGAAAGCTCATGAAAGCAGCAGAGGCCCAGAATTTCTGACTTTTAAACCAGTAAGGGTCAAAATTCACGACCATCATAGCCTATGTTTCCCATACATCTCGAACATCCAACTTGAATCCTGTTTGTAGAATGAGAGGTTTCAATCACATCTGATCTCACAGTGTTAGACGAGTCATAAAGTTGGGTTCAACAGTGCCAGCTCATACAAGCTGATGGCTCAGCTGATGAACTTCCATGCATCAATTAAATTAGATGATACAATGATGCTATATGAGGTGCTATTTGAGGCTTTAGCCTACATACAAGCCGCTTTGCAACCCACCTCCAAAACAGGACCTCTTTTCTTGTTATTTCTAACTTAACGATCATCACATTTCTTTTTGCTGAAAGCTGATGTGCTCCGTGTTGGGGTCCCTGCCTGCAGCTTTCCAATGTCTGCACTTTGAAGAGCTTTAAGAGCCAAAACAGACTCGTACAGGTAAACCTGAATGAGGGTAGATGTAAATAATCCTTTGGTGATAGTGGATCTGTATGAACTGAGATAAAGCCCCATGTTGGTCCATGTCATATCACCTTTGACCCCAAAGTGTTGAGGAGCTTAAAAACACGGGAAAGTGGCAAAACGCCCGATGTTCAGAACGGTCCCGCTGTCTCAAGGTCGTCTCGCTTCAAAAGACACCGATTACGCAACAGCTCAGAAGCTTAACCTGCCCACGGTGTTCTCTACAGTCACAACAACGCATGTTATTTTTTGCAACATGCAGCGTAGTGCAACTTTGGATTATCCCCAGTGGTCAGGCAGCAATTCTAATCGGCACAGCACCTTTTACGTCACTTCTCAAACTAGTACTTGCAGCTGACTGTATGTAGGCTCAGTGAACATTCAGGTTTTAAAGCTTAATGAAGGTGAGTATAGGGGCATTCAACATTGACCCCTCCCCAAACAGCCCTTCTCTGTT
>NW_005187531.1:906947-913765 GCF_000239375.1 Pundamilia nyererei | reverse complement strand
GGGGGGGGGGCTTTGTGCCTGTATGTTGCCAATTACTTGAATTACTAGTTTCTGATGCTCTTACCTTAAGCCACTTACACCAAGGGCAATTAAATTCCCTCAAACAATAGCAAATAGTAAGAAGGTCAAAGGGGAACACTGAGCTACATCTATACATCTCTCTCCATCTAGTAATATCTTGATGTGTTCTCTTTAACTAATCCTGAGGGTGGTAAAAGAAGTTGACCCCTGATTAAACCATTGGTGGTTTGACCTCCAAGTGTCCTCGGGCAAAATGCTAAATACCAAGTTGCTCCCAATGGCAGCAGTGTGTGAATGGGTGAATAAGAGTCTTTATGGAGTGTTCTGAGCACACCAAGCTAGGAAAGAGTCACATGAATGCAAAACATTTTTTTTTAAAATCTTTATTTCAATGACTCATGCAAAAGACGTCCATTGAAAACAAGAATTTATCAAGTTAAATGTTGTGTAGCTCAACCGGATCTGAAGGATAATTTCCCCAATGTAAGAGTTTTCCTTACTTCCCATGGCCTGACTGACCTTTAAACCCATTAGGATTATAACAAACCCACAGCAGATTGGTTTGGCTAGGCTAAGCTAGCAAAGTCACTCTGTTCTTTTCAGAATGATATGAGCTTTCTGATTGGTCGAGTTTATAGGTGACCATTATCATCTTACCAAAGTTTTTCCTGTCTGTTATGTCTGTTTAGTGGTTGTAGTCATTTCTGCTAATCCATTTTCTGTTTTAGCAACAACCAGCATATTGAGCATTTGGCAGTTAAGGAATTTGATATTTCCCCCAGGAGGTGGTGGAGACCAAAGCAGAGCTGAAAGTGACTGTGGTCATTACAAATTCAAGCTAATGTTGCTGCCCCCCCGCTACTTTTGTTCTCAGTGCACACCCAAAAATAAATAAATCCATACATCCATATGTGCGCGTGCGTACATACACTGTCTATGTCTACAGATATCTCAGTTTCTCACTTGTGTTCTCACGTGATAGGAAAGTTCTGCTAAACGCCCATCTATTTTTATCTTGGTGTGATTTTTAACCCACAGCTACTATCACAAGAGATTTCAGGGGCAACAAAGCCTTAGACATTACATATGATAATCGCTGCATTTGTACTGACGCTATTATAGATGAACGCATATGCCGCTTAGACTTCCATGAGTGAATAACATCTTCAGCATGAGTGAGCAGAGCAGTCAGTGTGTGACCGATTATCGAATGTGATGGTGCTCTACATGGGCAGTGAAGCTCTGAGTCGAGCTGTGGAAGTCGCTGCAGTGTTACAGTCTGCATCATCACTACAATCTGATACGGATCAATAACCTCACAGGGTGACTGATTGATATTTGGAAAATAAAACCCACTAAATACCCTTCTTCTCCATCTACGTTGGTCTGTTTGGTCTGCTCTGTGGCACTGAAGAAGCATGAGATGCTGCTAAAAGGTCTGATAATCCAAATTAAAAGTTATAAAGAAGGACCTTCCTTCCACATGTGAACAGCCGATGCATTTTTTGGGCAAGCAAAATCTTTTCCTTTATACTCTCATTTACCCAGCTTGTTTTTTTTACATTCCAAATTTCACTGAGATTATAGTTTGGTGCTACCAAACCATTATTTGGGGAAAACAAAAGAAAACTTAAAAAGAGACGGCGCTACATAAACTACAAAGGAAACTGAATATTATCTGGCGCAGGCAAACTTTCTAAGTAATGTCATCTTTTCTTAATCTGCAGCATCCAACCGCAGTTCATCGACAGCTCCCAAAAGCCTCATCAACACATCGGCATCAGCCAGAGAGCTTTCCTGCCACATGTTATCCACATAGCACTGAGATACATATTTTGCATATCTTCAGTCCAAGACGGGCGGCAAGAGCCAGGACTTTCCAGACCAGAGAAAAGCAGGGAAAAGCATGTGACAAATTTGTAATATGATACATGTGTTGTTTTGGTTTTTGGGATGGGTAACACTTCGTTGCTGGGAGGGGTAGAGAGAGGGGGAAAGAAAAACAAACAAACAAATATATAAAAACCATTGTGCATTCCACCCACTCCCCCCTTAAAAATGTGCGGGGAAACTCCTCAGGGTCCGAGCAGTGGAACGTCAGACATGCATAACAAAAACAAGATGGCATGCTGCAACACAGGTGGGCTCACCACAGTTGTTGAGTGGAAAGACAGATGTCTGCACTTCTTTAATTTGAACACCACAACGTGCAGTATGTGGGAACTTCTTCCCTCAGCATGGCACTGAGGCTCTGACTGGCCCAAAGGGGGCGCTACGATAAGGACTCAAAATCAAGTTAGCCCTACAGCATGTGCTAAAATATATAGTGGCTGTACAAGCCCAGAATGAGGACAGCACTGGTTTAAACTGAAATTAAACATCCATGTGTTTGTGAGCTTCATGTATATCAGACTTGAGATGGGGGATGAGCCTACCTGGATGCCAGCCTGGACAGCCATTACTTTGATCCTAGATGATTCCCCTTTTCATTCTGTAGAAACATGAAGGAAAAAAAAAAAGAAGAGAAAAACACAGGTCTCAGACTAAATGAAGTTACAGTGCAAAACGTAACATCAAATTCTAATAAGGACAATGTGTTTAAACATCTTGTGTTGTCTTTGCACCATTTTCAATTTAATAAAAATCCTTGTGCTGTTTTTATTTACCTTTTACATAAAGAATGCGAACAAGAAATTCCAGAGAGCTGCATCTGCGTTCCTGAAAACTGCTAATCAAGATGCACAGGGTATCTGATTAAAAGCTACCTAAGGGAGTTTTAAAGGAACAGTTCACCAACTCCTGCATAAACACATCATGTTGATGCATTTAATATGGATCTGGAGGTGATTAGCTGACTTTAGTGCAGCATGAAAAGACATGCTTTTTAGGCGTTTCTTTTGAAACAGCAGTGGGAGTGGTATCCACTTAAGAGTCTTGAGACCTTGGTGTTGCTGGACAGCAAAGAGAAATGCTGCACAAGTATGAGGTGGATGACTAACCGGCTTCTCTCTAAAAACTGGTTCCACCATGAAACTCATTCTGAGAACATATGGCGTTCTGTATTCGTACAGAGGGGGAAATGTTCTTCATTTATCCAACTTTGAGGGTTTAAAAAAAAAATTGCACTAATATTCAGAGCAGGGTAAAATCCAGGTAATCTAATATTATTTATACAGCACATTTCACTACATGTAAGCTGTGTGTGCCAACAAGACCTGCAAGTTAGACAGCCACTCACTGCTGCTAAACCTGCTTGATGATGAGCCTAAAATTAACAATGTAATAAATCTCAGTTTCCCCAAACACCAAAGTGACATCTTTGCATCCATTAATATGATGAACATAAAATACAGCTGGAAAAGGTTTGGCATGTCGTTTTTATGAATGATGCAAAAAATTAATCAATTGACTAGTTGTTAAATCAGTACTTTGGCAAACCCCCATACAGCAAAAGCTAGGTGAGGATAAAATGACAAATTATGTATTAGCTGGAAGAATTTACACAGTTGGTAATTTAGCTAGGTTAAAATCAAGTGAAGTATTGCCAATACTACGGCTTCATGTGTATGACAACATCATTACAAACTTTATCCAAAGTGGAAATGGCAATGTAGCCAATCATAAGCTGCTTTGTCTTGCTGGTGAGTCAAAAAAATAAATAAATAAATCAGTTTAAGAGTAGATAATGTGTGCTGTTAGCAATCAGGACTTTCTGACATTTCAGTGACTGTACAAAAAAATAAATCAATACAAATAATGAAGGTGCAGCACTATAATCAATAAATTTTGCTTATTGGCCAACCCTACACTGGAACATGCGGACTCTGGAGTCAAGGCAGAGCCCTATGAGAACAGTGACTTCTAAGCTCCATTTGGACACATGTTGATTATTTCATAAAGTCCATTCCATGTGGCTCTTCTCCCAAACTTAATTTTCATAGCTTTCCTTCATCTCTCAGCCACAGAGGGCCTGTTTTATTAACGAATTAGACAGGAAAGCCAAATGTGACTGTGCTGAGTTAAATAACAGAAGGAAGTTAAAGATATAAACAGCAAACAACCTTCTGCGTTAAAAAGGAGGTCCATGCTGTTTTTGCAGGACATGCAATGAGTTTAGGGGGAATCAAACTTTCTCACAAAGGGAGTGATGGAGTGCTGCTCTGCATTTTTCCCCACACAGGATGTGAGGGATTACCCTGACCCTCCAATGTCCCCGAGGGCGTGTGTGTTTGACAAAGAAAGACAGTGGGTGGGGTGAGAAAGCAATCCCAAGCATGGAGATCCTAATAACACTGACAATTTGGTCAACGCAGCTGAGGCAATAGTCTGTCAACACCAACCCCTACATTCTCCTTGGACACACAAACCTCAGCTGATATCCACCACAAAATGGAAAGTGAAATGGGTTTGTGAAACTTCTACACTGCAGGATTTCACTGTTCTGGTGTTTTCCACTGATGTTGTCATAAACAGATTGATAAAACTGACATAAAAAGATACATTCCTGCAGCTTTACATAGAAATACCGCTACAACTGACACTGAAATGATTCGTTCATCAGAAGCCAGCCCGACAGTACTGTGCACAGTCATCCAATACCACAACTGCAGCCCAGCGGAGATGAAATGCAAGTCAGCGACCAAGGACAGGTCGGGGTGGACTAGAAAGGATGACAACACGAGACAACTTACCTGAGAACAACAAACATTTCGGACAGTCAGGGAAGATGCTGCAACAAGCAACTCTGATCAACGTCCAAAACATCCTCAATGACGAGCCGAAAACCCTGCGATGTGTCCGTGCAGAGCGGCTCCAAGTCTCTGCTTCCACGAGTTAGCGGGGAGGGAAAAGCAGTGAGAGAATGACAAGGAGGGAGGGTGGGACGAGAGATGGATGGGAGGAGGTGCAAAGGGAGAGCCCTGACTAATCAAGTGGCTATGCTTCACTAAGCCCTGACCACCCCCTTGCTTCCTCCCCCCAACAATCCTGTCACGGTGGGACCCCTCTCACAAAGCATCCATTGTTTTGTTAGCTTGCCACTCTCCCACCCCCCCACCCCCCCACACACACACACACACACACACACCTCAAAACCAGTAACCAAATGAGGAACTCTCCAATCAGGGTGCCTAAGCCTAACCCCCCCCCAGGCTTGTCCCACCAGAGCATCCACACAATCTTCCAAGCCAGTACCCAGCAGAGTGTTTGAGGATGGAGGCAGGCCAACAGTAAGAACCTCTCCAGTTGTTAAGCCGCAGGTGCAAAGGAAAATGACATTAGCATCCATGTGGAAAGGGCTTCAAGAAAACTGCCTCAAAGAGTAAACTTCAAGGCGGCAAAAGCAGAACACATGACATCATCGGATCAGATGCCCAGATGTTGGTCTGACACAGTTGTTTCAAGTAGCTTGAAGTAGACAATCAAACCCAGATTGTTGACTTGCCACAGCATCTGTAGATTGTCTAATTCTCTGCAAGATATCACAACATTCTCCGAGTAATTCCTGGTGTTGCTCAAGATCAAACAACATTTTTTTTTTTTAAGATTTGAGATAAAGTTCAGGGGAATGTGTGTGTGTGACTGTCAGTTATTGCCAATACCCATACTGCAACAGATTAGGTCAGAGACCGAGCACTGAGAAGCATGATTTGTTACATCTACGTCAAGCTTAAGAGGATTTCAGTGAAGTCTTTTAAAGCACACTTTGGACATAACCTCAGGGCTACAAAGCAAAATACCCAGAGGCAGTGGAAAAACATGGCGACATTTAGAGTTCTAAAGATCCAGAATGGCTCTGCTTCTTTTCGGCATACATGCATTCGTGACGGGTCACGCTCAACAACACTGGACAAAGGGCAAATCTTTGGCTCTGGACTCCAGTTGTGTGCATCTGGGGCTCCAGCAGAGCCTGAGAGCACGATTTCCTATAGAGACCAAAGGCACCCACACACAGTCAAATGTCAAGCACAGAGGAGGGCGAGAGCTGAAGTCAAAAAATGGGGAGGCGAAGACAAAGCACGTTTCACTATGGTGAACTTTGGTGTGGCACACTGGAAAGGGCAGTGTTTAACTCTATGACACTGAGAACTACCACGCACATTCCTCCAAGGTCGTCTGAGGGAAGAAAAAAAAAAAAGGGCCCAGTCTGTTCCCCTCTAAACCACGTTTCCATGTAATTTAGTGCATTTGCTACAGCGCACTTATCATTGGGGTAAAGCTTAAGGGTAGGAATGATTTGGCATAGCAGAGATAACTGGTTGGGATCAGGGTAAGGTTGAGATCAATTTTATCAATCTCAGACTAATTCAGGCTGGTGATAATGTCCCATTCACATTTAGATAAGAGGAAAACATCAGGGAACATCAGCACTCTTCAATCCATATGGAATGAGTCTTCATCAACTTACAGCTCTTGTCAACAGGATTTTTTATTTATTTTTTTCCCCCCCAATATCCTGGCTCTTAAAATCAAGAGCCATCAAGTGGTGCGGGTTCGTAGATTAGCAAAGTTGTACTAAATACAACCAGAATTCATACATAGGGATGGGTACCGGTATCCGGTGCCATGATGGCACCGGTTCTGACATAAACGGTAGTAACCAGACCGAAAAGCAGCGCACATTTCGGTGCTTTTTTTTTTCCTGAGCTGTAATACACTTTTAATTCTAGCCAATCATTTTACGTTTCCGAGGATAGTAGGCGGGGCCAGGTACGTACATTCTTTTAGAGCAGAGCTACAGATTAAAAATGCCCAAGGCGAAGCGGTCAAAAGTCTGGCTGTACTTCACAGCAAAATAT
>NW_005187531.1:862481-906449 GCF_000239375.1 Pundamilia nyererei | reverse complement strand
TTTCCATTGTTTAAGCACTGCTTCCAGCCAAGAGTGATACCATATATGCCCCATAGCTGCAGAAAAGGCTAACATTGTTATCTTTTTACAAAAAAACAAAAAAAAACAAAACCATAAACAAAAACAGCTGAACATGAGGTTTTTGGACCAATTTTGTGTTCTCCGTTCTTTAAGCACCGGTACTGTTTCAAAAGTACCGGTTTGGCACCGGTATTGGATGAAACCTAAACAATACCCATCCCTATTCATACATAAGGTACACGGGATTATAAGGGGCACTGTCGATTTTTCTAAAAATCAAAGGATTGATTTTAAGTGTGCCGTATTTAACCCCTTAGCAGTCCAATTAGTCCCCTAAACCATCCAATGTACCGTGGGCGGTACGTCCGACTGCTAACAGGTTAAAAAACAAACAAACAACATGGTAATAACGACGGCCCGCTAGCATGCTCTACCAAAAATAGTGCTTTGTTGTGTATCTGACGGACGAAAGCTAAACCAGTTCCACACCACTGAAGTTGCAGCATTTTTACAAACCAATTCTGGCTCATCCGTTTCATTCAACAATCCGCTTTCGCCCTTCTCATTCTCCGTTCCTGCCATGTGCGTATAAAAACAAAGGCACTGCTCATGCGCGTTTTACCCACATCGCGATATTTCATTTTCTTATCGTTGCCCAACATTATACCAGTATTACCATGAACGGTATGATATGGCCCAGCCTTAGCTATGAGTAAGAAACACTTTGTTACAGGTTTTACTCCCTTGGTGTAGAAAGAAGCCCGTTTCAAGATGGTCCATCTACATGACCACTGCAGTCTTCAGTGTGTATGCAGTTTCAGATAATGCGTAATACTCAGACTTTAATAGGACTTAAAGGAAATATTCCTAGCTGGAGCTTCCCTGCTTCCCTGCAGCGTAACTCAACATAGATGCTGTGTGCACATTTTGTTGAGGGTGGGGATGAGGCATCTGTCCGCATGTTACCAACACAGATCGCCTCTCTCCAGTCGCAGCTAGTAATCATTTAAGAGGATCAACGCTATTCCAGACAGCAGAGCGCATCCACCTCCACGACGCTCCGTCACCACAACACACACAGCACGTGGCGCACACATGCTGCCTGCAGCACTCCGGCGATTCATGCGCTCACCCGTGCATAAGTGCAAAACAGAAATGAGAGCAGATTACGTAATGAGTTAAAAGTAGAATGTTTCGGGAGGTGATGTCCTTTTGATTTTCCACTATATGACACTGTGTACGTGTTGGTGGGTGGGGGGTGGAAATGGAGTAAACATGGGTAAAGATACAGGAAAAGTTAGCCATGTGAACTCCAAAAGTCCTCGAGGGATCTCTTGAGATGTAGAAGAACTCATGTCTCATTAGTGCATGACTTAAGTCCATCAGTATTAAAAAATAATAATGTGTTATGGATGCCACATACCTTCTTTTCTCCAACGTGCCAACATATCTAATCAGGACGTCAGCATGGACATCCATAGAGATTGACTGAAGCGGACCAATACCAGTAATACCAATCATACAAGCCAGTTTGTTTCTATGACATTCAGGCCTTCTATAAATTAGAAATCTACAAGGATTCTGCTGGACATCCTTTTAGTTAAGATGTTTTTAATGTGAAAGCAATGGCCTGGTTAATGTAATACCACCAGCAGAGAAAATAGATGAGTAATATCCCAGTCCTTTTTACCCACAGTGTGAAGTGGCTGTGGGCCAGTGAACCCTCTGCTGCCTTGCCTTCCTGCAGTCCAAAGAAGTTCTGCTGGACCGGACTAACCCCAAGAGAATACCAACTCCTCCCCTATTAAACTCTTTCCTGCTGAGCCCTTTGTGTCTGGTCTTAATTACCCTGTCGAAGGAGCATTTCATTTGGAGCCTGGTCTCCCTCCTTTTCATTACAGATGGGGCCCAACTGCACTGTGTTCAGAAGGAAATTCATTCAGTTGAGGAGAATGAAAAAGTAAATATACTTCAATAGTCTTTGAGTTAACTAAGCCCTGCATCTTTAATTAAACTATTCTGTCTAAAGCCACCACCACCCCTGGCCTGCACAGGCTTGCTAATCGTGGTTTTCCACAGTAAAAAGACTCGTTCCCTTTCAATCATTTCTTGGACTTGACTCCTTTGTCCTCATTGGAGCAGCCTTTCCTTAGAGGAGAGTCAGTGGGAGCAAAGCCCATCTTAAAAGGCTCAAATGAGTGGGAGCCACCTGCCAATCCATTTTGATTTGTTGATGCTAATCCATGGCTCAATACATGTTACCAGGTCAACTGTAGGATTTCAAAACCCCTTTCTGCTGACTCAGGATCAGGCTTTTTACCCAGCTTTCCACAACCTTGACCACTGAAGAAAATTATTGAAGCCAATTCTAGGTCAATAAAAAGGAATACCACAAATAAAATCATCCTAGGAGTCAAACTTTTCCACAAAAGATATAATCAGTCATGCATTTATCCAAAACACACCAAGTTCAGTTATTCAAAAATATCTCATATTTATGAAAAGCCTTTCCGACGTCCACATCATTATTTAGTACATTGTGTAAAATACCACCACTAGGGATCGGTAGATTGCAGACTGCAGTATGAACTCTGTTCTCTTATTGCTCCCAATTCAAGTGCACAGTCCTACCTACAGTGGCCGCTGTAGGACAAACAACTCTGTTCATCTGCAGTGAGCTTTAAGCTTTTAACAGCTACTAAAAAAAAAAATTAAATATTTCTTGGTCAAGACTCCGATTTCACCAAAATGCAACAAGCCCCCTCTCTAACCAAGTTCTACACCAGCTGCAAAGCTTCAAACATCAGTTCAAACAGACATTTTCCCCCAATTTCACAGTCGACTTTGTTTTGTTTTTTTTAGTTAAGTTCCTGTGTGACATCAGCCGTCAGTTGGCTGCGTCAATCACCAGTGTTTGACAAGGCAAGGTAACACTTAAAATGCACCACACTTGGCAAGATCCCTACTCTGAGCTGTGTCTGCTGACCTCACGTGTACACCAACTACACTGACCTCTTCAATTCAACCACAGTTGAAGAATAGAGCCAAACAGATTTATTAGTGAATGCTAGAACAAGCACAACACCATGAGTTCATTGAATTAATAGTGACCTGGGATGTGACGTTGTGTACTGAAAGTTAAACCTGGAAGGAAAAAGTTGCAGAAATGTGGCCAGACTCAGACTATGCTTTTCCACTGTAAACATGTTAGTTAATCGTTTTCCTTACTGATAATATGAAAAATCAGGCACACGGACATTATCTTTTGCCGTGTCCGACATCTGTCAATAATCACACACAGAGCCTCAGTGTTGCTATGCTACAGGTCTTATCAGGGTCAGTTCAGATAAGTCCCTATAGCCCAAAACATCCATCTTGGCCATTATCAATTCTTCACAGAGTCAGGCCAGAGAGATGTAAAAGGTCGGGTGGTTGTTGAGCTCAGCCTTATTAGCCACATTTTTGTTCAGTAACAAATCAGTTTAAGAGGGCATGAAACTTTTAAAATCTGGGGCACCTTTAACACAATGAGCCTCACTGGTGCCAAGATGAGGTGGAAGGACTGATCAGGAGGGGGGAAAAAAAAACCCCAAAAGAAGCAGCTACAGCATCTGAATGCAAGAGGATTTGCCTACAACACATTTTATAGTGTATTTAAATGTTTATACATTAATTTATACATTAAACAAAAAGTTTATTTACAGCTGAATCAGTCAGCTGATCCTTAAAAAAAAAAAAAAAAAGAACTAGCCAAATGAGCTTAACTCAACTGTGAAATCGTGAAATGATTGAGTTCAGCTAGTTCAGAGTGCTGAATGTTCCAGATTTCTATAGTATGTACACAGTTTTAACCAAAAACCAACCACAAATCTAAAGTTCCCTCTCAGATAAATCATAAACATGCACCTTTTCAAAGTCTGTGTTCCCTACAGTTATATTATATAAGCCTGCCCACTGGGTCACCAGCCCCGACACTCCTACTGCCCGTCCCAAGCCAGATAACTCACACCAAGTTAAATTTTTACGTGAGCCCCAAATGGCGCAACTGAAACAAGACAATTTTTGTTATCTGAAAAAAACAGACTTACTAACAAATGATCATCCTTGTTCAGACAGTTCACATGCTAGAAAGCAGTAATACCAGCGGGCCCTGCGTTTAATCAGAGCGTGCAGCAGGCGTAGCAAAAGTTCACATTGAGCTACGCTGCACCCACTAAAACTGCAAGAGGCTTAAAGAAGGGGCGGCTGATTACTACCAATTGCAAACAAAGTAATTGGGAATTAAATGTTTTTAGAGAGCGGCAGGTTACAAACAATATTATTTAATAATTCCTCAACCGAGGACCAAGTAGTTGTAGATTTTTAATAGATCTGAAGACAATCATTAATGAGTTCTTCTTGTAGACACTAATGGTTTAACTGCTGCTCCAGCTGATCCCACCACCATTCCAATTACTGCACAACTGAACGACTCTGGATATTAAACACCACCTATGAATAATGCATGCATGTCAGCTGCGCTCTGCACCATTTACAGACCTCCACCTATCAAGCATCAGCATCCCTTACTTTTTGTTTTTTTGGGTTTTTTTTTTAAAATTCACACACAAGACAAAGCAGGCCTTAATGAGTTAAACATGCTGTGGGCACATATGGGCTGAGATGCTGCATGTGTGGACACAATAGAGATGGTAATGAAATCTTGGATTAGCCCTCATTTATTTAGGATATAGCTTACAGGAAGGGGATGAGGGGCTTCAGGGAGCCTTGGCAGGTCCAAAACATGAGGCCTGATGCCAAAGATCAAGCAGATGGTGATTATGAAGATAGCTGGAAATGAGGTTGCTGCTCATGTGTGCACTCAATTATCAAGAGCAGGCCAACGACAGCCATGTCTGAAACAAAGTGAGCCACTGTATTGTTGTCAATCTGGAGACAGATTACAGTCTAGATGAGAGCACAGTGCCAAGGGAATCAAATTTAATAAAAAAAAAAAAAAGAAAAAAGTAGTCAACAAGTTCAACAAAACCAGCCTATAAGGTGTCTCAAATAAATACAACAAAATAAAACCAGTACCGGTACCAAAAAGGGAAGATTCATTCATAACACACGGGAAAAGCTCCAGGGAAACGGAGTTAATGATAAAAACAATTTTAAAAAAATAAATAAATTGTTTTTATTGTTTAAAACCAATAAAAACCCTGAAAACCATAAATTTCACACCTGAGCCTCAACTCTTACGGTCCGGTACCAAACGACTCACGGACCTCTGGGCCTCTAGACCTCTGTTCTAGAGGACTTCAAAAACCAGCCATTTAATTGTGGATTAGCAATTTTTCAGCAAAGAAACCTGTGAACACACCACTCATATACGCATTTTCAAACATTTGAATATTTACACATTTATCAAACATAAATCAACATTAGAAATTATCTGGATTTGTGTTTGAGACCACCTTGCAAACAAATGTAGTCATCAGTCTCCTTTTTGCTTCCTTTTGGTCTCCTCCAGCAGAGTATACCAAAGCTTAGATTATGGTAGGGGTGGGGCATATCACATTTTCCATAATAATGATAAACACAGGTATGAATTTTTATGAGATAGAAAAGTGTTCCATTTCGTTATCAGTGACACCGTGCATTTATGTTTTCTTAGCACACCCAGCTACAAGATAAGCCCAGGAACGTCTGACAGCGAGAGCTACAGGTCAGCCTCGGATGGTGTGGACTTGTCACAACCTAAAAAAGAACCAAAAAAACAAACAAACAAACAAAAAAAAAAAAACCCAAACTCAGCATTAGCGCTGGTATAAGAATATGGTAAGCCGAACCATAATAACGATGTGATTAATGGTAAGCCTAATGGTAATGCCCCCAATGATTGTGAAAAGAACAAAATTGAGATAAAACTATTACTTTTTTTCCCCCCTTCATTAACGTGGTGCACCAATGATGACAACTATACAGACTTCAGCTAACAAGAACAGTAATGGTTTCAACAAGTCCAACAAGGAGCAAAAAAATAGAAGCCCTTTGTTTGTTTGTTTGAAACAAGCACTACATTAACAGTTGGATTGCGTGGCTCAACTTTCAGATGCTGGATAAAGTCCAGCCTGATAACAGGATTTCATCTGGGCATCTAAGAATAGCAGCAGTGTGAATAGAGCTAAACATGGCACAACAAGTACATTAACCTGATCACTGATGCTAATCCTAATGATCGAAGTCACTTTCTAAACGGACTGTGCAGGTCAAACCAGCGGCATGTTCACACCCAGCAATTATGGTGAGATTAACAGATATGATGTACTATATAGGATCTGTCTATAAAATGCTAAAATATTCATTTTCTTTTTTGTTATTGAGGCTGACGAGCTAAAGGCAGCAGGGGAAAAAAGAAAAAAGTCTTCTTGTTGTGAGACAAAAATAAACAACCATGAACTGATTGCCAGCACCTATGGGGCAATGTGTGAATGGTCCTTCCCTTTTGTTACACTCTTTGCAGGAAGCACCTGCGGGTCTTTTACTTCATCCCTCTTCCTCCAGCAGGAAAGGAGGATTGTCAAGGACCCGAGACTTCATGTAAAAGTACTCCCTCTTCACTGTGTGGGCACAGCGGGCGCTCTTTGATCCAAAAAACAGCTGCATGAGAGCCGCTAATCTAACCTACTCTTTATATTACTCTACTGTCAACAAACACATAATGCTGTGCGATACTGCAAATGTTGGTATCGATCCAATATAAAATAAATACAGGGCCAGGTTCACCAAATTCTGCACACATTTTTGGATCAACGTCTTATGTCTAAACGTGCTACAGGCTAAAAATAAAACAGAACTTACAGTTAACACAAAAAGTTCAGACATTTTACATAACGTATGTTTGAAGTGTATTTTTGCATTTCCAAAAAATATATTTTAAAGATATGTAATTATGTAAGACAAGTCAGCTGGCTACATACTGAATTAGAGGACAGAAACAAAGTATCGATCCTATCAAGCTAGTATCGATACCAACACCGGTGTTGATATCGATCCACCCTCCTCTACAAACACATCATCGCCTTCAGCCTCTACCCCTGCAACACCTCGACACACACAGTCTCCTAGGTTAGATATGTACTAGTAAACTGCTAATCCTCTTAACTATTTATTCCCACCCTAAATTTGGCCTTGCTCCATAACGGGAGGCGTCGCCACACACACCGCAGCAGCACGCACAGACCTGTCAAGAGGAATCTTTACAGTTCAAGGATGCGAAATGGTTTGCAAAGTGCCTCAAAACATAATTACAGTCTGTATGAAGAGAAAAGCAACTGTCCCACAGAACAGTTAACTACGATAATAATAATAAAAAAAATAGGCAACCAACTTTTAAAAGCAAACTTGACCTGTGCTTCAAAAACAGAGTTTTCTCTAAAAACAACAACAAAAAAAACCAAAACAAAATAGACACAGTCAGGAACACGTCTGAATATTTTTATTTTAATTCAGAGACCTATTAAACCCGTATATAATTCAGTTTATATTCTCTGGTTCTGGAAAAAAAATAACGGCGCTTTAGTCGGAACCGTGTTAGCACAGTCCACGAGGCTCCCTCAAAGATTTTCGGGAGGACCCGCAGACAACCTCTGCACAGGCGAAAACTTTCAGATACATTTTCCTTCTTTTATTCATTTCCTGTGACAAAGAAAGTAACAGTTTCAGACTTACCAGCGGCTGAGCAGGAAGCAGACTCTTGACGAAAAACTTCTACTCCTTGTGGAAATGTTGACTTGTCTGACTCCTCGCCACTAATTTTCTCCAGAGTCGCCACTGCTGCTGGATGTTTGTGGGCAGCGCTGTTCGAACCAGCCAATCAGAGCGTTCGCTCTGCTGGGGGCGGAGCCTCAGCCTCACCTGAGGGTCATTTTACTGAAATCCATTCATAGAAAGAAAAAACATGGGAAAAGTGCATAACTCAGCGGTGAAGGCGTTCCAGTAGGAGTTTTCTTTGAAACAACCAATGACTGAAATGAACTATAGGCTCAAACATTCACCTTTTCTTCTTCTGTGTTTTTGTTGTTTTTGTTTCTTGGTCATGTTGTATTAAAGAGTGCAACAATTCTCTCTGGAATTAAATGGGCAAGCATTTGTGAAGTTATAATTAGTTAAAGTTATAAAAATATACTGAACATAAGCATATATAGTATTCTACAATCCAATTTTTTATACCGTTAGGGGATTTTGAGGGCTCCGGCCCATTTTTCCAGCTTCCCTCTTCAAAATACTTTGAGCAGAGTTAAACGCAAACATATAGAAACCTGTACCTCACATTAACTCCAATACTCCAATGCTGCTTTAATATTGCGATAAAATGGGCTTGCTTGCTCCAAAGTACAAACATTTCATCACTGAGTTTCATTGTGTGCATTTCTCTCTCTCAAAGATACAGACAGGTGGCAGAAATACTGGTGCACATGGTATTGGTGTGCAATACAGCAAATTATTTTTGTCAGCGTCTCCACGCTTTCCCTAATGGTTGTGTGTTTCCCTGTGTGCCTCTCTGTGTGTTCAGTTCATATAATTTCCCAGTATAGTTTTGTATTACTTTCCTTTAAGCAAATAAAGGTTTGTTTTGAGTTCACGTTCCATCTGCGAGTCTGCGTTTGGGTCCTCTCCTGCCTGCTGTGCACAGCCGATTCTTGACAGTATCGATTTTATCGCACTAGTATCAATCTGATACCAATACCAGGATTGCTATCGATATTTACATTGATCTGCTCACAGTAAATACATTGAAATGCTGAGCGAAGCCAGCTGATTCTGTATTAAGATGGCAAGACTGAGAAGAAGATAAATGCTGGGGCACAACAATAAACAAGTGTATTGTGCTGTTATTGGTGCCACATAGTTCACATGGCAGTAGAGTGGCAATTCAAAGATAGAAATTGTAAGGTAAATGGTGAATGAGGGTTAATTTAAACATGTTCACTACAGGATTAGCAAAAAATATCTATTTTATTTTGGAAAATGTGGGAGATGCAAAGGCAGACGTCTAGCTTGAAGGACCCCTTGATGTTTTGGAGTCCCTGAAAAGTGTGCCAGTCCTGGTTGATATGTGTCAAACACATGAAGAAGAAGAACAAACACTGCCCTACTTTGTAGCCAACAATAAGAGGATGAGTCCCTTCACACACATCAAAGTATTTTTTAATGTACTATTCAGGGTCTCCTGAGGGGAAAAGAGGTCAGGTTTGTGTTGAGTTTCAGCCACACCCTTGTCAGATGCCGTTTTTAAGTTTCCTGAAACTGAATAATGTGCAGCTGTCAAATAGAAAACACACGTGAAACTTGTTAAATGCTACTGGTGTAATGGATTTTGACATTTCACAACAAGCTGCTCATTTTTAATCATGAAATTTCATGATGGCCATACAATATTTGCTAATACTACCATAATTCAAGCCAAACCAGGCGTCATTAATAAGCTTGAAACAGCCTTGTAATACTAGTTGAAGCTGAGGACAAAGTCTGTTTTCCAATCCATGTTTCACTCCTCACTGCTGAGTTCTTTCTGCATTGTGATGTTTTTTTCTCTGTTTGTTCAAATCTGTGTGTTTCTGTTATTACAAGTGAGCCACAGTTACTTCCTACAAACCGGGAAAGTGCCGGTTGGCAGTAAGAGGGTGACTCAGAGGGTGTTCTTTTATTGCCAGATCAGCCTTTTTATGGTGGCAATTCAGACGTTTAACAATCAATTTCTGGATTTTACTCGGGCGTGCCAGTTTCAGCTTAACACTTTATGAGAACAGAGCTGTTACTGATATTAGTAATAATTATCCACTCCAGTTAAGTCGGACTGTAAACCATTCATAAGGCCAGAATATCTAGTGACACATAAGTGCCACCTAGTGACAGTGAACAGTTGTCATTGCATACAAACATTTTGTCTGCACTGCAACAGAGATGACATACAGGTATTCATTCTTTTCTGAGTTTGCTTCACTTACTACATCCTACCTATGCTTGCTTCTTCACCTCTCCTGTGTGCTGTTCATTGCCTTGGATGGTTGACCCCAGGGATTTAAATCTAGCTTACAGATCTCTGCTCCTGACATGTTCACCTTTCCATCGGTCTCCGTGTCATTCACACACATGTATTCTGTCTTCAGTGCATAACTCCGCCTCTGCAACCTCTCTTCCACCTGCCCCCTAATCTCACTATAGATCACAATCTACAAATATCATAGTCCACAGATAATCCTGCCTGACGTTAACTGTCAGTATGCCGATCACCGCTGCAAACAAGAAGGGGGTCAGAGCAGGTCTAATCCCACCAGCAGCACCTTGAACCCGTCTGTCACTCCCATCACACACCTCCATACTGTCTCACTGTCCTCATACTCCTCTGCCACTCCTGACTTCCTGTCTTGGTACTCTATCATACTCTTTCTTTCATCTACAAAGATATAGCACAGCTCCTTCTGACTTTCTTATACTTCCCCATCAAACTCAAAGCAAACATCACATCTGTACACTCTTTCTTTTTTTAGTATGAAGTCATACTGCTATTCACTGATTGTCACCTTTGTTCTGAGCCTAGCTTCGACAGCTCTTCCCCACAGCTTCATGATTTGGTTAAGCAACTTCCCTCTAACCCTCTTTAGTTACTACAGGTCTGCACATCAGTCAGTGCACGTCTTCTCCATTCTTCAGTCATCCTAACTCTCCAAGATTGTCTTAAACAGTCTGGTTAGAAAGTCCACTGATCTCTCTCCTAAAATTCTTCATCCCTCTAAAGGTATGTCAACTGCACCAAAAACCTTTCCACTTTTCATCCTCTTCATAGTTGCGCTCAGCTAATCATTCAAGGCCAAAAGGGATTGCCACAATATTGTGACATTAAATCAGCATCCAACTGGGACAAAATGTTTGTGAAGCATTTGGGATTACTGGAATTTCACAGAATTCACAAATCTAGACGAACAATTCAACTAAATTAAAAACAAATAATTTACTTTTCATGTTTCAATGCATGGAAAGGTATCTGAATTCCGAAAAAACAGCTCCTCCATAAGCTACTGAGAGTCCAGTGATCCAATAATTAAAAAAAACTGTGGTTTGTAGAGATCATCCCACTTTAAAAAAAAAAAGGTCAAGTCTGTTTACTGACAAAGTTTGCTCTTTTCTACAATGAATGGCTGGTGTGGATCATATGTGGATTGCAAAAACTTTCACAGGACCATCGACGAGTCCCTGCAAAAGAGGAAAAGACTACAGAAAATACAGAAAGTGAGTGTTCAACAGTCCTAATAACAGCACCTGTCTACAAATCCTACTGTCTGCTGCTAATCTCTCTGAAAAAGAGGACAAAAAGAGACCAAAGAACATTTGTGAGGAGAGCACGGTGGAGGGAGAATCATTTTTTGTGCTGCTTTTTCCTTTTAGTTTGTGCTTCTAGAGTAAGAAATTCACTTAAAGAGGTGTGACATTTTATAATAGCGCAAAACACTAGATTCTACCTTGAACCTTTTAAAACTTTATTACTGCACTTTATTATTTCTGCAAATTGCATTCTTATTCGCTTTATGTCTGTTTTCACTTTCTGATGGTAAAGTTAAATGGAAGAAATTACATTTAATGTCCATCACTTATACAATTCGGGGTTAGTGAGCCTATCCCCATCAGCCAGCCTGTCTGCCATTGGGTGAGAGGTTCCCAGTCTGGGCTAAATTTTATGTCCAAATGCACAAGTGTTATTTTAGGACTGCCTCAACATTTCTCGTGAAAAAGCCAAGACAGAAAATTCAGGATTAAGATTCAGGTTTTGACTTTTTAGACAAGCACCAAAGGGACACAGATTTTGCAACACTGTGTGCCAGACTCTGGCACTTTCTCCTTCTAAGGCTGAGATCTGTGGATTCAGTGATTTCTTTTTACAAAGCACTTCCAATCTCATCTTTTTAAATTTGTTTTTGGGGTAATTATCTTTCATTTGTCCACATAAAAGCTTCCTTGACATTAAAATGTATTTTTTAAGAGACACCTGGTCTAAAGGGCAGCAGATGTTGCAACATACAATAATAAGAAAACACAACTGATATTCAGTACAGATAAGTGAACACTAACATGTGCGTCATGTGCAATAACATATCACTAAAAGAGCAACATTAAAAGCAGTCATAGCAATTCTACCACGCCTTTAAGATCTCCCCCATCGTAACCTGTTGTGACAATTTCCGATCCTTTTAAAGATTAGATGTGTAAGGAACAGCTTATTTTAGATGGTTAGCCATCTAAAATAAGCTTAGACTCCTGTAAGCGGCACTAGTTTGCTTGAGGGTGGTAGTGGAGGAGACAGGAGGGTGGGCAGGTAGGTGGATGAAGGCAGGGAGTGAACTAATGGGAGATTTCAGACGGAATGAACCAGCTTGGGTTCAGCAAGAGAGTAGATCCAGCGAGAAGGCCACTCCTCGGCCACACAGAGAGCTCTGGATTGCAAGGAAACAAAGACATTAATGTCAGGAACACTCGAGGAGTGCAATTACCACACAGACTATCCAGGCAGAGGCTGGTTCAAAAATTCAGTTAAATGAGGCGGCAGGTGAGCAACAGGTGTGGTGGCCTAAGAGCGGGAAGACGAGGCTCCGCCCACAGGAGGAACTATGCCTGCCTAACTCAACCTAACAAGTGCAGACCATGACCTGGGACACTTTCCTGTAAAACCAGCAGTGCAACCACTGAACCACCACGTTATCTTGCAAAGAGAGGCAGTGACCCAAAGGGCACAAGTTAGACAACAGCAAAATGGTTAAAAAAAAGAAGGGCCATGTTTTTGGACGGCTGGGTCCAAATCCCGGTTTTTAATTCATTTGAATTATGATTATGATTTATAATTTGTAATATGATTTGATGAAAGCTCTGTTTTGTAAGTTGGAATGATCCTTGTAATGCGAAAATCATTAAGTATCGACAACATTGTGATTTTATTACATTTGGATCACTCTACAGCAATGGTGGAGTGTGGGTGATGCAGAGCAGGGTGTCTAAAGGGGGCCTTGGGGTGGCACTGACCCTCCCTTAGCTGTGACACAAATATGTCAGAACCTTTTTAAAATAAGTTTTATTCACATTATTATATTTTTATAATAAATATATATCAAGATAATATCAACTAATTAGTACATCTTAGAAAAATACAATTTGATACTGCATCACCCAAAAAATTAACAGCATGAAAACATTGAATTTTATGCATTATTTTACCAAAGTAAAATACCAAACTATTGTATCCGTAGAGAAGAATCATGTGAATAACATCTTTCCTCCTTGGCAGCTTGGGGAGGAGAGTTTCGCTTATTGTTCTAGTCCAAGTTTTTTTCTCTTTACTGGGCTTCAGTTTTTCAGTTTCTCCATCTGCTGGCGGAGCATCATCAGAGACGGTGACTCCAACAGAGCAACTCTGAAATGCTTTTTGAATCATGAGAGGAGGTCCCTGAACAGTCATTCGTCATATACATCCATCAGTAGAACGACACCAGCTTGTTCAGAATGTACAGAACTTTAAACACATCAACATCACTTCATGAATACAGAATTTCCTTTAAAAACCCCTGTGTTACTTCATAAACCTCTCAGTGGTTTGCACCACAGTAGATCTCTGACTTGCTGTCTATAACCCAATCAAACCTCTCAGGTCATCAGCTGCACATCTTTCAACTCTTCCCAAGGTTCTTGGCAAGGTTTTATTGTTGTTTTTATTGCTTTAAGGTATATTAGCTCTATATAGGCTTTTATCTTTTACGTTAAGCACACTGAGCTGGCACGTAATGAAATGTGCTATATAAATAAAATTGCCATGACTAATCCTGACCGCCTCCTGCACCACTTACTTGACAGGCAGTGGGTCACTGACTCAGGTCTGCTGCCACGAAACAGATATGGAAACACTTTAATGTTACATATTATCACCAACTATGCTAGAATGTATCTGTGTCGCAGAGAATCATCCGACTCCAACGTCCTCCATAACGTCCTTTTATTTCCATCTTGGAGGGATTTTTGAAGTCATGTTCACAGTAAAGAGACAGGCCTGTTGTCTCATTGATTCACATACTAACACAAATACGCAACCTGATCAATAACCAAAATTAAAGTACTTATTTTCATTCTACAACCAACTTTTTAAATTACACTATTTCCATCTGCATTAGGATCAGTCTCCACCCCATGCAGCTCCCTCCCTTAATCTCCCAGCATGCATCCTGCTCCAACTGTAGCACTGTATCCAGTTTAAAATCTCTCAACTGATCCCTCATTATGTTCCTAAGGCAATGAGGGGACTCTTCACTACCCCTCCACACAATGCCTGTCTACCAGAAGATGGAGCCCTTTTCCACCAAACGGCTTCTCAACACTATGACTCCTGTGCGATAAGAGCTCCGGCAAAGGCCACAGGGTGGAGGGAAGTGTAAGAACGTTACATGCGGTTAGCATCCCACTGGGATCTTTTGTCTGCGTGCTTGCAGGCAGCTTGGGCTAACTGCCCCCATTTGCGCCATATGTCATGAGAGGCCTGACTGTCACATCACATGAGGACCTCTGTAGTGATGGCATAACTGATTGTGGAGCTTTCAAATGCAGCCACAGCACACTATTCATCGCTTCATTAATGTATTATAATGAATGGAGGAAAGACAGAGCTATGTTGTTCCCCAATGTGCGCTTTAGGGATATGAATTAATAATGGTGAATGTGATTTGTAGTATTTTTCTTTCACCTTAGTTGGTACATTTATGATCGTGGGAGGAAGGAAATGAGCTGGAGATTAGCTGATAAAACTTTTCTACTTATAAACAAGTATAAGGTGATTGACTTTCTTGAACCATGCAAGCATTTCAAGGTTCCTGTGATTTATCATACAACAGGCTAAGGATTTATTAGAACAAACAGCTAATCTTTAGAAGTAGTATTTATTCACTTGTTTAGTCCAAAAAAATTCCTCAAAAGTACTTCACTATAAGAATAAAGCCACTAACGCAGGCTCTGTTAAAATCTTAACTATTCTAAAAGAATAGTTCTAAAATTTGAACGCAGTATCCAACAATTCCACTCTTTATTAGTTGTTAATCAATTCCGCTGGTTTTCGTTTACTTATGACACTCAAATGCACAGAATAAACATTTTGGTGTTTGACAGTAAACTGTCACAGCATTTACGAACGTTTCTGCCCTAAATGTTAGCAGAGATCCATTTTACTGACAACGCGTAATAAACGACCATTTCGCTCTGCATTTACATTTGCTATCTCGGCAAAACCGGTCGGTGGTGGTAGCATTAACCCCAAAAATCCAAATATAATAAAAAACAATTTACTGACAATTTTCGACTGTTAAAATTAAGTTTTAAATGCTGTTTGGCTTAGCTACAACTGCTCTGTGATCGCACGCACGCACCACGGCTAGCCTGTAGCTACAAAACTTAGCACGCCCTTAACAGTGTTAGCCTTCTGTTAAGGCTAGAGATTGTTAGCCAAATCTCTTGAGAGTAACAAAAGGGTTTTAGCGGTTGATGAATGTAGGGAAAATATGCATCCTTGCTGCCTGCTTGTGAGCTTCTATGTAAGCAGCTGGCATACGGAGAGGTAACTTTGTTAGCAGTGATTACAGGGGATTGGAATCTGACAGGCTAAAGTAGGAAGCAGGCACCGCTACCGTCCAAAGAGTTCACGGAGGCAACAATTTCTTTCCAGAAAAAGCGCTTATTATCGAGTGGCAGTGGAAAAAGAGTAGAACTAGATTTCACGTCGGCGTAAAATATGACAGAGTAGCTGGCTTTGCGCGATTCCCTCAGAAAAGATTAGTGACGAATTTTGCTAACGCTCGCTAAAGCTAACGGGCTAGCGCCTAACCGACACGTTAGCCCAGAATTCGGTTGACGGGTGGGGAGTCCAAACAGGCGCGAGGTGAGCTCCGCTGCGCCGCACATTGTTTGCAAAAAAGAGCCCAATTTCGAAAACCACGCGCAGGGACATGCACTTTTCCACTGTCTAGTGTCAATTCCTCAAAATGGGGTCTGCTAACGTACGTCTCCGCCATTTTGTGACAGGTTTTTCATTGAGCAAAGGGGTACGTGTAATGGTTGAATGTAACCCCATCAAGAAGATATCCGCTTGGCAGTTGTAGGAAAAAGGGATCAGGAGTAATTTCCAACCATCCCGTGAGATAAAGTCGTTTTGAAGTGGTCAGCAAGGGATAGTGGCAGCTTACCAGAAAAAGAAAGAGAAAAAAGAAAGCAGCATGGCAGGAAAAAAAAACAACTTGAAGACTGTATTGAACATATGCAAACTACCCAAAACCTTAACTTTAAAGTTAGCAATTACAGTGTGCAGGGAAATTTTGCACCACCATAAATGCTACACAGTCACTGTGAACATATAAGATTTCCCTGATTTCTGCACCAGGATACTGTGCAATGTAAACATTTAGGTAATATCACCATTAAAAAAACATATATAAAGACTATTATTAATTTACTGATATTTTGATCGCTATATTCATTCATTTCTGAAAGAGATGAACAGTGTATCTTTACTTCTTATTCTACTGTAGAAAAGCATAATAAAAATATCTTGTCAGTTTATAAAGAGTTTCTGTAAAGGCTATTTTGAAATAATTTTACTGCATTTTTTTCCCTTTTATAAAAATATGCAGCGATTAATATGTTCTCGTATTTTATTGGTAAAATAAGGGTGCTCAATTAATTTGTATTATCCCCTCCCCCACGGGACATTTCCAAGTACCTCCTGACCCGTTTTCCACACGCAGGGAAGAGGGCAGACGGTCCCTAAAAAAGAAAACAGTCTCTATTGTTCCAGCGGTCGCTCGGTTCTGGACGGTGCAGTTCCTCTTTCGGGCATAGAGGTCGCTGCACGCATGGTAGGCCGGCCTCCGCGGCCTTCACATCTTTTTGTCTGAGAACTGGATCCCTCTGCCGCTCTACAGTGTGTGCGATAGCCTCGGAGCTGCGTCCGTAACACACTGTCAAACCACTCCAAACGAATACAACCGCGACCAAAAGCATTAATTCAACACCTTCTGCCATGGCGTTTCTAACCTGCCGGTAAATCGGTCGTATTTGCGACTGTTCGCTGGAACTTAGTACGGGCTTGAATCGGGCTTGCTTTCTGTGTGCATCAGTCTTTATTAGCGAGCTGCCGCTCTTCTTGCTATCAGCTATTTCTTTAACTTTTTTAAACACTCAGCTTGGCGAATGACTGAGCGCCGGCGGAGTATGGGATCCTTGGTGTCTTAAGAAGCGACTGAAGTGGGGTATAACCGTTTTTGCATGCAAAAACAATGGCAAATTCGACGGGGAAAAATCTACTAGATCAGCGAAGGAAAGGACAGGCTTTCCTGGACGAGCTGCGGCAATTTCACCAAAGCAGAGGGTGAGATTGGGGCGTCTTTATTTCCAAGAAATATAACTTTAAATCACCATTGCATGCAGCGGCGAGTTTGCCAGAAGTGTTATTTAAACAAATGTGGATTTATTTCTTGTGTTTTTCCAACAGATCGCCGTTCAAGAAGATTCCTATCGTGGGTGGGAAAGAGCTGGATCTGAATGCTCTCTATATCAGAGTCGTCTCTTTAGGTGGCTTTGCTAAGGTGAGTGCGAACTAAAAGTGTTATTTTCTCCACACTCTGCCTTCCGTGGACTTCCCGGTGGACCACTCCACAACTCCGTATGGGTAACACGGGACAAGTGTAAGCTTCCAGAACAGCGTTAGTGGGTCGGTGTTGGCCTTGTGCTAGTTTGCCATGTATCTCTATGTAATGTGGTGGCTTGTGTTGTTGTGTGTGGTTTGAATTGAGTGTACAACCGCTCCGAGTCAGAGTGCAGTTGGAGCGACTCAAAATTAGCGGGCACGTTTAACATCGATTATCGGCTCGGAGCCCGGCCTAGGAAAACACCGCTTAGGTCGCGACGTCTCGCCCGGGGTTTTACCGGTAGTTTTCACCCGGGAGGGGGGGGGAAGCCTGAATTTTCTTTCTCGCCATAGCCATCTTTCTTCGGCTTCATGGCTGATGACAAAATGTAGGCCTCACAGGCCCATGCAGTGCATACAGTAAACGCTACCAAAAGCCCACTCCTAATTCAAACGGGTCGCCTCAAGCTAAAGCATTTGTTTACCGCCGGGGGCAGTTTGCTGGAGTTTAGCCCCGCTAGGTTTTAACGCCAAAAATGAGGAAAGTCAAGTTAGCTCGTTAGCTACAGTGCTAACTAGCCTGAACAGTAACGATAATGACCTAAAGGGAGTCAGGCAGTTGTACCTATTGTACTCAATTGTAAATAAGCACGGCTAATAAACACATGTGAGGCTAAACTTATAAAAATAATAATTTTATACTAAACACTCTGGTGTTTTTTCCCTCCTCCTAAAATATTTTAGAGCAGTTTCCAAAAGTTATTGATTAATGATTCTAGTGTTGCCTCATTTTATTTTTGCGGGGGGAACCTGTGGCAGACCAGATGGCTTGCTGTCGGTGTAACCGCTCTTTTTTTGTTTGTGGTTCGCCGGTGTTTTTCATCTCTTAACGAACTAATTTCTTCTTTTCAGGTATCTGACAAAAACCAATGGATTGAACTTGGAGAGGAGTTTAACTTTCCGAGGAGTTGTTCCAACGCTGCATTCGCTTTAAAACAGTACTACCTTCGGTAAGTGGCACGGAGCATGCAGCTCTTGTCCTCTCAGGTAGCATGTGGGAAGTGTTTACAAATGTAGAGATGGAGTCAGCATGCAGGATCCAGCCCTCTCTGCGCCTCTCTGCTGGGAACCTGCACTAGGACAACATTGTGTCAGGCAGCTTAAGTTTCTATTGTGTACTTTTGCTGTGGCAGGGCTAGATAAGAACACCAGTCTTAAATGTGAGGGCTGTCAAGTGTGGATCGTAGCGTTGTTGTTTTTTTGTTTTTTTTGTTTGTTTGTTTTTTTTTGTTTGTTTTTTTTTGGAGCACGGTTTAAAGCAGGATTTTTGTATGTCAAACTGGTGAAAATGTTGTAGCCAGGAGAGGACATTTGGTTTTGATGCACCACTGAGCAGATATGTGGGCTCTGATGTGCATTTCACACAGCCCCCCTCCAAAACTCTTAACCCAAGTTATCTGTCATGATGAGAGTCTGCCTTCTCCAACAGCTGGCATTTGTGGTTTTGGTGCTGGCCTCTTTCGCTGTACTCCTTTCCTCATGCATGCAACGATTGTTCCCCTCACCAGCACCTGCCTACGAGGGATCACACCTGCAGTGAAACACTTGTAATCCGCTCGTGGATATTTTGCAAGTTTCTATGTCAACAAGTTATCTGCTGATAGTTCACAGATTACCCACAGTTATGGATGCAGTTAGAATTGGTCAAAGTCTTAATACATCCTTGGTTACAAAGTATTAACCTGCTACATATCAGTGTTAATGGCAGAATGCGTTACAAGACAGCTTTTCTCAAGCAAATGATCATGTGATTTGGTGCAATGGTCCACTAGGAAGCCCTGACCTCTGACAAGACAGCAGTTGGTCGTTTCTAGTCCTCTTACTACAGTGCAAGTAGCTGCAGTGCAAAGTTGTTTGGTTTTCTGTGCTGGGATTTATGCAGATATCCTCACAGCCTAAGTAAAACTTAACAGACATAAGACTTTTTTTCTTTTCTTTTTTTTGCCTGTGTCTAACAGGTTTAGTATTAAACAGCTTTTGGATTTCTTTAAGTTTGCTTTGCATGGACAATTTGAGCAATAAATGCAGCTGTTATTTTATGTCAAGACCACATTCATAAATACCAGATGCAAACTTGAGTCAGAAAATGATATAAATAAACGTTACGGCCATCTGAGACTCTTTCACCTGTCTCGCTGAGCTTAGTCACTGTAATTATTGCCTATAATATTGGGAAGGAAGATGAGACATAGAGGAAAGGAGGCCTCGCTTACAGCTGCTGCGCTCTTGTGTCACGAGAGCCTTCGGAGCTGCTTTCTAAAGTTTATCTGAGGCGGCTCGGTGTAGTGGATGTCAGAGGCAGCGGGCAGCGAGGGCTTGTCTTGCTTCAACTGCCGCTGATAATGAAGAGACTATTCTCTCTTCCCTGCATGCTGTCTCCCCCCCCCCCTTTACTTTTGCCTGGCAAAAAGTGGGTGAATGTTGTAAATGCTGTGGAGGAAATTTCTCTTTTGCTGTCTCGCGGGGGGTTCAGAGGTCATAGGCAGGTACACAGGGTTCAGATTCAGTGTCTCTCTCTCTCTCTCAAGGACACTTGAGCTGGGTGGATGTTTGCTAATATCAGTTAACCTTGATTATCCAGTTGAATGACCAGCTGTAACCACTGACAGCCTGGCAATTTGTGAGCAATGTTTGCTCCTTTAACTATTGTGAACACACAGGCAACAGTTTGTGTTTTATAAGTGATGATTAAGGGCATTGTCAGGTTGGGTGCAGTTTAGTTTAGTTTTTTTTTTTTTAGTCTGCTATCTTAAACAGGCCCATCTTAAAGTGTTCATTCCTTATTTATTTTATCCACTCTCTGAATTATTTTCCAAGAGTTCCCAGGTAGAAAAGTACAGCTCTGAAAACCTTCACCAGGATCGCACCGCTTGTTGCCCTGACTTCTTTTCTCTGAATGAATGGGACGATCACGATGTGGCCCCCCTCTCTGGTCAGCGCTTCCCACTCAGCGCAGAGTAATAAACAGCGCTGAAGTTCAGTGCCAGCTCCCACTGCCATCTATTTGATATCTGAATGTCACTGTAATAAGTGAGCGACGCGTGCCAGAAACATTTTTCCAGCTCGTTTTCAACGTGTTGTGAGCGCTGCTTTGACATCAATCTTCACCAATGGCGCTGATTTCATTTCAACTTCAGGGGTGGACGGATTCGTGTCTGGATCAAAGCACCAGCTTCAGATCACTCTGACACTCTGAGGGCGCAGTCAAGACGCAGCTCTGTTTTTGGGCTCGTTTACTGGCAGTGTTGGGGCACGAGATACATATGTAAATAAGAGGTGCGACATTAAGAAAATCCCTGATCAGTCAGTCAGACATACAGAAGGATGTTGTCCAAGGGAGGGCGGTGAAGGAGAGTGTTAAATAATATATTGAATATGGCCAGGACTTGTACACAACATGAAAAAGTGTGAAAATTTAAAGGGATTTAAGGAGTTTGG
The DNA here is from genome assembly GCF_000239375.1 of Pundamilia nyererei. NCBI lineage: Eukaryota > Metazoa > Chordata > Actinopteri > Cichliformes > Cichlidae > Pundamilia > Pundamilia nyererei. Next base: position 885,241 of record NW_005187531.1, on the reverse strand, counting down.
GGAGATAATAGGACAGTCTGCTACATCACTGCAGCCAGTTTATACGTTTCCCCTCCAAATCTGTTCCTGTCAGCCTGCTACCTTTTTCCCCCTTCTATAATTTGACATATCTATATGTACTCTACCCTGAATTTTGCTGGATTGGCCTCCAGTTACTCAACACTGCTTCCACTTTTTCCCATGGCTGCAACGATTCAAGTGATTCTCAGTCAACACAATTTCACGTCTCCCACGGTTTTCTCTTCCATTAGTAGTTTCATATTATTTGGAAGTGGTTTGGAGCAAACTTTGAACCTTCACAACCTTGTTTTTTTTTTTTTTTGTTGTTGTTGTTCCCACTAATACACCATCATGCAGTTTGTTCGGGCAAACTCTGTAATTTGAGAGTGAATAAAGAGTGTTTTGAAATAGCTTTAGTCTTCGACTACTTTTTGTTCCCAAACTGAGGCGTGCTGTACCTAGAAACCAAGTCAGGTGACGGATACCCCGCTTTAACCTTTGTTTGCCCTCGCTGCTGCAACCCCATTGGGAGGAAATAGGGCCCTTGAGCCTGACATCAAGGAACATTCACTCCAGCTTCTGCAAAAGCTCAAATGGACAATTTATCAGTTGTTTTATTTTGTACTTATGGCTTATTCTGGCTTTCAGTAACACATTTAAACTGTTAAACGGGGAGAGTTTTCAGAAAGCCCCTTGTGTTATATTTACTTATCCAAATGCCTTCTTTCAAAATGCATTTATTTTGAAATCATAAGTCTGATTTGATGAGCACACGTGACAGTGATCTGTTGACATGTTCATTCATGAGTGTTTCAAATTGGATTCACCTTTTGACTCTATGCTTATGAGTTTGCTTTTTTTTTTTCTTCAATACTGTGGTTAGACAAACAGAAACAGGTCTATGTGTATACTGCTTGATGCTGAATCAGCCAACACTAAGCGATCTGTCTCCAGAGTTCAGCAGGGTGCTTCTTGTGCAGACCACTCTTTAAAAGCTAACAGCAACACGGAGAAGCAGGTGCAATCCCGCTCATGGGTTTATTCATTTCACTCAATAGTAGGATGTTTCACATTAAGTCCTCTTCTGTTAGCTGTGCATTTCTCAACTGTTTCTGCCTTGTGACCCTTCTTTTAGACCCACAATTAGAAGGTGGTACACTCATGTGAGCATGACATCACTGCTAGTGGATTATGATTAATGACTTTGATGTAGCTTTTGGGTCTGAAAAGCAATCTTTTGTACTGTCTATGGTGGCAGTCAGTTTAGATTGATGTGTTATTTATGGTAGGTTGCATTTGAGTGCATGTGCACTGCAACAGGAGACATGCATGCATTCTCAAATTAAATATGAAGTCACACCTGTTTTTTTGTTTTTTTTGTTTGTTTGCTTTTATTTGTAGCTATGTATGGACTCTTCCTCTGCCATTGTAGCTTTGGTGAGCATGACACATGAACCAGTTCTCCACCTGCTGCAGGTTCTGGTTAGAATGGCTTTTCAGAGCTGGTGGAGCTGGAGTATGTCCGGTATAGGGCGAAATCCTCTTTTGGGGAAGCAGTTAAGGGCTGATTCTGGTCTTAGAGTAATGGTTAATGGTAAAAACAAACGAGTTGATAAATGTCCAATAAATCAGCTGTTACACATTCTACACGGATCTTCCAGATAAAGTGTGGAATCACCGCTAACGACACATATCTGTGCAGTTCGTTAAACGTCAGGTCTTCAGCTTTACACACGTGATATTGCTGTTTCTAGAAGGCAACAAACCAATGAAAACACAACATTGAACTATCGCCCAGCTTTTGGACTGCACACATATTTTCTAGCAGGTGTTAATTTTCACACCGTTTTATCAGATTATGCCATGCACCGTGTTTGATGGCTGTTTGGTGCCACTCTGCTTCCTGTGCCATGCTGCACAGCCTCCTGTAAGTTCTCCTGAAACATCTGGATGAAGTGGCGTTTGATCTGGCTTGCATTAGCTCTCTTTGTATTCCTCCTGCTCCATGCTAGCTGCTGCTCAGGGTCGCCTAAATGAAGATGAGTTATCGAGAGAGGCATGTGGACCAGTGCCGCCTCCTGTGGTTTTATACGCATTAGTAGAAGATGTTGCACAATACAAGAGCAAACCTTCTATCACAGATAACATCTGAAGGCTCTTGGGACCTTTTTTTTTTTTCTTTTGGGTCTGTCTGTAATTTGACCTGCCCTCCAGCAGTGTTGGCCACCACTGATAGCCTAATCTCCTTCTCTCAGTTTCCTTGCTAACAGGCAGATGTATTTGGCAGAGCCACAACCAGACTTTGCCATTTTCTTAAGCTCTTTAGCAGAACTGCATGACTTAGCTTGCGGTTTGCTTTTAACTGGAGTTTATTCTCTGTATTTTAGTCAATCCCAAGTTAATAGCAACCCGTGTCTTAAAAGAGTAAACTCTCTAAAGAGTAAATCTCTAATGTTCTAGTGCTGGAAGACACCCATGATAAGATTATGTACATGCTATATAGACAATTAAAGCAAGCACTAGTGAGAAACACTTTATAAGCCCATACAAGTGTTATTGTTTTCATAGGCCTTCTCACGGGAGACTTTGACCTGGGGAGGCACAGGCATATCACTGATGGCTGCATTCAAATTGAGGGAAGGTGGCATCCAGGTTAACTGTCACATCTTACTGAAGTGAACTGAGCCCTCATTAATAGATGTGGCTTCAAAGTTGTGAGCAGTCAAAGCACCTTGTGCAGAGAAGATCTATAGACTGATGGTCTGAGTGAGGAGGGGTGGGGGAGGCAAATTACAAGAGAGCCAGAGCCAGTTGGCAACCTAAAGCTGAGCACGCTCCCAGTAAGCTGAAGTAGCACTGACTTCAATAATTGTTTTAGCATGTTGTGTTTTAGGAATGTGGGCCACTAGTCGACCATACAGGTAAACTGCATGTTGCTTGTCGGCCCCTAGAAGTATGAGTCAGTGTACAGCTTGAGTTAACCGATGATTCCAAAGTGTCACCTACAGATACCTGTCTGTCTGACCAAAGTCATTATTCTGCAGGCGTGCCTCCCAGATTAAGCTTTCCACAGCTTTGACACAAGTGATCAAAGCATCTACCAATAAGAGTGAAGGAAAATAATGATTGACATATTAGTAGGGTTGACCAGCCCACTCGCTGGTCCCACTTGCCCCGCGCTTGCTGTGTGGATCCCCCTTAAGTGTCTAAAAGGGTCTCGTTGCTGCATTCGGGACCCGTGAAGGCAGATAGGATGTGATGAAGAAATGAAAGCAGATAACTTCAGAGCCAAACGAGAAAATGTGTCTGCTTTTGGGAAGGTTTTAATTTATTTATTTTAAATGACTCTTGTCGTTCTGATCGCGTTGGCCACACATAGTAAACACGTGTCATTGTGTTATACACAGCCTAAAGTGCCACATGTATGAACTGCATTTAAAATACGACTGGTTTACTGAAGAATGTAATTAACTGTTTCAAATTACTCTTAAATGCACACACAATATTTGCACAGACTGTCTCTAACCTCATCCATTAGACTGTGCTCAGTTTGAACTGTTTTCTCACATTCAGACTAACCACTTAGGCAGATTTTTGTTTTCCCTCCAATTTTATCAGCCAGACAGTTAACAGCCTAGAAAATCCCTCAGTGTAATATTGCAGCTTTTACATTTATTATATAAACAAATGTCCTTAGTAATGAAATTATAAATACTTTTTGATTTCTTCTTGTCGGTGCAATAGTGGAACCCACAAAACCAATCACAGCTACAGTTTGGATGGATCACACTTTAGCATGTTCTGAATAGGGCTGCCACAAACGATTATTTTGATAGTCGACTAATCAGATCATGCATCCATTGAACGTAAAACGTACAGCTTATTGCATGAGCATGCATCTGCTCTTATATAACTATCATCACTACAGCTTTAAGTGTTTAAGGTATGTGCTAACTAAAAATAAAGACAAGATGATAGTTTATTAAATTTTAATGAAGTTTGCAGATTGTTTTGGAGAAGTTTAGTAAACTCAGCTGTCTGCTCCTTGCTATCTAAAATATAACAGGACACCTGAGTATATTCTCGAGCATCTCACACTTCTGATAATCAGCTGTCTGCTTGACGTTTATTAAGCTGTGTAAAAACTGTAACTTTAATCTCAGCCAAACCGATTTACTCAGGAACAAATAAAATACTGAAAAAAGCCAAACAAGAACATTTTTAAGTTCTCTAAGTGACTTATATATATTTAACCTGAGTAGCGAAAGACTGCGGTGGGTTTGAAAACGATTTGCCGGGAGTCCGGTGTTCTCACCGGCTCTAGTGAGCCTGTAACTCTGGCTAGCTAACGAGCTAGTGGGTAACAGACGTCTCCGGAAACGTCGGAGCGCTTTTGAAAATATGTGGTGTCTTGATAAACTGAGCAGATATTTGAGGTTTACACAGCTACATTCTCGTCTGAAAATATGTTAAATGTTTATTTTGTGACCCAGAAAGAATAATAAGAGTAACATTAAAACTAACTAACTGCCGCCATTGTTGGAAACTGAGCAGGGCCGCGCTATGAATTCTGGGACACAGTTTCTTCTTCTTCGGGGTTTAACGGCAGGTGGCATCCTTGTACATGCAGTGTTGCCATCTTCTGTTTCAGTCTGTTATTACACTCTTAAATGCTACTACTCATTCCTGTGTCTTCTGGGATCTTACAAATCTTCAAACGACGCGTCGACTATTAAATTAGTTGTCGACGATTTTGATAGTCGACGTAATCGTGACTAGTCGACTAATCGTGGCAGCCCTAGTTCTGAATATACAGCCATACCAATGATTCATCCTACTATTTATAGTGTTACAAAATAACTGGTTTTAGACAAAATGTGCGAGTGGTCACCATCTCCATTTTCAAGGCAATGATGTGCCTGCGTGGTGAAAAGCTATCATCGCAAAGTCCGATGTAGCCGAGGCATCCTTTTCAGCGGAAAGGACCCTTTAACAGCTCATGTCAGGATTTTCCAAAAAAGATAGAGACACTCGGGTCACACTTTTCCTTGACGAGTTAGCGTTGGTTCCATTCAGCAGAGCACAGTGCCAATGTGGCGCTTTTCATTCTCAATGCCATATTTTTATTAGTGGATTCTACAGGAGTGGCTTTGCATGACTCACAGTTCAAAATAATCTTTATATGTCTCATACTGGGCATCGATACATCTCCTCTGCTTTAGCTGCTCTGCTTTTAAGGCAGCTTTCTTCTGACTGTCCACCACTCGTAAACAAAGCAGTGCATGAAACGACTGTATGAGGATTTCTGTGCTTACTGACATTTTTCAGCGCCAAAAGGAGAAAAAGTGTGCTGATATCAATACTTGAAATTTTGGCAATTTTTTTAAGGTGTCTCCACCCTTTTTATATACGCTATATGCATGTTAGAAAGTGAGGAAAAGATTAGTCTTCTTTAAGCAACTTTGCATCATCATGAGTCAGTTGACATGCATGCTCTGTACTGGCTCTAAGTTGAACAAATGGTTAGTGCTGTCAGTGATCCCGCTCTCAGTTGGCTCAGTGACCTCCATAATCGCTTCCGTGATTATTGACAAAGTAAACCACCCTCAGCCTGCGCTGGGCAGCCAACTCCATTAAACCCCAGCAAACATTTCTCTGCAGAAACTTTCACTTTGTGTGTGTTTGTAATCTCAGCGTCCTCGTCCAGCAGGGGGCAGTCCACTCTCATACACTGACACGCACTGGGGGCATTTGGGTAGTTGAGAGTAACTGAAGACTAGAGTGCCCAATCCCTGATCCAGATGTCCGTAAATAACGCCGCGCTAATGACAGTAGCTGTCTGCGCCGGGGTCTGCTCATCACTGCTCGTGCTTTGCGAGTTTCCCCCATGCGGGCGTGCTCAGCCCATTTATTTTGGAGGGAAAATAGGCGCTCTGTGACAACAACAAAAAAACCATGCACACACTTCCCTAAACGGTTGTAGTAATATTGAGGCAAGCCACGGCGGTTTGTGCTGCCTGGTGGTCGCGTGCTACTGAAGCTGCAGGGGACTGATGTTTCTCTCAAAATGCGCGCATGAGGGTGGGGAAAAAGGGAAGTGAAGGCACAAGCATCTGCAGCCCATTCCTCTCCCCTCTTCCCATGCCCGCCCCCCTTTTTTTTCTTTTTTCCTTTCTTCATGCTTGTACTCAGACAGCGGTTGATGACGCTGCAGTCGGGAGTAGGCCCTATCGCTCTCCTGCTCTTCCTCCCTCACTCACTTTCTCCCTCTCTCTGCAAATGAAGGCTGAGTGTATTTATAGTCCAGCGTGTCACCCGGCAGCCAGCAAACGGGGGATTACCTCGGCCACGATGAACTAGCAGAGCCTAATTCAGAAACAGCACTCGCTCGGTGACTCACAGCCACACAAGCTGGGCTTGCCACACTGGTAATACTAAGGTATTTTACTGTGTGTGTGTGTGTGTGTGTGTGTGTGCGCGCGCGCGCGCGCGCAGTTTGTGCACATTTTTACGAGGTATTTATGATATGTAAAAAAGTCTGAATCTGCAGTCACATGCTCATTCGGAACGTTTTTTCTTTTCCATGCAAGTTGAGTGAGAAGTTCCCAAGAATGAGAGGGAATTTGCTTTTGGCTTGCAGCTGCTTCTACCATAGATTTTTAGCAGGTAAAAGTGAGGAAAATGTGGATGTAGCTCATTCATTTGAAATCAAAGTTGCCTAACAACCGGCAGTTCAGGTGCATGGAAAGTGCGGCATTTAAAATTTAAGAAAGCATGCAAAGCCCCCCTTTATGACTGTGAGAGGTGTGCATGTTATGCAAAGACGGTACTTTCTTTTTGTGTGCTTATTTCCATTGTACGTCATTCTTTACTTAAGACTTCAGAGCCCATAAAAGGATGTTTAGCTCCTTTCATTCCCTGCTTTGTTTCTGCAGTTCTAGTGATTGCAGGGCAGTTTAGGAGTGAACATGAACTCTTGCATTTTTGTGGGGTGGGGGAGAAATCTGGTGTGTTTATTGTGTTGCCTTTTCCTTTGGCGAGCTGGAAGCTAGTTGAGTATTTGCATGATTCGGTGCCAGGGTGATAAGTCACACAGTAAGGAGCTTGACTTCACATTTTAAAGAACCGGTTTGAGGGCCGCAGTTGAGGCCGTGCTGGCCTGTTTGTGATGCTGGTGTTGCAGACATTTGCTTTTAGCTGCCACACTCAGGGAACAAACAAACTCTGTCGTAATTTTACGTTAGAGGAAATACTGCCTATATCACCTTGTTATGCAATGAGATAAAGTCAGATCACTCAAAGGTAAATGGGTAGTAGGGTGCACACCCTTGAGAGAGTTTAATTGCAATGGGGCGTTTCCTTTTGATGACACAAAGCACTCCTCATAATAGCACCAGCAGGTAATGCTGTAACATAACATAGTTATAATAAAGTAAAGTGACCCCAAAGGCCTCAGGGCATTTTTGTGTACAGGTCTCATTCATTACGGAAATTTTAGTTGTTTGTTTTGTTTTTTTTGTTTTCCTTTTACTTGTATTGCTTTGAGTTTAATTTGAGCACATTATTTATATAATTTTTTGTTGTTTCCAGTGAAAGCAGGTGTTGATCTTACTTCCATCGTCTCATTCTTCAACTCTGCTTGTAATTTGAAGTGTGTTACATTAATTGACATATTTCCCTTAGTTACTTCACTCTAGTATCTCCTAAATAGTTTATTGTAACACATTTCCCACAGAGACGTCCAGAGTCGGTCACATCAACGTTTTCTCATCCTAGTAGGAGACCCAGTGACACTCAACCCATGCATTTTTAGTTCTTCAGCTGGACCAGCTGTGAATCGTCTGTCTGCAACATGCATAACAGAAGCAAGGAGAGTCTGCAGAAACGATGTGGGCATTCCTCAAAGAGACTCTGCTTTAGCTCTAGATTAACTGAATCTGACACACTGCCCTAAATCCCCTCCACCTGCTAGACTTATTAGCCTAAATAAATCACAAAAATGGACATAAAAGCATTCATCTGTAAATTAAAGTAACAGGAAATGTTAAGAATATGTTTTGCTGACAGGACACAGACTGAAATGCTGGGATGATTGCTGAGTAGCTTACTGATGTGACTACAAGGTTAGTTACAGTACATTAGCTTTAAGCATTTATCTTACGTTAGCCATTGTAAACACAGGGGGTCACGGCTGACTTCACAGCAGGAATGTCAACAAAATGCTAAAGTGTGTTTAAGGATGACATGAGAATAATGTTAATACAAACTGAAACTCATTCACCTTGAGTTCTGTGAGATCTTTTAGGTGCTTTACTAAATTTTAAGCATTTTCTCATGTGGTCTGAAAAGGATGATTGCATCATTTGCATGTTATCATTTGAGAATCAGTTATCAGCCAGTGGTTATCCACTTCAAACGCAAAGTGCTTCCGTACCCGACTCTCTTTGTATCAGCCAGTCTGTTCAGATCCGTGTCGGCAGCCACACTAGTTGCTGTCTTCCTCGTGTAGTTTCTCCTATGCTTGTGGGTTCTTCTTCTTCTTCCAATCAGTGGCTTTTTGCAGTGAGAGATTACTGTGGATGCGGTCGGCTGTATCGTCTAGTAGCTGTGTCTTTAAGGATGGTAGTACTTCAGTGTTGGCACTTTACAGTATAAACCTACTCCAACGCAACGATGAGAAGTAACTACAAACAGTGTTATTTTCTTTCATTCCTTTTAGTTTTACTGTTTGTTTGTTCGTTTTTTTTTTATCGGGCATAGTTGCACATGTTTAACACTATCTGAAAATTCAAGAGTGGACTTTCACCATGCAAGAGTGTGTGATTATCACAGAGTGTGTTGGGGTTTTTCTTTTCTTCTTTTTTTATTATATAAACAAATCATTGCCAGTTGTGCTCTTTCCATCTTTGCCATCACGGCTACTCTTTTGTTTTGTGGCTTCTTCTCGCCGAGCTATTTAAAGCCGTATCACTGAAGAAAATGTGTGTATGAAGAAAAGTTATTTGTTGTTTTTGTTCTCCGACTCAGAGATCCGGATTTAGAAAAAGCTGAAATTGAAAACGGTCTTTGCGTTGCCTCTGTTTCCTAAAGCTTTAGAGCTGGGATGTCAGACTGATTTTACACTGTGGCACACATCGGACCCTCTTTGATCTTATGCGGGCTGGACCAGCGTAAGCTCTCCTTTCTGTCACTGTAAAGAAGTTTAGCGACACATTTAATCCCTCAGGTATTTTTAAATATCAGAAAACGAAGTAGAAAATGATATCTCTGCTTTTTGACATGATAAAGAAATTATGCTTTGGGCTTGAAGTGTAAGAAATAAATGTGTAACATTATTGAAAAAGTTCTGTTAGCTCATTGCACAGACTGTCCTGTAATAAAAAAAATAGCAAGATTACTACTGTAGTAGTAGTAGTAGTAGTAGTAATCTTTTACTACTGTAAAGTCATACATTTCTATAGTGGATACTGAAAAAACAGGAACTTTCTGTCATTTAATTGTTGCATTACGCATTCACTTTGTAGCATGAATGGGTGGAGGCCTTTGTCAGCAGGAAAAGAAGTATAACTTATGAAAATGCAGTTAAGAGTAATAAAGTTCTCCTTCACATTTTCTAAAGCAGTCCAGTTAATCTGAAATTTTGTTTGCCCTCATTCTTAGAACAGCTTCAGCCAACAACTAACTTAAAACTCTAAAACATCGACTTCAGCCCTTCTGTGCTCTCAAAAATCTGCCCGTGTGCATTAAAAAAAAACAACCTTGCACCTTGAAAAGGAAGTAGCTCAGATGTTTGCTCATCCTGTTTTCCCTCTCTCTCTCTTCCCGCCGCACAGATACTTGGAGAAGTATGAGAAAGTCCACCACTTTGGCGAGGATGACGAGGAAGCGCAGCCAGGGAATCCCAAAGCCTCTCTTCCAATCGGTGCAATTCCCAACTCTTATAACTACCAGCAACACATTGTATCAGGTAAAGTCCTGTCTGTGATCACTGTGTTTCTCTGTCACGTCTGTGTCACGTACAGGTGTCCAGTTTCTGCTTGCATACGTTTTCTTTCTCACTTGTTCATTTCTCTGAAGTTCATCCCGTCTGTGTCTCGGTCTCTCTCTGCCCTTTGGCTAACTCAAGCACTCAGTCCTCACACAGGCATGATTGCAGCAGCGCATCACTTCATCAGCGCTGGGTGTGTGCAACAAATGCAGAGCTGATCAGCCCTCAGGTTAAGCATATGCACAGAAATACGACTCTGCCATTTGTTTCTAGGATTTTTGTTTTCATCAGTTGAATTTATTGTGACGAATTGGAGAGCTTTGTCTCCGATAGTGTTAGATGACACACTGTGGTGTGTTACAAATTCATGTGAGCTTTTCATGTTCTGGCATCAAGCAGGCTTCATTTCCTCGTTCTGCTGTGGAGGTTAGAAACACTAATGAGCTCATGTGATACAGCCTTTTGTAAAAGGTCTAATTGTAATTTTCTAGTTTTAAACGTCTGAGCCTTTAAGCATGCGTAGGGCATCCTTATGTGTGTTTCTCGGCAGGCAGCTCTCCCTTCATCCACAGCCTTTGCGCTTTACACAGATGCCAGATCCACCTGCTAAGATGCAGGGTTTTTGTTTAGACTGGGTCTCAACTATACCTCAAGTCCACCAGGATCCACTTGGGTCCGTCTGATGTAGAATTACAGTGATCGCCAGACTTAACGCAGATGACTGGTTGTTTTTCTGACTGTGGATAATTTACATTATAGTTCAACTACCCATGGCAGCAGACTTTGAATGGTAGGAATGACTGCTCAGCCATTGAATAACCAGGTGTCGACGACTGCATATAATCAAGACTTTATACTCTCTGCAGTCCAAATACTACACAGGAAACCCCCTCAGTCCTGATTCTCCTGGCAGGGTTTGCTGTAGTATATTACAGGATTTCAAACACCCTGTGTTGTCTCTTTACTGCTACGTGTAGTTATTCAGTGAAGGTCTATTCTTTGCCAGGAAAAGCCAGACGTTGGTGTCAGCCCAGTTTACCCCACACATAGACTTTGCTTGGCTTGGCTGCACAGGTGCGTGAACTGTTCTTAACGAGTGTATTTGGTGACTTATGTAGTTTTTGGTCCAATTGAGAGAACGGACCGGCTCGTCTGCCAGGTTGCTCTTGAGGCGTAGCTCAGTCTTAGTCTTTCAGTTACTTCTTCAGACAGTCGGCGTCTGTCTTGTTAACCTCTATCTGCAAACCTAATGACATCTACCAGCCGGTCACTGTTGATCTGTGATGGCTAATCAATTTGTTGCTGAGAGAGATGGCACGATGAGAGGCTCAAAGACTCTAAAATATGAGTGTTTTTTTTCCTTTAGAGGTTGACTAGCGATCTAAGCATGATTGGTCTGTGTACGAGTAAAACCAAAGAGACCAATTTGCGTTATTTTAGCAGAAATCTGCATTTTGGTCTTGTGTCAGGATAACTAAAGTAAACGACCTGTGGGATAGTCGAGCCTCTCTGCTGTTGGTCCAATTCACGACTCTGCTTTATTGTACTTTTCATTTAATCCCTTTTGTTACACAGTGACTCATTTAATTCAGATTTCACCTTGCTAAGTGCTGCTGTGTTTGAGCTGAGCCTGCGAAGCGTGCAGTGATTTGTCTGTGCCTTTTTCATTTTCTTGGAAGTTGCTTACACACACCTAAGCGTTGACTAATTATTTTTCAAAGCCAGGCATGCAGCCACTTTCTTTACAAAAAGCAGCCCCTGAAGAGTCACATTATATTTCACACAAAATGTTTCTGCGTATGCATCCAAGGCCGGCCTCTTGTCTGTTTTGTCAGGCGGCGCTCACACACACAGTGTGAGATATCCATTAGCCTCACAACGTTGTAGAGCTGACCGCTGGGCTGCTCTCAGAGGTAATTGACTGTCCTGACAACAGTTATTGATGAAGGGAAGAGGGAAGCACTTGTTGGTTTTCCCTTTGCCTGACTTTAGATTAGAGTCTCCAGCCTTTCAGTCGCAGGCTCTTTCCTTGCTGCCCGCTGAGCTAATTGACTCCAAAACACGACCATGGAGGGGCAGAAAACACGACAAATGGTGGTGAACTTAACTGCGGCTTGTAGGGGTTTTTTTTTTTTTGGGTTTTTTTGGGTTTTTTTTCCCCCCTTCCACCTTCATTCACTAGCCAAAGAACAGTTACTCCCCCATAATACTTGTTGTACAACACTTTTATTCCTGCTTTTTTCCCCTAAAGCTTGTGATTGTAAGTATTATGTCGTATTGAGCGGTGATGATTCACTAATTCTGTGCTTGTAATACTCAAACGCTCTTGCATGCCCTTGGCTCAAACCATTAATTTTAAATAGTTGTAATCTGTATGATGGAAGGAGAGCTCATGATGACAAAGTGTAACAGTTCTGCGTAGCTTTACGGCGACTTTTATTTTCGACGCCCACACTTTTTATGCTTGTGGTTCTCCCAGCGTGTTGTTTTCACCATTAAAGGTCGAAACAGCAGCTGTACATTCACCTAACTTTAAGCAGCACCAAAGATGGTATTAACCTGACCACCACAGAGTTAGAGCTGCAACCACCAATTTCATCATGGCTTCATTGTTGGCTTAATTTCTCAGGTTTTGCTTATAAATACATTAGCACTTAACTTACAAATGAATTGGAAAATATTTTCATCGACACATTTGACAAGTTGTATATTTAAGAAGAAAATAGATTACAGAAGATTAATGAGTTCATCAGTTTGTTGCTCTGCTAATTGCATTAAACAGCCCATGCGGTGATTTCCATGTCAGTCACGTCTGTTTGAGGGACTAAAGATGACAGGCATCCGGTATTCATTTGCTCGGTGCGCACAGAGATTTCTCCATATTCTCTTAAATCTTTTGATGGTATTTGCTGTAGATGATGAGATGATCAAAGGCTTTGCAATTTTATGTTAAGGAACACAAGTGTTCTACAATTTATAGACAGTTTTTTGCAAATGAGTGGAACTCTGGGTCTCTAAGATGCTCTTTTTATACCCAGGCATGTTACTGACTTGCTGCCAGTTAATCTAAATAGTTGCAAAATCTTTGTCCAGCTGCGTCTTTTTTGGATATCTTAGTTTTCTAGCCTTTTGTTGCTGCCTTAGAATTCTTTTTTTTCCCCATTAAATGGTAAAACATCTGTTTAAACATGTTTTCTTAGTTCTATTGTGAAAACATTTATGAGTTTATGAGCTTTTTAAGTCATTTAATTGGTTTTATTTAAATTTTTTTACATCGTTCCAACATTTTCAGAATTGGGTTTAAAGAAGCTATATGAAAATAACGTTTTGAGCCTAAAAAGAACAGTAGAAAACGTAGAGCCTGTAAAAGTACCGTCTGTTGCCCAAATGCAAACTATGAGCTCTGTTTCCACAGACTAGGGGGCTCATGATTAAAGGGCTCTGCTTTAGGAGACTTTAGGAATCACAAGTAAGTTTTAAGTGTGAGAACTATGTGCTCTATTAGGATAATATGGAACTATGAGGCCTTTTTAAGGTGGCATGAATGTTTGCCGCCATGCACCAAACTCTTTGGTTTGACGTCTGGCCCTCAACGTTTTGGGAATCCTCTTCGCAAAACTTGAAGTTGAGACTTTTGACAGGTTGCTAGCATGCTTGTAGGCTTGGCACATGGTCATCTTGGCTATATTATTTAAGAGTCGTAGCGATAAATGGTAAATGTTCATTTCTTTACCTTCTTTTATGAGCTGATTTAGAATTTTTGTTTTTATTTAAACATTTTGACGCTGGTTGTAAACTCCAACATTTGAAATCACGCCATCTTTGAACATTTAACTGCTGTAAAACTGATTTAACACAACAGATTCCGATTAGGCGCTGCCTTCTGATTCGCTGCTAGGCCAGTAACAATTAACAAGGCTGCTATTGGCTGGTGTTTGCAATGTGTGGCTGATTTATCAGCTGCCAGTTTCCATCATGGCAGCAAAGCTTCGGCACAAGTGGGATGGCCCTCGTGTTATCATTGCAACACTTACTGAAGCTACCATAAAATTGTTTATGAAGACCGATATTAGCTGGTGTGATCATGAAACCCCTTACATACATACTTGATGGCGAGAAGGTATCTTTTATTCACAGTGACACTGATGTGTCTGCAGTGAGCGGATACTGGCTGATTTTTGTGCACTGCCTCTGGTAGATCTTTGAGAAATGAAGCCCATTTGTACCACAGGCCCTGAATTTAAATATAACTATACTGCATAGTGAGCGGTAATTATTTGACAGCTTTTCTGGAAACCTCTCACCGAGCCTCTCTTTACGCTGTTGTCTCTGAGGCGCGCGACAACTGTTAATTCATTCCTGCTCATAAAGCCTGCACCCGTCAGACGAGCCGATGTCTATCAGTCCTCTGCGCCTCTGTTCGGCGGCCGGCTCGCTGCAGGTGCTGGAGGACAAGCTCAGGCAGGCAGCTTCTGAATAGAGCCGTAGCTGCTATAATGGCAGCTCAGCTGAATTACATTTGGCTTCACAAACCTTTTCAGCATGGAAATCAGATTCACTCAGCAGGACTCCCCCCTCTCTCTCTGTTATGATTGGTTTCCAGAGGCAGCAGTCTACAAAGACCCTGCACCACAGTGAAATAGCCACTGTTTGGGGGAGGGAAATGACACCTATGCACACAAAATGATGGATGGCAGAAAATCCGGCAGTAGCACAGGGAGGAATCTCAGGTCTTTGCTTACAAAATGATTGCACCTCCACACCGGAGAGCTTCTCAGTAATAATAGTGAAATCGGGCCTTGTTTTTCCCACACAGCTAGCAGTTGAGATTACAAGTCTTTTGATTATAAAACCTTCATCATGGAGGCTGACTGATTCACATTCAGATGCAATTAAAAGTTAAAGGGTGTTCATAAGTCGAGACCAGACACATCAGACTAATCTGAGCTAAAAACAACTTCGTGCCCATTTCGTTTGCTGAATCTTCAGTTAAAGGAAATGGAAACAGGGGCTGAACTTGCTGAAAGTGTGCAGGCAAATGTAGTCCTCTGAGGGACCGGCTGAAGGCCGCCGCCTTCTCACTGCTCAGATTTACATGATGTTGTCATTACTTTGAAAACACTCATACAATGTGCTGTCCTGCTTCATTGTTGATCATTTAAAATCAAATAAAACTCCAAACCCACTGCAGAGTCACTGATGGCTGTTGACAGGA
Source organism: Pundamilia nyererei (assembly GCF_000239375.1). Taxonomy (NCBI): domain Eukaryota; kingdom Metazoa; phylum Chordata; class Actinopteri; order Cichliformes; family Cichlidae; genus Pundamilia; species Pundamilia nyererei. The sequence goes on along the minus strand of NW_005187531.1, from coordinate 870,038 downwards.
GGCCCATGATGAACCTTACCTGACTTTAAACCTCCTAATTAACACTTTGGCTTCTTTCACACTTGTCACCCGCTCGTGTCGTGACTACCACCGCGTTTTCTTTTATGTCACAAGTGACATTGCTTCACAGCGTCGCAGCTAAATCAGAAGCTGATCTCATACTTGAACTCTGAAAGATGTCACGACACAGTCTGAACTTACCCTTTTGTAAAAATGTAGCACACAGCGTTAGTTTTTGTCAGCCATGTTCTCCATCCACCCATCCGTCATCTTAACTGCTTGTCAAAGTCAGGGTCGTGAGCTAGACAGATTGCCAGTCACTATTTATCTTAACATGGCTGTCTTTGGACTGCAGGGGGAGGGTGTCATACAGGCTCCACACTGTGAGGCCACAGTGCTCACCGCTTCACTGCTGTGTGACCTGCACTGCTCACATCAGCACACAGACTTTGTACCACAAAGCTGGCGAGTTCAGTGTAGGTGTTGAGCGCTTGTTCCCACTCTCTCCTGGAAAGGTTCAGGGCTACAGAGCACGTGTAAAAATGACTACAGCGAATAAGGCAGCTAAAGCTCCTCAGTGAGGTGAAGGCCTAGCTCCTGCCATAAGACTTTGACAGAGTAATTCATGCTTTTGTTACCTCTTGGCATTCTTCATATGTTGGCTCTGATCGCTCGTTATTTTGTCGCCTGGCTGCACTAAATTGCAGCAGCTCGCGTTTTGACGGGGAGAAACGGCCGGATCACATCACACCTACGCTGGTCTCCTCACTCCGACTTCCAATCAGTTTCAGGATCCAGGATCTGTTAAGTAAGGTGGTGACACCTTAAAGAGCAAACAGCCTTATTTACTTTAGATGATTTTTTAGTGTGTTTATTGTGACTCTGACTGTTATGTATAAAATATGTTTTGTATAACCTGTACAGCACTTGTATAACCTCAACTGAGTTTGTTTGCTTGAGGTTGCTATAGAAAGCAGGTATGTGACATTTCTCCCACCTCACTGATATTTAATTCTCTTTTTTTTTTTTTCCCCTTCAGACTATCTCCGCCAAAGCTATGGACTGTCTACGGACTTCGTTCCACCATGTGACTACAACAAACTGGTGCTGTCTCTCCTTTCGGGCCTACCCAATGAAGTGGACTTTGCCGTTAACGTTTGCACGCTGCTTTCCAACGAGAGCAAGCACGCCATGCAGCTGGACAAGGACCCCAAACTGGTCACGTTGCTTCTGGCACACGCCGGCGTCTTCGATGACTGTACGTTCCTCAGCTCTTCACATACTGAACAGTAGCATTATAACATTTAGATAAAAAGACTGAGGTTGTTTACTTTGGTTTAGTAAAAAAGCATTTTCATTTTAATTGTGCTTCCCTAAAGAGGAGCAATTATTCTGTGGGCATGAATCTCCAAATATTTTCCCAGTTTGCCGCCTCCCCTCTCTCACCTCTTTGTTCTAGGATCAAAGGTTCTGTTTTCTTAGCAACCCCTAAATATAATTTGTCAAAGGGGAATTGAAGAATGGAAAAGAGAGAGATAATACCATGCTAAGCCCAGGCGCTCCCTCTAACATCCCTCTGTGTCTTTGCAGCGCTAGGCAGCTTCTCCGGGGTGTTTGGGATGGACTGGAAGGAGAAAACCTCCCGAGACTTCGTCAGGGTAAGTTTTACATTTTTAATTTATTTTTTACAAAAAGTCTAATGTTCTCCGACCTTTTCCTGCTAAATGTGCGCTGCTTATACTGAGAAGCCACAGAGCACGTGTGACTCTGTACAGTGTGAAGATTGGCAGGAATCCAGCACTTAAAGATGCCTCAGAGAAATCCCTTTGTCAGGATTAAGACAGAATGGAGGTCAAATGACTTTGATCTCAGTCGATTTAAGAGGCATGCATAAAAGTCGAGTCAGGACAGACAAATAATGCACTGTAGGATTTAATTTTGCCTCAGTCATACAGGCTTTACTTTGGCTCCAAGTCACGAGGTCACAGTGAGGTCAAAGATACTTTGTATCCTGTTGGAAGGCTGACCTCAAATCAACAATACATCTACAGGTTGTTCTGAATTTACTGAAGACTTATTTTTATTTATTTTGAAACTGTACTGTCTTATGCAAAAGTCTTGAGCCAGGCTGTTTTTGTAATATTTCAATCATGGACAAGACTGGCAGCAGGTCTTGTGTCAGATTACAGCTTCACGGTGAGCTGATCTGATCTATGCCACTGACAATGTTTACTAGCATAAATCATGAGAGCTGTATGGTCATTTTTCTTTCTTGCACTTTTATAAAGTTCAAGTTTGTTTTGCAACCACAGAGGTCACCCTCTTTTTAAAGTTGTTCCTTAAGTAAGTCTAACTGACTTACTCATACCCCAGCTTAGTTTTTTTTATGCTCACGCTGTGGTAGCTGCAGATTTATTAGGGCTGTTCAAGGCAGTCTGACCATCCCAAAAACCCACTGCTGCTGAATTTGGATCCAGCTGAATTATTAGCTGAATTTGGAGCGCACAGCTAAGAGCTTCTATTTGTTCAGTTCTGGAAAGAGGTGGTGGAGGATGCTGAAGTCAGGGAGCTGATCTGGGACAAGAACAACCCAGCACAAGGTAAATGCACACTTATACAGTACACGTGTCCCTCCTTTGAGCACCCCTCCCATTCATACACTATGTGCTTATACCCTCACCCGCTGTAAGTTGTTCCTGTTCTCTCTGCAGATGGTACGTCGTGCGCGGAGCGCTGGCAGAGCCTCTTCCACCCTCCGCGGACCGCGGGCATCAGCGACATGGAGGCCCAGCGGGTGCTGCAGATTGCCGTCATCCTGCGTAACCTCTCCTTCGAGGAGGCCAACGTCAAGCTGCTGGCGGCCAACCGAACGTGCCTGCGTTTCCTTTTGCTCTGCGCCCACTGTAACCTCATCTCACTCCGACAGCTCGGACTGGACACTTTGGGCAACGTGGCTGCCGAGGTAGGTGTGGGTTTGTGATGGTACAATGTGCTAAAAATAGCTTCACGTGGAGGTACCCTTTCCCGTGTTGGGGATATGTGTCAGATCAGTGAAGTAGTTAAGCTGAACACGAAATGAAGGAAATTTGCTTTCAAATGTAGGTCACTGTGACACACAGAGTTGTCATTTCTTACCCAAAATACTTCAGTGGAGCTTGAGAACAGCAAGTTGAGTTGATGTTAGTGTGATGGCGTCCTTCAGTGCAGTTCATGTGTTAGCTAAACCCCTCCCCTCTGCAGCGATTGTCCAGTCATAACAGCAGCATCTGTGGCCAGCAGATCTGTGGAGCTGTGGGTTTCGCCTCATTGAAGTGGCACATGTTAGGCTGTAGTAAAAGCAGTGCTCTATATTTGATTTGTGTAGGTGTTGTTGGGGTTTTTTTTCCTTTTTTTTTGTAGCCTTACCAAAACACAGCAGCAAAAATATATAGACTCAGTTCAATCTGCAATTTCTCTCTTAAACTGCCAGTGTGGCATGCAAGAAATGTGTGACGGGTGTATCCGACATTAGTTAGCCACATATTTAAAGTCTGGGATCATTTCCAGCTAAGTGATTTCATGTTTTGACCTTAGTAGAGGCAAGGATTACTTCCATGCATGCTATCCTTATTATCTGAAACTTTGCCCATGGTTAATGAGTGTCCACTGCTGTAGCAGTGTATATATACTCACCAGCCACTTTATTAAGTACACCTGTTCACATGCTCACTGACACAGCTATTTAATCAGCCAATAACATAGTAGCAACTCATTTAAGCATTCAGGCATGTTTAAGATGACCTGCTTTAAAACCAAGCGTCAGAATAGTGAAGGAAGGTGAATTTTTTGTATTATTATTTTTGGTTGATGGTGCCAGACAGGCGTTTGAGTATTTCAGAGACTGCTGATGGACTGTAAACTCTGAAAGCTCGACACATCGAACCTTGAAGCAGATGAGCTACAGAAGCCACTCTTGTTAGCAAAGAACAGGAAACCGAGGCTATAGTTCACAGTGACTCAAATCATCTCAAACTGGACTCTTCAATATGACAATGAGTTCGCTGCACTCAAATAGGTTTCCACAGCCACAAGATCCAGTACAGTGATTTTGGCCTGTGTTTCCAGCACCTTGCTGAAAATGATTAAGTCAGTTCTGAAGCAATAGGAGGTCCCACCCGGTACCCCCTAATAATAAAACGCCCTGTGAGTGTATAAATGACAAAAAATAAAGAATACCAGAGTAGCTTAACCGCTGCCAGCTCCTGGACTTCAGCAGTGGAAATCAGCAGTGACTGTTGTCGAACTTTCACTTGCTGAACAGGCTAACATGCTTATATTCTTCCAAAATCAGATGGATTAATGATTAAATTAGTTCCTGCTCATAAATATGCGGACATATCTACTAGATTCATTAGAAGACACGTGGTGTATCAGCTGTAGCTGTAGGTTTCCAGGAGAAACGACAACAGATGGTGTATCAGCATCATTTCCACACTGTTGGCCTTTCAGCATAACATTTATATATTTATTAGACCGGGGTGAATTCTCATATTTTTTTTTATTGGCTTTAGACAAATACTGAAGACTCAACATGCAGAAATATTTCAAATTGAGTTGTGTGAATGGAAGCAGTGGCCGCAGTGAGCATCACAGCCTGGCCACTGGCCACGGCCTGTTTCCTTTTAAACTGAATGTTTATTGGTATAAAAAACATGTCCGTGTGGCCCATATTTAGTGGAAACTGTGTGCCTCACAGAGACAGTTGAGCTTTTGATGTCATTACTTGAGTCATGGGTTTTAGATGCGATACTGCAAGAATGTAAATATAAACATTTTCAAACACCTTCTCTTTCCTAATATGTTATACTCAACACATCGTGGCTGCCATCATGGAATTCATGTGTCCTTGTACTTTTTTTTTCTTTTTTTAAATTACAGTAACTTTGTGCTTTGATTTGATTGAGTGCACTTAATATTTGAATGTTGGCTCTCCTGTCTCCTCCTCTGCTCTCAGCACGGCAGGGCAGCGAGTCCACTGTAAAACGTCTTTAATGAATGTTGCAGGTCTTGCCAGCTGACTTGCTGGAGTGATGGTGGCACCGTTGTATAAATCTTGTCTGACTTCTTGTAGCTCCAGCTGGATCCCGTTGACTTTCGGACGACACATCTGATCTTTCACACGATCACTAAATGCTTGATGTCCAGGGACAGGTTTCTCAAAATGAGAGGTGGGTGTTTGCTACTTTAGTTTCTGCCTCTAGCAAAGTATTTTTGTGTACAAAGGATCATGGGTTAATTAACTGCGTGTGTGTTTTGTGCGTCTTTTAGCCATGGAGATCCTGGGTAACCTCAGCAAAGTGGAGGACAATGGTGTGCTAATCTGTGAGTACGTGGACCAGGACTCATACAGGGAGGTCATGTTGCTCCTCACCCTGCCGGACCTCATGCTCCTCATGGCCTCCTTGGAGGTGCTATACCTGCTGGCACAGCTCGGAGAGATCCCATGCAGCAAGATCGCCTTCGTTGACCACAGCATAGGTACAAAGCGACTGTTACCTCGTGCTTTATAACTCACGGAGGCCACTTGTGGTAATGTCTGCTTCCCAATTTGTCACGCTAGCCTGACTGTTAAAGAAGGCTCATTTCCAGCTCTAAAATATATTAATGGATGTGATAAAGGAGGACATGCAGAGGGTTGGTGTGACAGATGAGGATGCTGGGGATGGTGTCAGATGGAGGCAACCTCTAAAGGGAGCAGCCAAAAGAAGGAGGACTTGTACTAAAGTAGCTGTTCATGAATCACAGTTCATTATTTAATCTTTTTTTTCCCCCATGTTCTTTCTTCTCCTGCTCAGACTTGTTGGTTCGGTTAGTATCTGTAGACCTTCATACGTTTGGACCTGACGCCCTAACAGCGGTGCGGTTGATTGAGCATCAGGCGAACGCCGACCAGGCAGCTGAGGTCCGACCACAGCTGGTCGAGCAGGTACCCGCGGCCGTGCAGGGAGCTCCAGCACCAGGTGAGCAGTGGTCTGACACAGCTGAATGGCTTAATACAGTCACACCCGGAAGTGAGAGGGGAGATTTAAAAAGAGCTTGTTTTGCTTTGATTTGCATTCAGTGGTGTGATGTAGAGCAAACAGATGGAAATGGTGAAGATGCTGAGTGTGGCCACCTGATATAGAGCTGTCAGTTAGTTCACCTGGTCTTAGGCTGTCAGTCATACATCAGCGTTCTGGGTCCAACTTAATATTTATGCCAGCTGCATCATCCAGGGAAAAAGTGCAGATACAGGTCGTTACTGTACAGCTTGTAAGAGTCTGTAAACAACAAGCAGACTTTGAGACAGGACAGTCAAAAGAGGTCCGCTGGACACACACAGAGGAGATGGTGGAGGGGTTTCCTGTTTGAACTTGATGAAGAGCTGTGAGAGATCCTGCAGACCTCTGCAAACATGAGTAATTACATCTGTGTATAGCAGTGTTTCACAGAGAGGACACAAGCCTCTTTGATGTGGTTTTTTTTTTTTATACTTTTTAAAGAGGAATGTTTTAGTTTTTCTCCTGCTTACTCGTGAAGTCTTTCCACATTTTCCTCTTATTGTTTTCTGATGTTTACCCATCTCAAAGCAGTTAGCTTGTTTCTTAGTAGATGTTATGGTAAATGGAATGGTTCTTGTATAGAGTGTTTGTACTCTGATGGATGAATCCGGGGCAGTTAAGGGGTTCAGTATTTTGCCCTTAGTTCAGCACGCAGCCTGTACGAGCCAGGGATCAAACCACGGATCTGATTGGCACGTCAGATCCGTAACCTCATTGGGTTTTGCATTGATCCTCTATAGTGTCTCCAAACTACTGAGAAGCCATGTGCTGCTGGCAACAAAGACTGACGTAGCAGTAAACACCATGCTTGCTGAAGAACAGCTGTTGTATCGCTATTGGCCTTTTTCAAAATCTTCACACAAGATATTTTTAGACGGCATCAAAACTTTTAACAGCTGGAATTTAAGTCAATACAATTGGTATGCCTATATCATTGCCTTGTATCATTTTCATCTGATACTAAGGGGTCAAGATGGAAGAGGAGTTTTTATGCAAAAAGAGCATAGAAAGGCGTCTAGATAATGCAAATGCCCTCAAAGCACCACCACTAAATCCACCAGAGATTACTCTGTCGTTGGTGTGCTGTACAGATAGAGGGTATCGGATAATTCCTCAGAACTGTGAGCTGTACGTGTGAGTTACTGGAGTGCAGCTTCACCAGCACGAACCCAACAGGAAACCAAACAGAAGTCTGTTTGCATCATTTTACATCAGGTTTTACACAATGAGTACTCAAAGCAGGCCTGCAGATTTCTCCATGGCAGAGGGGGCACAGTTTAAAAAAAAAAACAACTCAAGAAGCTATTGTAAAATGTTTTTGAGCTTTTTCTGTGTGTCTGTGGTGAAACCAGTGCATTGAAGCAGACAGAAAAATACAAACTTTAAGTAAGACAAACATTGCGTTTTTACCACACGCGTCTGTGTGTCAGGAAAAAGGCAGTGCACATGTAAAACAACTGCAACAACTCCTCAGAGG
>NW_005187531.1:860065-862403 GCF_000239375.1 Pundamilia nyererei | reverse complement strand
GTGTGTGTGTGTGTGTGTGTGTGTGTGTGTGTGTGTGTGTGTGTGTGTGTGAGAGAAACCCTTCTAACCTTGGCAGTGTCATTCCTAAGTTGTACTCTGCAGGCCTGCTACTGCAAAGTTATTACTTTGCTGCCATCTAGTGGTTCGCCTGGGTAGCACTACCTTCTTGAAATTGAGTCTGTGCATATTTTCCTTTTGCTTTGCAGTGCAGTTTGTAGCATTAAATCAGTTTCTAATGTAAATGGGTTTTTCCATATTTATCTCCTCAGTAACAAGAGTTTCAGTTCAATCCTCTCAACCTCCGCCTGGCATTGTTGAACTGGACGGGGAGAAGTTTACACTGCAGTGGTGAGATGAATGTATTCCTAGTCGTGCACAGTCTTAATTTGAATAAAGGAAAAACAGAGTTTAGTGAAGGAGGAAGGAGCTGCTGTGTCTCCCTGCTTTAAACCCTCTCCGTCGATGCTCTCTGCTTCTTCCAAACAGGCTAAATGCACACTTTGAGACGAACCCAGAGGGCTCCGTGTCTCGATCTGAAATGTACTCCGAGTACCTGGCCACATGCAGTAAAATGGGCCGCAGCAACATCTTGAACTCCACCGGCTTTCTCAAATGCCTGCGGTCAGTCCTGATTCCTCCTCCTGTCTGATCCTTTCTATGTTGCTCCAGTGTAAAACACCACTTAATGTCTGTGTTCTGAACAGAGATGAGCCACAACAGATTCTCTACAGTTTTCTCATTTTATAGAGCAACTTTAATAAATCAGTTTAAGTAATAATTACATGCATCCTCCAGCTTTGTAGGACACAAGTTTCTTGAAGGTTTGAAGGACCAGAAAATGTGAAAATTGTATGCTTTAAATGTCTGATTTAGTCAAATATGGATGTGTAGATACACAAATCAAGTATTAGAATTCTATGGGTGTCTTTACTCCTGCCACCACAGGACTGTGTTCCCCAACCACACGATGCGGAGGCAAGAAGAGCCAAAGGCCAACGGGCAAGTTCAGATCCTCCTGGTGGGGCTAAGGCGGCGGTCGATCCCCCTGCCCATCCAGCTGTACTACCAGCAGCCTCAGCAGCAGCAACAGCCGGTTCCAGCAGCAGCAGCATCGGCCCCGCCACCTCCAGCAGCCCGACACGATGCACCTGGAGACCCTCAGGCCCCACCCCCAGGTAAAGCTATAACAGTGAATCACTTTCACATAAAAGCTACACATAAACCTGTACACAGAGCCAGCTTTTGCTTTCTCACTTTACATGCTGACCTTATGATTTGTTTGCCTGTGGCTCAGACTTGATGGGATTCAGAGAGGGGAAAAAATAGAAAAAGGTTTTGGTCAACAACTCAGAAAACATCTAAATGTCATAGGAGCTATAACACACACCAGAATAGTGATAGTGCAGAGGTGGATGCTGGCGGGGTTGTAGAGAGCAGAGCTGGTACCGCTGGGACTGAGATGGCTGAACTAATTACAAAAGCAAATATATTGAGGAAACGATCAAAGGAAAAGAAGTTACTTGGAGGACCTGGCTAGTGAAATTGAGAGAGTGCAGCTTTGCTGCGTCAGGTCATGAAATGAACAGTGAAGACATTATTTAGAGCTAGTCTTTTACACTCTTGCTGATAACTATTGTAACGTGTCAGTCTGTTTCTTTAACTGTTTGCCTGATCCACATCCAGCTTGGCAGATTTATTGAGGGCCTGCATTAGCGCAATGCTAACTTTGAGGCTGTTTGGATGAGCAGCTCTCATCTTTTGGCTAAAAGTTGATTTGTAAGCAGTGTGTCTGCTGCTCTACTGATGCATTCCCAACGTTCTGTTTGACTGAGTTGTATTTTATTTCATTTCATTTATTTCTTTTTTCCTTCCCACTGTTGCCAAGCGCTTGCCCAAAAGTGGTCGTCTGATTGTTTTCTCCGTATGACTCATTTGACGCTAAATGAATAACGGATTTAACTGATTTGAATTACATTCGTAGCGTAGAGTCTTATATCTAAGTTTGAAGTCTTTACACTAACTTAAACTTACTTCGAGCTTTAACCCAAGAACCAAGATGATTCTGAAACGAGCCTTGTGAGGGTTGTAAAAAAACAAAACAAAACCCTGACATTTAATCATTTTAATTGTGTAACACTCAAATTGGTTTTCTAAAGATAGCTGGACATATTTTTCTTCCTTGTAATTCTTATTTGTCAGTGGTTTGTGCTAACTAAACACTTGCATCACTGTTCTTTGTGTAAGTGCTTCTTGAGAATGCTGCAACTCACAAACTGCCTGTTTTGAACTGGCCCTAGCAAAACGACGTGTGTGTGTGTGTGTGTGTGTGTGTGTGTGT
>NW_005187531.1:826871-859938 GCF_000239375.1 Pundamilia nyererei | reverse complement strand
GGACATGTCTTTTAAGTTGTCCCTGAACAGGCACTGCACTGCTGTTTTCTCTTTTGCAGGTGCAAAACCTGCCCAAATGACCAAAACTACACTTTCCCATTTTGTTTTAAGGATTTTGTTGAAATTGTGGGGCACTTCTGAACATCACAGACACTACAGCTGGTGCTGAATGGGGAAACTTTAATCACAAAATATGGCTTACGGGGTTTAATCAAACGATGATGTGTGTTGAACAGAAATGTCTTCCTTGCGTTAATTGGAGGTCATGGGAGGCAGTTTATTTACTGATTTATACTGTAAGTAAATAGGACACGAGTTTCACCCTGTTCCCCAATGTTTTTGTATTTCTCTGTTCATTTGTTACCAGGCTTACCTCCCGGGCCCCAGTTCGTCCGGCCTCCAGGCCCCAGCCTCAACCCCGGTGTTTCCACCCCATCCATGGCCTCCACAGCACAGGAACCTCCTGCCGCAAGCCACCCGACTGTTCCCCGACACCCGGTGCCCCCGCAGGTGCCTCCACAGATGCCACCAAATCCTCTGGCAGCACTGCAGCCACAGCAGGTCCGGCCTGGTCCAGTGGTCCAGGTTCCAACATCAGCACCGGCCACCCAGAACCACGCCCCTCAAAGCCCCGCCCCTCCAGGAGCGGCCCAGCAACAACAGCAGCAGCAACACTCCCCCATGCTCCCCACTGGGGCACCTGTCACGCTATTTCAGCAGGTACCACAGGGCCATATCCTCACCGCCAGGGTACAAGGCGTGACTCAGCACCCACCCCTGCCTCAAACACCTCCTCTGTCTGGGCCTCAGGGTGGAGCTCCCCAGGTAGAACCTCAGTGTGCTGCTGCAGCTGCATCCACACCCGCCTCTTCCATCCAGGTGGGAGCTGCTCAGGGGTTGAGTATTACAAGCGTGCCCAATTCCCAGGGGTCACGAGTCACATTTCAGAATATTGCCCCCAAACCAGCTCCAAACCAGTCAGGTGGACCAGCAGCTACGATAGCTACTCCCAACCAGCAGCCTCAGCAGCAAGCGCAGAGTGTAGTAATAGTCAGTCCCAACCCCCAGCAGAGCCCAGCCTACACCCCTGCCATCCACCAGATTGTTCTCGCCAACCCCTCTGCCATCCCTGGCACCCAAACTATCCAGCTAGCAGGGCAACCCGGGGCTTCTTCCAATCCATGCCCACCTCCCACCTCTCACTCCAACACCCAGGTCCAGCCCAGTCAAACTGTCAGCCACGCACTGTCCATGAAACGGCTTCAGCAGCAGCAACAGCATCAACAGCAGCACCAACAGCAGCCACCTCTCCAGCTTATTTCCCAGCCTCCTTCCTCTCAGCCTACCTCCACTGAGTCCAGCTTGATCAAACAGCTACTGCTTCCAAAGCGGGGACCTTCTACTCCAGGAGGAAAGCTAATCCTACCTGCTCCACAGGTGCCCCCTCCCAACAACACGATAACCCCCAGTTCACCGGTCATCTATCAGACAAGCTACACCACCCAAAATCCTTCGTCTCAACCTCAGCAGCTCAATGTTCAGCTAGTTCCAGGTCAGCTTCCAGCTCCTGGAGCTCCGGGCCTCCAGACGGTTCAGCTTTTGCCAGGCCAGCTTATTTCTGCAAGCAGTTCAGGGGGAGCTACTATCATTCAGGGCCCTGCCCCTCCTGGACAAGTCACATTTACCGTGGTCCCCAACACTGGCTTCACCACTTCTACTGCTGCTGTTGCTGCTGTCAGCCAGGGAGCTGTGGCCCCAGGTGTCCCTCCTCCTCCATTCTCGACTGGAACTGTGCCCCAACATGCCCCGGCAGCTCCTCCGCCGCCGCCGCCACCGCCACTGCCAGCTCCACTCAGAGGAGACAAAATCATTTGTCAAAAGGAGGAGGAGGCCAAAGATGCCACAGGGCTGCACGTCCATGAGAGGAAGATAGAGGTGATGGAGAACTCCTCGTTGGCAGAAGGAGACGCCTCCAAGGGCAAAACCAGTAACGGTGACGTTGCGGAAGGTGCCAAGCTGCTAAATGGTCGGAAGTGCATGGAGTCGAATCTACCTCCATACCACTCAGGGAACAGCCAGGGAGCACTCAATGGCCCCGCTACGGAGAGTCACCCTGCTAACGGGAAGCAGGCTCTCTCTCCAGGCCCAAACACCCCTCCTGAGGGAATCCCCGACCCCAAAAAGACTCTTGTCAATGGGGTGTGTGACTTTGATCGGAGTGACAGTGGCGGCAACTTTAACAAAAACATTCCAAATCACATCGCTTCCAAACAGTACTGGGGGAATGGGGAGGTGGGCCCCTCTGAGAAAGCCAACAGCTCAGATCCCCCTCTTCCTAGTCCTCCTCCACCGCAGCAGGACACTGCCAAAGCCCAGCAGGCTGAGCGCCTGGCCAACGGACCCCAGGCAATAGGCAACAGGCCCCCCTCGGAATTAACCAACGGACCTTTGGGGCCGGCCCATGCTGCGCCTGTGCTAAGACAGCAACTGCTCCCCAATTCATCTCTCCCTCCTTCTGTTACTGTTACCTCCCAGAGTCTTGCAGGCTCTCCTGCTAATGGGGTGGCCCCTGAGGCTCGAGGCCTCAAGAGGCCGGCCGAGAACGAGGACCGCAGCGCAACAACGGCGTCCTCGGGGATCCCCAACAAAGTGGGAGTGCGCATCATCACCATCAGCGACCCCAACAACGCCGGCAGCAGTGCCACGATGGTGGCGGTGCCAGCAGGAACAGACCCAAGCACAGTAGCCAAAGTAGCAATAGAGAACGCCACTCAGCAGAGGAACTGCTCACCCACACAGGCAGCTGGCACAGCGGTGAGTCACTTGTAGGGTTAGTGTCGCCACAAACCGCTTTTATCCACGCCGTCTTCTCGTAGTGTGACTGTGTTAGGTCTGCCACAAAAATGTGTCTTGATTTTTCTGTCACGCTAAGTAAATACTAAAGCATTTGTATCAGCAAGTCTTGTCAGTAGCTTGTCTTTTGTTAAATCCTGTGTCAGCTTCACTTAAAAGTTACATTTACCCTTTCAAATCTCCTGCTCCAAAACATGGTACAGATGGGCAGAGAAAGTGACTGGAAGAACATTTGCTTTTTATTCTGCATTGCTTTCTTTCCTGCCAAATACATGATACCAGATGCCTCTGCTGGATGACAAATGAGCCTGAAATGCATGAAATTATGTTTGTTCTTGATCTCTGTGACTGTGAAGTACTATAAGACGCTTCAATGACTGTCATGTAAAACATTGTAGGGCTGTGCGATGTGACCAAAATCTCATATCCCGAAATAAGACATCTATCGTCCCGATAACGACATAAATTGATTGATTGATCATACTTTATTCATCCCGAGGGAAATTGGGTTGAGGCTGCCAGCCGTGCCAGCGCCATCTTTAACATTTTCTGTAAATTCTGTGAATCTCGGGCAGCTCGACTTGCGTGAAGTGTTTCCAACTGGGCGTCCTTTATCTAGAGTCGAGTGTTTTTAACTGATGCATGAAACGATACATTTTAGACATAAGTTGTAACGGCTGCCGTTTTCTTTGTGAGTATTTATTACACAGCGTGCTGCGGAGAAATGTTCTGTTCTAACGTTTGAGTCTAAGGTTTATTTTTTAGCACCTGACGGCTGTTTTTTGCCGTAAATACTCTGCATACTCTTTCACATGATTCAGTTTATTCTGAAAAGTCTCAACAGGATCTTGAGCTTTACGTGGAAGGTTTACGTGGAAAATAAACAAGCGGACACGTGATGGTTTTACCGTCATTGTTGCTAACGACAACGCATAAAAACAGGCGCTTATCCGTCCGTATTATATTGGTTATATTAAAATATAAGAGAGAGAGAACTCTAAGAAATTAATATAGCCACTACAGTGACCATCAAAACGATGAAAAAAATATTGCTGTAAACAGTTTATTTTGCGACACCACGAAACAAACGATAGCGTAAAATTAAACGATAGATGTTTTTATATCGTCATCCGATATATATCGTTATATCAAACAGCCCTAGAACACTGTAAAAAGGTTCCCTCGTTATGTTCTTGCTAGTAGCTTAAGATTTTTTTTTTAATTATTTTTTTTAAGTTGGCGCTGTAACTGTATGTATACAATTTGAGTGCACATTACATTAGGATAAGAGTAATGTCTGACAGTAGTAGCAGCAGGTGGATACAGGTTACCCTGCTCGTTTAAGCTGCTGCTCAGTGTAAAGCTTCTCATAGTTTCATAGACCAGAAAACCCAATTCTGAAAGCGCAGAGTTTTTGGAGGTTAAGAAGGTGAGGCCAGTTAAGACCATGTGGCTCTCGCTGATACCCACCTCCCACAGCAAAGCGGCTGAGAGAACAACTCCTGCCATTAGCCGGCCGTGGTTACATCTCAGCCAACAATCGCGACGCCTTCGTTTCTTTCTCGCTGAAATGAGCTGCTGTCTGTGATGCTGCCCGCAGCATTCTTCTAATGGAGCAGCTTTTCTGAAACCCTCTCTCTTCCGCAGCCTGCTGTTATCCCGTCCCCGCCCCCCACGTCCCAGCCTGCACCAGCGGGTAACCACAGCCCTCACCTCCCAGCACAGCAAGCCTCCGCAGTTCCGCCAGAGCAAAGCCGGAAAGCAGGGCAGAACTTTAAGTGTCTGTGGCAGTCCTGTAAACGGTACGGGCATTCACACTCTTGTTAACTTTCACTGAGCTTTTTTCAGGCTTCTCCTCATTTATTCCCAATTTCTCCTATTCAGGTGGTTTGAAACACCTTCCCAAGTGTTTTACCACGCAGCAACGCAACACGGGGGGAAAGATGTGTATGGAGGGCAGTGTCTGTGGGAAGGGTGTGAACCTTTTCCCCGGCAGAGACTGTCCTTCATCACACATCTGCAGGTAAATTTCCTTACTTTCTATTTCTTGCACTTTTTAGCTGTTACTTATTTGATAGTGGCTTTTTTAAAAAAAAAAAAAATGAAATTAAGCTTCTGCTCCTTGTGTTCCCAGGATAAGCACTGTTCTCGAGAGGCTTTGCTAGCCGGACTCAAGCTAGAGGAGCAGCAGGCGCAAAGTCCCAATCAGACTTCTTCCCAGTATGTACACCCGTCTCTGTTTATCATAATGTGTAAGACTAAAAGACAAATCATGTTCAACATAGAAGGAAATGTCACGCTGCTCGAAAAATATTAATGCCTGATGTGTTGTGAAGGACCCCGCCAGCGGCAGGCAGCACTCCGGCACCACGAGCACCGAAAGCAATCGTCAATCATCCGAGCGCAGCTCTCATGGCCCTACGCAGAGGCTCTCGAAACCTGGTCTTCAGGGACTTCACTGTGAGTAGAACAAGGCTGACGCCTACCTTCATCTCTCACTGCATATATGCGCGCGCACACACACACACACACACTCTTATGTTTAACTGAGGAGGGCTTAAGCTGCTCTGAAGCTTCCATCATCTTGCTGCTTATGATTGACTAGAAATCTGAGGCTAAAGGAATTTGGTAGTTTTCTATTCTGTGAGGGGTTGGAGAAGCTCAAGTTGACACTTGTTTTCTTTTAGTCATGATTGAGGTATTTGAGGTAGTTTTAGTCGATTAAACGTCATAAGATTATAATGGACTAAATCTGAACTTATTCACCAACTAAGATGAGAGTTCTTATTTGCTCTTCTCTTCCTGTTGATATTTTGTCATGTTTTCATGAGCCAGGTGTACTGATCCTGTACAGGTGTACTAAATGTGTCAAAAACTAAAGACATGATTATTGATTTTAGGAAGTCCTCTTATAGCTCATCACCCACTATCATTAAAACTGCCGAGATTGGGATCGTTGAGAGTTATAAATATCTAGGTGTGGTGCTTGACCATAAACTGTGTTTTGAATCTCATGCTGATGCCACTACTAAAAAAGTTCAACAAAGACTGTTCTTTTTAAGGAAAATGAGATCTTTTAATGTCTCATCTGAGATGTTGTCTTTGTTTTATAGAAGTTTTATCGAATCTGTGATGTCTTTTTGTATCGCTGCCTGGTTTGGTAACCTGACGGTGAAGAATAAGAATCGGTTGGGACTTCTGGTAAAAACCGCTAGCAAAATTTCAGGGCGCTGGCAAGATGGACTTTTGGCTATTTACAATAGAAATGTGCTCAGAAAGGCTCATTCTATTATTAATTGTGTGAACCATCCACTTCACAGTGAGTTTGAGTTGTTGCCTTCCGGCCGCCGTTTTAGAGTACCTCCGAGGAGGACTAAAAGACTCCAGGTCTCTTTTATCCCTACTGCGTCTTGTCTCCTTAATGGCAAAAATTGTCCTTGAATTTTCTATTATTATTATTGTCATTATTGTTTTATAGTATTGTTCTGTTGTTCTTATCCTCCTGCTGCAAAACTAATTTCCCCTTGTGGGACAATAAAGAAAAAAATTGAAATTGAAATTGAATTGATCCTGAGGGCAGACTTCTGATTGGATCACTTCCAAACTTGTCCCGCCTTTCTAGACAACTTACTAGTTCTGATTGGATCTCGTCCGTTCCGAAAATTTTGTATCTAATTTTTATTTGCTGGCAAAAGTGTCAGTATACTTGATCATAATTTATGTCCTAGTGTACTCTATTTCTTAACCGTTTCCTCCCCTAGGATGAGAAAGAGGGACCAGTGACCAAACACATACGACTTACTGCTGCCTTAACGTTAAAGAACATCGCCAAGCACTCTGACTGTGGTCGCACGTGAGTAACCTGCTGCATTAAGTGAATTTAGCATAACCCCCCCCCAAAAAAAATATAAAGCTGAAGGCTTTTCTTCTTTGTTTCAGGTTGTTAAAGAGGCATGAGACTCACCTCTCCGTACTCGCGCTAAGTAACATGGAGGTTTCCACCACGCTCGCCAAATGCCTTTACGAACTGACGCGCTCGCTCCAGGCTTGACGGCAAAAGAACAACCTCTACAACTCTCTGATCCCCCACCGACCCACCCGTCCCTCTCCTGTGACGAGAGGAGCAAGCCGCCGGTGAGCCGTAGCGGGTCCGCAGGGGGAGTGCAGAGGGTGGGAAGCGGAACAAGGAATCCTCCTTCTGCCACGTCTGCCGGCCCCCCCCCGCCCCAAACCACGCCCCTCCCCTCCTTGCTGAACCTGTGTTTCACAACCCCTGCCCTCCATCTCCACACATGCAAACACACACACACACAAAGGGGGGTGAAAAAAAAAACAAAAAAACTGCCATGGGGTCTTCCACCAGCTGTCCACCAGGGGGAGCTCATTAAGACTGCTTCACCGACGGGACTCCACCGACGAAACCCCAAACACGAGCACATTCTGTTCAAGTTTTATTTTTCTTAATTCTTTTTTTTCTTTCTTTTTTTTCTCTGTCACGTGAGCTAATGTGTGGCGTGAGTGGCGGTTGGCTGAAGATTACGGGTGGGCGGGGAGTCGAGCAAGGGGCAGGGCTACTGAAGGTGTCCCACTGGGTCGGGTGGAGGAGGACTCGGCTGGCAACTTGCGCAGAGAATTTTTTTTATTTTATTTTATTTTTTTTGTTTGTTTGTTTGTTTGTTTGTTTTTTCCTTTAGATACTTGGTAGCTTGGTTTTCTTACTTGAGTCAATATATTTTCACTTATTTATTATTGAAATAAATACCATTACAATTAATGAAAAAGAATCTTGTAAATATGTTGTGAATATATATAAAGAAGATCCTCTTTCATGCTGATGCAGCCACTGGAGATCTTGCTCTGTGGAGTAATAGAAGCATTACTTTGGCAGGATTGAATAAAGTAGTATGTTTTTGTTTTGTTTTTTGCTTTTTTATGATCCCTGGTCACTTGTATCTAATGTGATTCTATACTCAGCAGTGGATGAATGTACTTAAAAACCTGTAAATAATTCTGCAAAGGTACTGATGCTGTAAAGCTTAGGGAGGGGGAAAACAGTTTTTTGTGGAACTGTGACATTTTTTGTATTATAATACCTTGTAGAACTCATTTTGCTGGCTGAAAGAGTATGGAATAATATATCTCATGTCATTTTGTAGAAGAAAAAAAAATATTGAAGTTATTCTCCTCCCTTCCTCTTCCCTCGCACACCCTCCCCTCAACGCACACAGGCACACACACACAGACACACAAACAAGTAACATATATCCACTGTAAGCGTTTTGTCATTGTACGGGCACAGTGCGCGTACCAAAATTTTTTTGTATTTGTAAATTGGTTTAAATACATGGAGTTTTTATACAGGTTTTCTCCTGTGTTCTTTGCTTTATGTGCAGGTATGATATTTTCTTCACTACTTTTTTCTATCTTAATATAGTGTGGAGTTTTATTGTACTATTTTTTCATTCTTAATACCATGCCACATTCCGGCTCACGTCCTCAGACTGTCCTCTCTACCGTGTGTTGTGTAACATTTATGACTGCCTGTCGTATTAGCATCTGACCGGGGCAACCCAACCATCCTCATTTCTGCGGTGTCAGTAGGATGTGTGACTATACATAGACCTAACAGTCTGTTAGAGATTGGCTTTATTTACTTTGGTGACTGTTTATAGTTTTTAAATAAAACACTGAACATTTTGTTTTGTTTTACTCTTGTTTCTTGCTTCATTTTCTCCCACTTTAGCACTGATTGCCACGATTGGCACCACGTATACTTCCTGCGTTCGGTGTGTTACGGATGTGGAGTAAATTGAACAACAATTATTTAAATTGAATAAAATTATATATATTTTTATAATACCGTTTATTGAGGTGGTTCTAGTACTGTGATTGAGCATGTGTAAAGACTGTTGGCGAGTCTACATTTAGTTACTAGTGAGTAAAGGATTTAATTGCTGAAAACTGTATGTGAACATTTAAAATACTAAAACAATACTGAGGCTACGTCCACACGTACACGGGTATTTTTTGAAACCGGAGATTTTCCGTTTTCGTTTTAAAAAACAATCCCGTCCAGGTGTAAACGCAGAAATGAAGGAAAACGCTGCTAGGAACATGCCAAAGCAACAGGTGGCGATATATTCCTAACCGTGTAGAAATGTTGGCCAATCAGAAGTCTAGAAGCCTCCTTGGGAAATAATAAACAAGGATGGGGCATAGAAGTACCACTGATTTCCTTTCCAATCCGATACCAAGTAAAATTCAGGGTGGTATCGACGATACTGATCTGTTACCGATACTTTGTACAAAAACGTATTTTATTTACTGTATCTCAAATTATAGCGTCATAATGATTACAGGTAATGAGATTACTTGTTCTCATCACTTAATAATGCAGAATTCATCATATAGAAATAAAAACTGAAGCTGTGCGCTATTTGAACACCTTGCCTGCCTGCCGCACTAAAGGACTCCGTGAGAGACGTCTGTCTCGCCCTAGCAGCACCTGTCCCTGTCCTCTTCACTTCGCCTCAACATACGCTCGTCATATTCTGTGATATGATTTACTCTGAGGTGTTTGACAAATTTGTGGTGTTGCCACAACACCTCACTTTCTTGCCACATGTATCACAAACCATGTGTGTGGAGGTAAAATGCGTCCGCACATGACTCCAATTACGCTCAGCCATTGTTGTGAGTGCGCACGCAGTAATTTATACTAACTTTATCCGTAAGGTAGCTAAAATTAACTGACAGTGAATAAACTAAATATGAAATGCTTTTAATAAAGTGTGAAAATTATACTTAAGCGGACAACCAAGAGTAGTGGATAACAATAAAGAGAGTAAATTGTTGAACCAGACTAGCAAAAGTCTAGAAGGTCGTTTCCAATATTGAAAATTCTGACACTTGGGTAGCTCTGCTGTTTTTGTTTTTTGTCAGGGTCACACAAAGCCTTTCTTGTAAGACTCATGGATAAACGGTTAAAGTGGTTACCCATAGCGGGTACTCCACATCTTTGATGGGGAACATTTCTCATGCTGCTTGCCCAAACAAATTTGTCTCCATCACAGCTTATTGAAAGAGACTACCAAGTGTTCTAAGTATATATCGTTAGCTTATGGTTATGAATAACTACTGGATAAATAGTGGATAAACTGAATGCTAAAAGTTAGCAATGAGTAGTTAAGAAATTGGGTAATCCTAAATATATATATTTTAACCAAGCCTCAATGGGGAAAAAATATAATTGATAAATGAACAAAGTAATGTTCTTCTTAACATGTATTCAATTCATTTCTCAATCTGCACTCGAATCAATAAAGGCAAAATAAAACCTGCACTGTTATTTGTTTTGTTAATTGAATTTATATCAATATGAGCTGTTTTGACATTCTTATTAGCTCCTTGAGTCTACCTGTGCCTAATGTCAAGCACTAGATGCAAAAGGCCACACACACACACACACACACACACACGCACACACACACACACGTCTATCAGGTCTCAGTTAGTGGGAAAGGCATGAGGTCAAATGAATTGTCTGTAGATTTGGAAACAAGCTTATGCCAAGGAACAAACTGGAGATACAAAGGAATACAGAAAATACCCAGTAGCTCACTGGCCTCCATTATTCTGAAACGGATGAAGTCTGGAGCCTTCCAATTATCATTACATTTTTGCTGTCAAATACCAGTTTCCCCAGATCTGGCTGCCCAGCCAAACTGAGTGCTTGGGACAAAGAGCCTTTTTTTCAGACAGGTAACCCAGAACCTGAACGAACAACATAGTCACTGAGTTCCTTTGTAGGCATGAGGGAACACCAGTGCAGTGTTTCACCAAAGTGACCTTTACAGTAATGTCCCAGTTGAAAGAATTTTTCACTAAAAGGCACGTGACAGGCTGCTAAGAGATAGCAAAAAAGCCCACGAACCAGCATGAAGAGTACAATCCTCCATTCTGATGAAACAAAGATTGAACTATTTGACCACAATTGCCAGTGGCGTACAGAAAACAAACAACCAAACAACAGACACTGAGCAGGAAATAGCATCCTTATAGTAAGACACAGTGGTAGCAGGATCATGGTGATGATGGCTTCCTGCAGCTGTGGCAGGGAGCTGTCAGGGGAGAGGAAAAGAGGAATCTTCAGGAAACTTCCACAGGCTTTGGGAAAAATGCTGAGTATGAGCACTTCCCATCCAACCTGACTGAGCTTGAACACATCCATCAAAAAAAATAGTTGTGAATGTCATTATATATGTAGAATAATGGAAGGAAAAGTATATCAGTCGACTGAGTGGTAACTGCATACTGAAACAAGAAACAGAAAAGGCTGAAAAATTCACACAACCACAGATAATTTTCAAAGGAATGACTTCAAACAGATGCAATTCAAAGATGTAACCAGTGAGAGGGAGGAGAATAGTAATGAATGAATGAGTTGGGAAAAAACATAAAAGAATCAAAGAGTGGAAGGATCCTGCTCCTGTTACTCCAAACCCATCTAAATGATCTACAATGAGGGACATGACAGTCTGTTAAAAACAGGTCTAAACAATTGGTAACACCGTGAACCTCAGACGACTCCTTCCCTGGGCCTGTCTCTCTGTTCAGAGAGATCTGAACAGATGCCAGTGCTTTTAATATTCAACCCTCTGTTTTCATGCTTGGTTGCTGGGACTTCAAACAGCACTCTTTTCTGATACAACCCAACAACCTCCATTTGCTGGTGAGCTCAACCTTTTGTTCCGTTTAACCACCGGACACTTTCTCTTGGCTCGATCCTTTTGACATAATTGAATAGTTAATGACTTTGCTAAGCGCTCCACTTCCCACAGCTCCCAAAACATCTTTTGTGCATAATGTGACACTGCAGAAAGCTTTCAGGATTCATCAAAAGTCACACTGTGTTGGGGCATTCAGCAGTAATCTGACACTTTGTGTTGGTTTTTGATTCTGCTCAGTGCCCAGCTGACGCGCTAACCTGATTGCCGTCCTTATGATATTTGTGTGGGCAACAAGAAAAATGTTTGTTTTAGATTACATAAATGTAGGTTTAGTTTAGCAACAGGCAATGCAACTGTGCCACTAATCTTGTGGTTTGGATCTTTGGTAGGTTTCAGTAGTTCCTCTAGCAATTCAGTTCAATTTTCTAAAAGTAATGCCAAGTCACAACAACAGCGATCTCAAGGTGTTTTATATTGTAAGGTAAAGACCCTAAAACAATACAGAGAAAACCTTTACAATCAGACAACATCCTGCGAGCAAGCACTTGGCAACAGTGGGAAAGAAACCTCCAAAAGAACTAGGCTCAGGGGGAAGAAGTTACTACTATAACTACTGCCACACACCCAAAAACAAAATAAATAGAACAATATCAAGACTTCTTTATGAAGTTTATGTGTACGTTTAGTAAAGAAGATCTGTAGTCGCACATCTGTCTGCTTACCAGGTGTTTGGTGGCTAATCTAAGCTTTACATCACTTCTAATTCCTCGCGTGGTCAAGCTCATTGTGACATCACTGGTCTAGTCCAATCGTCTTCAGGCCAGTCAGCCTGGTGTAATGGTGCAGAGGATATCTTCTTACTTACTTTCTTACTGACAATTGAGCACGGTATAGACACCACAGCCTATCTGAGTACTGTTGCTGACTATGACCGTAACTTTATGACAGTGTACCCATCTTCTGATGGCTTCTTCCAGCAGGATAACGCACCATATCACAAATCTCAAACTGATTTCTTGAACCTTTCCAGGTTCAAGACACCGTTCTGGTTTCAGAATCTTTCCAGCATCTAGCTGAATCTATACCATGAAAAATGAAGTCAGTACTTGAAAACAGTAAAGTCCATTGTGTGTAAATCTACCTCTCCTGCCCTTGAAAAGCCACACTAGTGGATACATTTATCTACTTTATACCTGTATGGGTAGAAATGGACTTTTAATACCCTTATTTATAATAGCCATGTGTGTGGGGATCGTGAAACGGAAATGCCAAACTCATTAAGCACACTAAAACTTTAAAATGGCAAATAGAACTTTTGTTGGTTTTTCTAGTCCAAAGACAAAATGACAGATGAGACTGTAATTTATTTTCAGAAGTTTCAGTGGGTGGGCAGATGTTTCCTCGGAGTGTGCAGCCACACCCCAGCTCATCCTTAAACACACCTCTGCTCCCTGCTATAAAGTTTCAGTCGGTTAGAAAGTGCTGGCAGTGTTTTGACTGTTGTGGTCTTTGTTCTAAACAAATAATCTCATTTCAGTCAAGGTTGCGTGATTATAAGCACAGAATTTGTGGTTGTTTAAAATTTCTGGCTTGTTTTTACTACTAGCACATGCTCTGCCTCAGGTAACATTAAGCGAGTAAGCGATGGTTTGTGTAGATGTGTGTTTTTCTAAAGTAGGCGGGAAGAGAAATAGACTACTGTGTAAAAACAGACATCTGTACACTGCTATTATGTTGTTTTCATCAGACTGGACAGAGTCAGTATAAAATGTATCTTTGATAGGACCTGGGACTTTGGACTAACTCCACCACACACTAAACTTCAGCTCTCTGTTTACTGCATCATGACTTATCATGTGTGCTTGATTGTATGTAAGTTTCATATGTATTTATTCACGTTTTAAATTACAGTAAGAGTTTTATTATAATTGTGTACTGATTTATTTGGCTTAATCATTTGGAGTTATTGGATTAATGAGATAAATCGGCAATATAGGCGAAAGCCCCTATAACTTCGAAGAAAGCGTAAGTGAATGCTGAAAAAAGTCTGCTTTCTCATCCACTTGTTGCTGCTTCTCTTTCCATGTAAATAAATGCCAGATAGAAGGTATTCGCTTTGTAATATTCGGCGGTTCCCATAGGGGGCGCCAACGGCACCAACTCGCAGCCCGACTGCAAGACATGTGGCTGGGACTTTCGGAAAGCTACACTCGCTCTTTAGTCCTAAACAATTCCCAGATTGTGTGACTGGTCAGCATTCCCTAGCAGGAGTTTGCACGCTTAAAAGCCGTTTACTAGGCGCAAACCAGCCGCAGCTGCGCTCAAACGGTGAGTAACGACACCTGACGTTAGCTAAGCGGAGCTAGCTGCTAGGAGGCTAAAAGCAACGTAAGCAGGTGCTGTTGTTCAAAGCCGCTAGTTAGCTCTCAGCTAAACTCGCTAGCTAACTTGTGACCTTCAGTACAATCATCGTGGCTGATATTAAACGGTAGTTAGCCTTATTTACCGCCGTGCTAACAGTCTGCTAGCTCCAAATGTAGCTGTGTTTTTAGCTAGCAGTAGCTCGCTAGCTAACCAACAACAACCGTGTTGTGGCCGTCGTGTTGGCACTGGTTGAACAAGTTGGAGCTAATTTTGTGTCTCCAGCAGCCAGGCCGTACTGGCAAAAACACGCAACAAGCTTTTCAAATACCCCACATTTTACTGATGCAGTATGACTTTTAGACTAAGTTAGCGTTTACATTTAAAAGACTGACTTTCAAGCTGCCTTCGGGCTTCGCAGTTAACCGGTGTTCCGAGTGGAAACACTTGAAATGGCCTGTGTTGACTTCGTTTGTTTGACTTGTTCAGTAATGCGGCTGTGTTCTTAGTCCGTTGCAGGAGCTTTAGCTAAACAAATTAGAAGTGTTCATATTTGGAGGATAGGAATTTCCAGACTGATTCGGGGTCAGTTATGGGAGACTCTCAGAAGTGTGGTGGCCTGGCGGAGTTGGGTTTGTTCACAGTGACTCAGGCTGTTAGTTACTCAAGTGTGCGTTCAGGCTACAAACATTCCTTCAACTGATAGACGCTAGAACATGGACTTGGTCAAAAATCTTGTCTGTACCTGTTTGTATTGGTTTTAGGCAACTGTTACCCAACCAAGCGTGCCGGAATAAATCAAATCTAAACCATTTCACTTTCACTTCTTGGTCTGAGTGCAACACAATCTATAGTGGTGATTGTAACTAACAGTAGTAGGTTTGTAATAGTAAAGTTGTGAAAAATTCCCTCATCAGTTCCAAAAATACATCTACCACGCCAAGATATCAGACCAAATGAGCACAACACAGACGAATATTATGGAGTAATTTAAAAAAAAAAAAAGGGGGGGGGGGGATTCCTTGTTGCTTTAATTGTGTCTGTGGGGCCTTTAATGAACCTTTCACTCTCTCTCCCCTGTTGTGGCAAAAAAGTGATTTCCGGTATTTGTCTCCCCCCCCCAAAAGAAAAAAGAAAGAAAGAAAGATTGCTTGTATTCAGACAGTTGTCACTGACTTGTTGTCCTATATTTTGTGAAACCTGCCAAACCCTATGTCATGAATGATACCAAGTCATTTCAAGCCACAAACAACATTCCTGTCACAAGGTAGAAGCTGTAGTTATTTTTTTTGAAAGTGGGTTTTATACATCCTTCATTCACCTAAACAGTCTTATTTACATAAAAAAAAAATGTATTTTATAAGAGTGATCTGACCAAGAGGGCAGCAGAAATTGCAACAAATATAACATAATAGTTGTATAAACATATTTTAAGTGATATATTATCCCTCCATGAACCCTGATGACTACAGTCTTTTTTACTAATATAAGAAAAGACATTACACATAAAAACAGAAATCACTTTTTGGCATAAGGCCTTTCTCACTAGAACGGTAACAATGAAACTTAACGAGAAATACAAATCTGTACCGTGTCACAACTGATAAAACACATTTAGCTTTTGACAGTCCCACCAATATGTTGTTATTGCATTTTTGGGTATTGTATTGTATTGTATCTTTATTTGTTTCAGACATATAAAACAAAAAACAATATATACACACTACATATATTTTCATTTACAGATACGAATATATATGTAGATATATACACACACGTATGTGTTCAGATAAACAAAAAATATATAATGAAATAAAACAAAATCGTCTGACATAATGTAACAATGTTTGGTCTGAAAAGGAGTAGGAAGAAGTATCATATTGTTATTGACTGAGTTTTGATTGGTTAGTTCTTACAACACTTATTAGAATTTCTGATTTTACATTGTTAGATAGATTATTGCTTTAATACACATCTTATTTAAAAATAGATGTGAATTGCAATAGATACTCAGTTCTTTAATGGTACTCCACCTTTTTTTTTTTTTTTTTTTAAAGTTCTATTACAGCAGTAGAGGGGTGTATTATCTGTGATTAGGTCATATTGCACAGTGGCTATTTTTCTTCTGATAAATTATTTATTCAGGGATTTCAGCGAAAGTATCGTATTCTCTGCATCTGAGGCTTATCGCTTTGTTATTTCAAAAGAAATAAAGGAGATAAAATCTGGGGTAGATTGTGGCCCCAATAAAGTGCAAGATAACTTCATAATCTGTAGCCAAGTCGAGAGCAGCCGAGAAACGGGGTCACTACTGTTTATTGATGGTGTGACTTGCTGATAGAAGTGGCAGGAGGAGTTGGGAGTGTACAGATCTGTACGCTCTGCTCAGATTGCGTCAAATGCTGTAAAACTGATGAGGCAGTGCTTCACAGTGCAAATGAATAATGACCCAAAGCACACTGCAAAAGCAACCCAAGAGTTTGTCAAGACAAAGAAATGGGATATTCTTCAATTTCATTTAATCACCTTAACGCAACAGTTTACTGATGACAAAAATGAAGGCAGAGAGACCCACAAACACACAGCAGCTGAAGGTGGCTACAGTAAAAGCCTGACAGAATATCTGGGAAGTATTAGGACTATGTATAAAAATGGTTGTAATTCCTGAACAGTTAATCCAGTACTTCTGCTAAACCCCTTGAACTCAAGCTGAAAGTCAGCACTTCAGTCACGTCTTGATTGTATTGTTAAGACTTTAGCAACTTTACTTCTCCTACTTTACTGCTTCCAATCCAGTACTCTAACTGTACTCTTAAAAACTACTTGTGCTATTATTTAAGAGAATCAACTCTCTCAAACTCAAAGTTTTAATCAATAAGACAGTCAAACAAGTTTTGATCATCTCAGTAAAAAAAACAAACTCAAAAGTTCACAGAAAGTGTCACCATTCACTCAGTCTCTACAGTTATTAGTGGGATGCATTTAACTTCCACTCCTTATAAATACACCTTGGCTTTGGGATCTGCTCATACAAAGTACGGATCCCTCAGTGTTAGATCAACAAACTTTTTTCTTTACTGAGAGGAATAGACGGTGAATCATTCTTTAATCTGCAAGGCAACATCTGCCTCCGCAGGCATGTTTCATTCTGGACTGCTTTATGCTTTATACTTATGCTTAGCATTAAGATTCCTTATTCCCTTATGCTGTTTTTTTATGGTCATGCTTGATTCTCCTTTTTCTGCCGTCTGTTTTGATTAAATATTAAAGGTACAGCCCTTAAATGGTTCCAGTATTTTTTGTCAGATAGGAGTTTCTCTGGCCAGGCTGCGTTTATTTGTGTTTTAGTATTTATTGATTGCTGATTTAGCGATTTAGCACACCTGCTCATGCACGAAGAGTTGAGCTGATACATGAGAAGCAATGATGATGTTAACTGAATTGAATCCAGCTAAGTCAAAGCTTTGTGTTAAGTGGTAAACCTGTGATAATATGATGAGAGAGTGAGAGGGAAAGAGCCATTGACTGAGCTTTTCAGTCTTGTTAACTCTCTTGAACACAGTGTTCATTCACAAATTTGCTGTGAAGACACAAAGAAATGTTTTTGTTGTGTGATAACATGCAAACTCTGCATGCAAACATTTGGAGGCACCGTTCTCAGACACGGATCGATGCAGAGCCGTGAAAGATGCCAACCTCAAATGAGCCAGTGAAAATCGTGGTTGTTGTTGGTTCTTGTCAGTCTCATTATAAAGCGCGTTGCTTTGTGTGTGGGACCAGAACGCTTTTAGTCCTTGTTTTTTTTTTTTTTTTTTTTTTTTTTCCCTTCCCTCCTCTGTAAAATAGGACAGTGTTAAAGCATTCTCTCTCTCTCTCTCTCAGTCCTGGAACCAGCTAATGGGCCCTAAAAATATATACAGAACTTTGCAAAAATATGATGGCAGTGTAAATCACACAAGCTCAGGTTGAAACTTGTCATAAAGATTTCTACTTTAGTGTTGCTTATTCTACAGAATATGTGTTGTGTGAAAGTGGCAGTTTGATGACTCGCTGTATTTCCACTAAGCTGATGTTGCATTGACAGATTTTGTTTTTGTGTAAGACTGAATAAATGTGGATTTAAAAGTGAATGTACTTCTTCCAGAAAGGACGGTATCCTTTAATTGTATTGCGCAAATTCATGTGCAGGATGTTGATCCAGCATAATGTAATCATCCTAAAACGTAAATATACCTGCATGTCTCTATTCTACAGCATGAACCAGGTTTGATGTGCACAGTTGATTCCCAGAGAAAACTGAGCTTGGACATCATTGCTTATTTCTAAAATAAGAAAGAGGTTTACCTCAATCTTGTCTTATATTGTTTAGAGCCAGGTGGGAGTTTTCCTCTGCAGTTCATTTGTATTTTTCACTATTTATTTGTCAAAATTCAAGGGACCTGCTAGTAGGAAGTGTCTGACAGGTTTGTTCAGAGGATTTGATAAAAATGCAAATCTTTAACAAAGACGCTTCATAGTAAACTGATAACTAAGGCTGTTTATCTACCATTAACCTTCTGAGGGGGAAAAAAATAGATTGTTTTGTTACATGCTACATTCAGTATCTTGCAGTATCTAACCTGATGATGTCATAAGCTGTGCCCCTTTCTTTCCTATCAGCAACTCTTCATTTCTGTCACCTTCCCTCTGTTGTAGTGGGGATCACGACAGCCAGGGGCCGGACATGATTGGAGCTGGAAGCGGTGAGAAATTCTAACCTTCGTTTAGCTGCATGTTGCATAAACATAGCAGACTCTATTTTTTTAAGACTGATTGGTGTAAGTAAATATTTTTCATACTTGTGTGTATCCTCTGCGGCGTATACAGGCGGCCAGGGCCCGCCTGATGGGGCAGACGGCGAGGAGGCGGAGAGGTGTCCTATCTGCCTGGGCGTCCTGGCTGGAGGCGAACTCGCCATGCCTGATAGCTGCTGCCATGTCTTCTGCCTCAGATGCCTCCTCACATGGGCAGAGGTGACACTCAGATAACGCTAATATAGTAGTGGCACTAAGTGGAAGTGATTTTAGGTCATGTCATGTGTAGTGAACAATTATATATCTGGTCTGTCTGTGAATTAATCACTATATTCTGTCTTAGATCCAGAATGATATTTTAATGAGTATTAGTGCATTGACAACAAAGGTGACTTGGGATGTGAGAAAGCAACCAATGCCATCAAAGCCCGGTTTGATGTGCTAAAACTGGCTTTCTGTTTGTTAATGTTGGCTAACGTTACCTGCTAGCAAAGACACATATCAGTGTAACAGCTAGCAGGCTAACCGTAGTTTACTTCCTCACTAAAGTTGTTGCAGACAAGATGTTACCTGAAGCTCCTTATAACAAGTTTTTGTTGTGCTGGGTGTTTGTTGACATTAGTGGACTTTTGAGCTACATTTAGCTAGTGTTGCTCACCTTTGACACTGGGCCCCGGTCCACATGCTGTTGGAGGAAACCAGGGAAGTTGGGGAAGGTCTGATGATTTTAGTTATGTTTATTCTCTTTAAACTTGGCAGTAAAAAGCCTTGAGTACAGAGGGAAAAGTTCAAAGGTGTTAGCAATGATATTCTTGTGCCAGTACTCATGCCAAAAATAGCATCTAGTGATTTCCCTCATGTCAGACTGGAAAAGCCCGTAAGCCTTTAAGCATTCATGCCTTTCATTCGTATTAGTGTACTAATGATGTTTTGTTTGCTTTAATTTGAAGCTGCAGATGGCTCCTTCCTGCCCCGTGGATAGAAGACCTTTCAGTCATGTTTACAGATGGGACAGGATTCTCGGCTGTGTGCAGGTCAATGTGCTGTTTTCTCTGTTTACTGCTGTTGTTTTAAGCTTTGTTGAAATTTCCTGTGCTGTAAAGCTGAGACACCCGCTGCCTCCTGTTAACGAGAAATACGGAGCGTTATTTTCCCATGATGTCAGTTTATTTGAAGTGTATTTAAGAAGAATTTTAACAGCTGAAAAAAAAATTTGGTTGAAGTGGTTTTGAGGTAGCCTGAGATTGACCTAGAAGGTAAAGCCAGCAGTCAAAATTAGTTTTGTTTCCAAGTCACATGTAGGCCAGCTGTCAAGCCACCACACTGCCTCACATGACTTTTGTCTTTATATGTACTTAAAAAATAAATAAATAAATATGCTTCTATCCTCAAAGGTCCCTGTGAGGAAGCGACTGTCTCAAAGCGATGCTGAGAATTGCTGCTGTAGAAACCCTGAACAAAAAGTCTGTCTCAAGTGAGTGTTAGACTGTTTCTTTCTTAACATTACTGGGTTTCCTCTTAGGCCGGCCCTTGACATTTGACTGTGAGTGCAACCAAGAACTGATAAAATGGTTATCTTTTCAGAAGCAAGCCCACAAGAAGGTTGAGACGGCAAAAGGTGGAGAGGACGGCAGGCGCTAAAACAAAAGGACTTGTGAGGAAATGTATGTTAGAGCGCTTCTGCCCCAGAAATGTGGCTAGCCTTTTCTCGCATTGTGTCAGCAATCTCACGTCTTTAAATGTGTTTATAGGTAACGATGAGGATCCCTCCTCACTGAGCAGAAAAAAGGTAACTGCTTTGTTTTTTGTTTTATCTGTCCCACACACGTTTCACTGTTAGGTTTGATGTCACTGTTGATTCTTTGCATTTCTCTCTTCAGGTGAGAGGAACAGACTGCTGTACGTGGTCACCTCCTCCCTGTGTTTCATTAGTTACGTCAGCACAGGACGTGTAAGTGACACTGATTTAATGAAATAATATGTTAGTAGTTTTTTTTATAGTTTGTACTCTTTGTCAGAATTTTTTTTTAAAGTGCTTACAGCGATCATGTTTAAAGTGCGCTCAGTCGATCAGTTGGAGAAGTCAAAAAATTGGGTTGAATTCTAAACATAGTAGGTGGATCTTTAAAAAGTTTTATGGTATTAAACACATTAACATTAAAAGTTATTAGTGGAGTCACTGCACAAAACTCCAGCACACAGTGCCTCTTTGACATATTGCATGCATTAACGTCTTGCTGTTTTAGAAACAGGCCAGACTATGGTAAATGGTAAATGGCCTGCATTTGTATAGCGCTTTTCTAGTCCCTAAGGACCCCAAAGCGCTTCACACTACATTCAGTCATTCACCCATTCACACACACATTCACACACTGGCGATGGCAAGCTACATTGTAGCCACAGCTGCCCTGGGGCGCACTGACAGAGGCGAGGCTGCCGGACACTGGCGCCACCGGGCCCTCTGACCACCACCAGTAGGCAAACACGGGGTTAGGAAACATCTTGGGCAAGACTATGTTTCACATCCTATGTCAGTAAGGCTTTATTGATAGGACAGCTCTGAATCATGGTTAACTTCATTCACGTGCAGTGATGAATTATTGTGCTAACTGTGCACTATTAACATGTCACCTAAACAACCAAAGGTTGACTTTTTATGTGTAAGCAGGATTAACTGTAAGAGTAGACTGATACATTGTAGCTTAACAGTTTTAGCTCATGTCTTTAAAAATAGAAAAAATAAAAAACTTACAAAATTCTCGATGCTGGCAGAGGGTCTCCTGAGGCTGCAGTGTATTGACAGAAACTCTGAAAACGATAAAGAAAACATCCTTACCAACTCCGTCAGTGGAACTGTTTTATTCCCGTGGTTTTCAACCCACTGGGGATAGAGCAACTGAAGGTGGAAACATCAGGGAAACTAAGATGAATAAACATTGATTTTGTAATGTGCTGACCTTCAGTTCACTCAAATTTGACTTCAGGCAGACATGCCAGAAAAAGTTGGTGTTTGGATATGGAAAGGTGCAAGTTTAATGACACTCCTGAAGAAAACCACAACTCGTGGTGGTTAAAACTGGTGCCTGAAAGCGTTTCTGAAACTCCCCACACTGTGTGTGGAAGATGTTTCGGTTCGGATATCGTTTGGAGCGGCAGTGATTTTTTTTTTTCTTTTCTTTTCACACTGATAAACAAGTTGGAAAAATGTTGTAAATTTAACCACATACTTTAGCTTCTTGCTTTTATTTTTGAACTATCATCAGTGTATTACATGAAAATTAGACAGATGTTTTTACATTTGTGTTTCCATGGTGATCTTGGTCATCACTGCATCATAAAGTGGTATTGAGGAGCACTTAAAAAGTAACTTGTAAAATTAGCTGTAAGTATAGACCTTTTTATAGATATAAAGTCTGCTTCTTCTAAGAATAGGTAACATCAAATAATTGACAGATTACAGTTTAGACCTATTTTAACTGTAGAAACCAAAAAATATCTCATGTTCAGAAGCTGGACGGCAGGGCAGATGGGTAAATCTACTTCTGAACATGAGATATTTTGGACTATAACTTTACATTTGAAATTCAAATTTGTAACTCTTACCCTGCTTTCACTGTCCTTCAGTGCAGATCCTGAGTGGATGGCAGAAGATATACCATATGACACTGGACTCAAGCAGTGCAAGCCCCAGGTGCAGCACTGTCCCTGGCTCTCTCCTGCTGCTCCCATCCCTGCTAATGGCACCTCAAGGTAATAAAATTCCCACTGCTGTGACCGTTTTCACAAACTGACAACATCTTTCATTAGATCCTATCCACAGCCTCAGTTTGACACTCGTGGTTTAGTCTGTCAGTCAGGACTATAGAACAGCGCACACAAGGAATTGTCCTGAGTATAAAACACAGGAGCTTTAAAACTGCACACTGAAATGTTTCACTTGATAAATTCTTGAAAAGTTTGTTTTGGTAACATTGATTGGGGTCCATTCAAACAGGACATTAGAATGAGTTCTTCTTTGGGTTTTTGGGACTTTAAAATTGTGGAAAAGTAGGAATGAAGAACGCACTGAGATAAAATCTGACCTCTAGTTGTTTGTTGGTTTTACAGGCAGAGTTTCCATGGAACCAGTTGGAATCACAACACGTTTCCATTTGGATTTGGCTCATTTCCATTTACCTCCAGCTCACCGTTCACCCCGAGCAACTTTGGTGAGACACATTCGACACAGTTGACTTTTTTTCTATGATCATGGTGACCATGTCTCGTTTAGTTAGACTAGTACTTTGATAGCGTTCCATTCGTACACATGATACAGAGCTTTATTCTGTTCTGTTAAATGTTTATGCAAATACTGCCTACACTGTCACACAGTGATGGCAATATGGATCTGTTTTTTTTGAACCACTGACTTTAGTGGATAACCTGCTCTGCCCCCACATTTAATGTTTGCTACAAAGTTTATACACTTTGTGTTAAAAGGGAGTTTTTCACTGTTGCCAAGTTCTTTCTCATTTTGATATTTTGATTTATTGATTAGCATCCAAATATCTCAGTGAATACAGAATAAAGATTACCACAAAGCAAGAAAGCACGAGACAAGGCTAATCGAAAGGTATTGGCTGAAGCATATGCTTATTACGCCAACCAGACAATCCTCATAGGGGATTGTCTGGTTGTTGGGGTTTTCTGTTTCATGTTGTATGGTCTCTAGGTGACTGTAGTGACTGTATGGATGGATGAAATGTAGAAGAACCATTAAAGTCTTGAACTAGATATCAATAAGAAGTAAAATCAAATGACTGTATTCAAACGGCAGCTGCTGTTCATAGGAAACACTGGACCAAAATAATAGTGAATCACAGGCTTCTATAACCAGTCTCTCTCCCGTGTAGTGTTTCAGGGTGTTGTCTGCGCCATCACGTGTCCCAAAGGAGGAGAGAAGAGAGGTGGCCGAGCTTCAACCTCCAAAGCCCCCACCAAAGAGACAGAGTCTCTACCGTCGAGACGATCAGGACGCAACAACAGCAAAACTCAAGAAGAGACTCCTACATCTGACCCTTCAACACCTCCACAGTCCAGTTTGTCAGACTCCGACTCATCTGCTAGCCAGTCCACAAGGCCTGGCAAGGCTTCTCAGGTGCCGGCCAAGAGGAAAGGGAAACGAGTGACAAACCGAAAGGCTAGCGGCAAACGGAAAGCTACAACGAGAAAAAAAAGCTCTCCGGAAGTTGTTAACAGTCCAGCAGCTAGCGAGGAGGAAGCACAGGAGGACGCAGTGGAAGAGGCATGTGAGGAAGTGCAGGAGGAAGCACAGGTAGAGGCACAGGAAGCATCACAGGAGGAGGAAAATGACGTGAGTCAAAACAGGGAGGAGGTGGAGGAAGAAGAAGAGGAAGATAAAACTGAACAGGAGCAGGATGGAAGTCACTCAGAACAGCAGCAGTCTGATGCTGAAGATGGTCTCAATGAGGAACAGGATGGTTTCAATTCCTCTGATGAGCAGCGAGCCGGAGGAGCTATGAATTATGTGGGACAGGAGAGTGAGGAAGCTCAGGAACAAAGTGATGAGCACGAGCAAGAAGAGAAAGCCGACGAAGGTGAGAGTGACGTCTCATGTCCCTCAGGATCAGCTGTTAGCAGCCCTGGTTTGTGCTCTGAAGGAGTCGAGAGCAAAAAAGAGAAGGAAGAGCAGGCCAGTCCAGTTTCCTCTGGAGAAAAGCATCCAGAGGAAAGGACTTTGCCATCCCCATCCCACTCCTCCACACAGAATGCTCTGGAAGATGTAGTGTCTCCACAGTGTGACGAGCAGGTGGAGCAGGATGATGAAATGGACATTTGTGCAGAGTCAGAAGATGCCAACAATGAAGAATCTTCAAAGAAAGTGAAGGCTGAATCATGTGGGAGTTTAGCACAACCTGGTTCTCCCTCTGCTCCAGAGGAAAATGTAGCTGACCAAGAAGCGAAAGCTTCAGAGGTCATTGAGGCAGAAATGCTGGCATCAATAGAGCATTCGGGGGTCGACAACTCTGTGGAAGGATCCAAGGATGACACAAGTGTTGTCCCCATGGACTGCAGTTCACCCACGAGCGAGCATGGGAACAGCCCCGTTTTGGAACCTCCGAGTGAGACTGCTTCCCCTGCTCCTGTAGAACCACCTCCTACAACTTCTGAAAGCCACGTCACCAAAGATGAAGGCGCCAAGGACAAAAGGGAGAGAGACAGGAGCCAAGAGAGGAAGAATGGCAAGCAGCGGAGATCTCGCTTCCACTCTCCAACTTCCACGTGGTCACCTAAGAGGGACTCAAAGAGAGAAACATGCAGGCGTTCACGTTCACGGTCTAGAGAACGTGACAGCAGCCCTTCCCCGAGGCGCTCTTCACGGGCTCGCAGCAGAGAAAGAGACAGGGACCGGGATGGAGACAGAGACTATTCTAGGAGAGATCGTAGTCGGGACAGAAGGAGGCGACGGTCCCGCTCAAGATCCCGGTCAAGGTCCCGGTCTAGATCTCGATCTAGAACAAGATCACACAGACGAGGGCCCAGCCCTGAATGGTCGACATCTAGAGAGCAGTCTCCTCAGAGGAAGGAGCGTAGAAGCTGGAGATCTGGAGCCGGTGGTGGGTCTGGCAGTGAAGGACGGAGGTATCACGGCAGCGCTGGCCACTTTGAAAATGGTGTCCCTGCAGAAAGTTCTCCTGATCGCCAGAGCTCAGACAATCCCGATTGGGTTACAGAAAAGATTCGAGGAGATGCTGATGGAAGGAACCGGGACTTCGGGTACAGCAGCAGCTCACGCTGGGAAGACCATCGTGGAAGTGGTGGGAACAGAGGAGAACAACGAAGTCGAGGGGGCCCTGGAGGGTTTGAACGTGGCCGGGGCGGAGGACGTGGTGGTGGCAACCGCAACTTTTACAACCAACAGGAAGAAATGTCTGACAGCCGCTGGCAGTCGAGGAACAACTTCTCAGGTACAGGCAACAATTCAGGGAACGACGCATACAGCCGCTTCAATGAAAACCGAGGCGGCGGGCGCAGGAAAGAGCCTGAGCCAGGCGAGCCTATGGTTGACCGCTCAGGCTGGTCCTCTGCATCCAGCTGGGCTGTCAGGAGGACACTGCCTGCAGATGTTCAAGACTATTACTCAAAAAGGGAGAGAGGCACGGGCACGTGGAGCCGGCAGGAGGAAGAGCAGCAGCCACCAGCTGCAGCAGGTGAGACCTCTTTATTTTGTCGATACTCCTCCAAAAAATCAGGCATCACTGTGTTGTCTGCACTGCAGAGTTGAAAAGTAAAGAAGCATGTTATACATTATGGTGGTATGTGTTGAATATTCTCTTTGAGCCAACGAGAAGATAATTTTAGTTCATGTCTGAGGAGAGAACAACTAGAAATTACCCCCAGGTATCTGCACTCCATTCGATTTAGAGGAAACTGTGATTTCTTTGAAGTTAATTTATTCCTTTGAAAGTCTCACAGCATCTATTTTTGATATAAGGCGGCTCTTTTCATTCTGCCTTCTGCGAATCCTGTCCTGCACTTTTTTATATAAACCTACGTGAATAAGCACAGACAGTTTTATTTAGCCTCTCACATTCACTGTCCCCTCAACATTTTTTCATTATTATTTGTGGTCCTTGTTCTCCAGATCCTCCAAAAAGCGATCCTCCTCTCCAGGCAGTCCCCGGTAATGCTCCGGTGCCTCTGATGAACGTGATTCCACCTCATCCTCCGCAGCTTAATGTTATTCATCACTACCCCATGCAGGCCCCACGAGGAGCCCTGCCGGTCAGCTTGCAGCCTGCAGCACCCTATGCCATGCCTCCTCAGGTCCCCATGCATCTCCACCCTGCTGTGCCGCTGCTGCAGGTGCCCGCTGTGGGTGCTCAGGGCCTCCCACCTCCTCCACCACCACCTCCACCAATGCAGCAAGGCAGCCAGACGGCAGCGGTTCAGCCAGACGGCCACGCTGCACAGGTATGGTAGTCTTGGCAGGATTAGTTTCCAATTCCTGAATGTCTAATGTTTTTATTTATTTATTTTATAAATGGGCACAATAACTGTCTCCAAGCAGTTCTTCCCATAATTCTCTCTGTGATTTTTCCATTTTGCATTAGATGGCCAATACCAAGGTGAGTTTTGTGAAACCAGCATTGCTTCCAACCCCAACCAAAGCTGGGGTTGTAGCAGTGACACAAGGCCAGCCGGCACCAAGCCAGGCGCTGCCATCCTCTACAACTCAGCCCGGCCAGCATAACAAGGCCCAGGCTGACAGCTCCAAAAAAGAAAAGGTAACTGATCTGTCACTCCATCAAAGGTCATTCAGTAAAGTTTTTTTCTTCTCTGCCCTTTTCTGTTTGTTGTCTTTTGGATTATCCAAGTTCCTCTTACTGTTGCAGAAACAACAGATCCAAGAGAAAGCTATAAATGAAGTGAAGACAGCCATCAAACCATTTTACCAAAAGAAGGAGATTACAAAGGAGGAGTACAAGGAGATTGTGCGCAAGGCAGTAGAGAAGGTAACCCCTCAGATTTCTTTTACTGTCATCTGCATTTTTAATGCAATCAGAGCCCAATACACGGCCTTTAAATTATATTGAATGCAGACACCTAGCTGTGTGGTAGCCAGGTGTAATGTTCACACAAACTCTGAGAGCAGCTAGCTTATTATTGTTATCATTATTGAGTGTATTTGCCAACAGTTGCTGCTAACATTAGATATTTTTGTGAAGGCCAAATAAAATGCCGCTGCTTTTTAAAACAACCACATACAGACTGTTACATTTAGGGATCAGTATTTCCTGACTTATTGTGTCTGGCTTTTCTTCCACTTCAGGTGTGTCACAGCAAGAGTGGGGAGGTGAACTCTGGTAAGGTGGCCAACCTGGTGAAGGCCTACGTGGACAAATACAAGCATGCCCGCAAGAAATGAAACGTCGCCCTGCTGCTGAGGTGGCAAAAACCCTCAAAGACCCATTGAGCTGCTCAAGTGCAATTTCTTCTCCTTGGAATTTGGCCTCCGAGCTGAAAGATGATGGAGAGCCAGCTTTTTTTTCCCCTTTTCTTTTTTTGATATCTCTACCTTTTATTGAATGATGAAGATTTTTTTCTATAGATTTTCATATTTTGTCAGAAAAGAACAACCCAATCAGAAATTGTAATGCAAGAGCCCTTTATTTTGCATAGATCATGTGACTTGGGAACTACTGTAAAGAGCGCAGGCTAGTGTGGGGAGAGGGGGTGGGTGGGGTGGATGATGTTAAAGATGCACCACTCAGTGAAAGACATTTCCAGGGTGCCAGCTGGTACAACAAATTTCTCTGTTAGGGCATCCTGATCGCTTCTGAACTGAATATTGTCAGTGTCCTTTTTTAAATGTTAAATAATATTTCAGATGAGATCCTAGTTTATTGCCTTTATCAATCTGTGTGGCCCAGTGATGGGCTGGAATCTAATGAACGTGATTGTAATCAGGGCCCTGATTGGACCCAAACTGGGTTAACCAATCAGCAGTGAGTGTATAATGTGAGCTGTAGCTCCTGGGTGGGAGGGGGTAGTTTAGAAACTCCACCCCCTTGCTTGAATGTGTAATAAGTGTTTGAGTATACATGAACTGTGGAAGCTATCCAGAGAGTAGTTGAATAAATTAGCTGCCTCCTAACGTGCTTTTGTGTGTGTTGTCACAGGAGTTGCATGAAAGACTTCCTGTTAGAGCGCCGGGTCACTGTAAGATTTAATTGCAGGCTACACGGTGTGACATGAATCTAATAAACAATATCAAGGTAGATATATGTAGAGTGACCAACAGCGTTGGTGCGTTCATGGTCGTTGGAGAACAGCGTGACATGAAGAGAAATGCTCTTTTTCTTAGGTTTCTTTTATGGTACTGTGCAAAAGTCTAGAGCCAACAATGTATTGAAACGTGTAGACATACATGGATACATACTGGGTCTAAACAAAAAAGCTGACTGAGTCTGACTGTTCCAGTGTCTTTTTCTGTCTTTGCTTTTACTGTATTAGCAGTGTGTTTGGGATCATCATCATGATGGAACAGGAACATCACCAACACCACTGGCTGACAAGCACCCCAAAACCAAAGCCTCCCCCGTGTTTTACACGTGGTTGTAGACACTCACTGTTTTATCCTGTCTGCGCTTAGTGACAATAATTTAAAGCAGGAATGTGGAATTAACATCTCAATAAGACCTGATTTTCAGTCCAGCTCTTGAGTAATTTGGCATACCCTCAGTCTTTTCTCCGTTTCCCTTCCCTGTTTCTAATGAGGTGTAAGTGAACAGTAGACGGATGGATTTTTCTTTTAACGACATGACTTTCAGAATACTGTTCCTCTGCTGTAGATCAGTTTTTAGGCTTTCCTTAAGTCTTCTTTGGCTGCTTTTGTTTGTCAAATTTCCTCAAATTTGTAGAAGGACACACTAAACGTCTGTGTGTCCTTATATCGACTGGGATTTGCCAATTTTTCAGCTACTAGCGATACTATTTTTCCTGGTTTTTTTTTGTTTGTTTTGTTTTGGGTTTTTTTTGGGCTGTCAAATGGTTTCATCTTTTCAGCTTTATAGATACACTAAAGAAATTTGGGAAAAATGTATTTTTGCAACAGGCTGCAAGTATCTAAGTGCTTAAAGAAGTTAAAATGGGTTCTTTGCTAAGTTGTCTGTTACTCTGTAGACACAACACTGGTTCGTCCCTTGAGTTATGCTTGAATAATTCATAAGTCAGTGTTAAAGCATTCCTCTGAAAATGGTCAGGCACAAGGACTGGACTGACCTCTGCAGTGCTGTTGCTAATGACTGCTTTTAACAAAATTACAATGCAGTCTGGCTCTTTGGAAACAGGATTCTTGCAAAGTACTGTAAAACAGTCACATATTAGATTAGATAAAACTTTATTAATCCCTCGGGTGGGTTCCTCCGGGAAATTTGGTTTCCAATAGCACAGCACCGACAGAAGTTACAGAATGTGAGCAGAAATGTACCATATATACACACACAATACAGAGACGTATATAAATACAGAGTATACAAAAGGGATAAATAGGAATACGAATACAAGGGAATTGCACATTTCACAGTATTGTGAGTCTATTGCACCGTTGGATATTAACAAAAAGTATTGCACAGTGAAAAGGCACTACAGCTTAGTTCCCTCCTCCTTTGTCCTCCTGTTTCCCCTCCCTCTCCCCTCCAGAGAGGAGTTAAACAGTTTGATAGCGTGTGGAACAAAGGAGTTTTTAAGTCTGTTGGTTCTTGTCTTTGGGAGAAGCAACCTGTCACTGAACAGACTCCTCTGGTTGTTTATGGCCGTGTGCAGAGGATGCCCAGCATTGTCCATAATGTCCAGCAGTTTCTTTTGTCTTTTTCTCTGCCACTATCACCAGAGTGTCCAGCTTCATGCTGACCACAGAGCCAGCCTGGATGAGTCCTTCTTTGCTGTGCTGCTCACCCAGCACACCACAGCATAGAACAGTACTCCAGCAACCACAGACTGGTAAAACATCCTCAGGAGCTTCCTGCAGATGTTGAAGGACCTCCGCCTCCTGAGGAAGTACAGTCTGCTTTGGCCTTTTTTATACAAGTGCTCTGTGTTGCATGACCAGTCTATCTTATTGTCCACCCACAGCCCGAGGTACTTGTATGCGTTGACCACCTCCTCTCTCTCTGTCTGAACTGGCAGTGGACCTGATCTGGACCTCCCGAAGTCCACAACCAGTTCCTTGGTCTTTGAGGTGTAGAGTTGGAGGTGGTTTATGTGACGAACTCCACATTACCGTCGTGTTAAACCCACTATGTGTGGTGGCTGTAGCTCAGGTGGCAGAGCAGGTCAGCCACTAATCAGAAGGTCGGTGGTTCGATCCCAGGCTGCATCCTGGCTGCATGCCAAATATCCTTGGGCAAGATACTAACCCCGTGTTTGCCTACTGGTGGTGGCACCAGTGTCCGGCAGCCTCGCCTCTGTCAGTGCGCCCCAGGGCAGCTGTGGCTACAATGTAGCTTGCTATAGCCAGTGTGTGAATGTGTGTGTGAATGGGTGGATGACTGAATGTAGTGTAAAGCGCTTTGGGGTCCTATGGACTAGAAAAGCGCTATACAAATGCAGGCCATTTACCATTTACTATTCTTTCACATTAGTGTTCATGTTTTAGATTAAACATCCCAGTTTGCACGATTATGACACATTTTTGTTTCCCATCCAGACATAAACATGTTGAAGATGCACCTCTTTCACTTAGACATGCAAACAAATTGAGTCTTAACTCTGCTATCATCCAATTCATGTGTTAGGCACAGACTCATATTAAAGTCGACTCGTCCCCAAAAAGAACAAGAAGAAAGCATGTGGAGGACAAGGACCAGCCTGAGATAAGAGTCCTGCTGATGATAGGGCATCTGTTCATTGAAAGATGTTTGTTTTTTTCAGGCCGACATCATTTGTGTACCTAAAATTGTTACGAATTCACAAATTCAGGTAAGAAAATAATCATGAAATCTGCATTTGTGGGTGAGCTTCCGTGAACTCTGAGCCCATGTTTGAAGGAGGGAGGAGTATCTACAACTATGAGCTACAACTCTGGTCTCCTCCCCAATTTGTGCTTAAAAAAATGGCAGTCAAACCCTGCAAATATCAGAAACGTAACCTCTGGACTTTCAGTTACGATGGCAGATTGACCAGCTGTTAAAGGTATTCTTGCATCAGAATGAAGTTTCATTTTGACCTGCCCCTTAAAACTATTCAGGGTACACACCACACAAATCCTGAAATGAAGTCTCAACACACTTGCATAGCTTCAGTAAAACAAGTTGCAGTGAAAAACTCATCTTCCTTGGCCTAAACACACACACACACACACACACACACACACACACACACACACACACACACACAGAGAGAGAGCGCTTAAGCCAACTGAATTGGTGCCATGGATGAACCTTGGTGTCTGTTCCTTGGAGCACAATGTCAACCTCCGTCAGCTTGGGGGCAGCATTGTCAAGCTGGTGTTTCAGCTCTGCAGAAATCTTTCTCTGGAGAAATAAACTAAAACTCAAAATTATCTGAGCCCACTGCTTCATTTTTAAAAGACAGTGGAGTTGAAGTTGTCTCCATGTGAACAAACACTCACTTTGTTAAATACTAAAGAATCTGAAAGACGTGTGTGTTTTAACTTTTCTTTTCTTTGAATTAAACACTGCCTCCTACAGGCATTGATTGGCTTACATTTCTAAAACAAAGCCCTCAAAGGTACTTTTTGCAAATTGCAACTAAAACTTCATCCACCAGTGGGCAGTGTTTTTAATTTTTAAAAGGGCTGTTGCTGTTTTTTTTTTTTTTTTTGACAGCTTGTTTTTTTAACTGCACTTTTCTCCTCATGAAGCTTTTCCTTTTCTCACACTGTTGTAAATAAAATTTTATTTTCATTGATAATAAATTTTACATTAACCTGCTGCACCATCTTATGGTACAGAATGGTATTACAGCAAAATATGGCCTGGGTCTATCTAAGCTGAACTTGGTCTCTCTCTTTAGCACGGTGCATAGGTGTTTTGGAGATTAAAAAAACAAACAACTAAACATAGTAGTTCTTCCACATTCTGTTGTTGGCTTTAGCTTGGAGGTTTTTTTTAGGTTCTTAGGCCACAAGTCAAAAAGACAAAACATAAAACCAGCCTGACAGTGGACAAGAAAGAGTGTACACAGCTCAAGTTACCATTTGTCTTTGATTTATTTGGACCGTAATTACAGGATATACATAGTGTTTCATTGAAACAACAGTGTAACACTGGTGGGCAAAGCCCTCTTTGCTGCTGAGGTCAAGAGTTGGTTGACGTACTCTCAAGCGGAGATGTGCAGAAACAACATTTTCTGCACATCTCCAGTGTGATGGCATCAGCCACACAGGGGTAAATTAGTCCATTTTTCACTTTATTATTTTGCTTTGCAGTTTTCTTCATTAATCATTTGGTTAAACCTAACACTGGTATTATGAGGCGCGCACATAGTAACATTGTGTGGTTTTTCTAAAATGTTTTGTTATATTATGTTTCTCTTTCTTTGAGTTAGCTGGGTTTGGGCGGTGGCTGTTTCCTGTCTGGGCAAAAGGCGTGGCTGAGGACTCTGGGGACAAAATGCCTGCTCAGCAGGACCAACCATGAGCTTACCAGGAGCAGGGGTGTTTTAGGCTTAGTTAGGTTATTCTGTGCTTAGTTAATATTAGTGTGTGTTTTTGTTTTCCCCCCTATTGTGTTCAAATGGTTTGGCCAAATCATTATAAAAGCTACCCTCATGTGTCTTTGTAATTAGGTCAGTTTGTGAGTTAAG
>NW_005187531.1:806784-808993 GCF_000239375.1 Pundamilia nyererei | reverse complement strand
AGTTTTATTTTATTTGAAATTACACTCACGATACAACTGAGGCAATCTGGAAGGCCATACCATTTAGGGACATGCACAATAGGGGGGGTGCGTTTTTAAAATGCCCCCCCTCCCCCCCGGGGCTGTATTTTTGATTACAATATCAACAAACTGTCCGTGTTTCAGGTGCTCGGTGCTGTACAGCGCCTCCGGTGGCTGTGAATACATGATCAGGAGACGTTGACTGGAAGGAATGAAACGAGGCGGGAGGAGTCTTTTCCTGATGCTGTAATAATGTTCAGCTCCAAGTGTCACAGTGGGACGGAACGGACACACGCGCAGGCTCTGAGTTGGGAAACACAAGAATCTTTATTACAGCACACCAGGTGATCTATTTCCAGAGGTGAGGGGGGAAGCCGGGCTCCGGGGGTACACACCAAGGGAAAAGACGCTGAAAGTCCACACGCACTCCGTCCACTCCTCACGCTCTTCTCCACACTCCACAGAAAACATGATGACGTACTCCACTCCTCGCACACTCAATCACTCAGGAAACACAGGGGTTGGTCCAGGGAATGCGGGTCGGCAATGGTCCAGCGACGAGAAACACAGAGCTGCAGTCCTATAAAGGAGCTGGAACACTCTCGTAACGAGCCACAGGTGCGTGTACCAAGGGCAGAAGCCCACAGGTGAGCTCCGCCCTAGCAGAAGTAGGAGGGAAAGAGAGGAAGGGAGAGAGCAGGAACAAAATGAAAAACATATGTAGCCATACTGAGACGACCGGGTAGGCACAGGGACCTGACACCAAGACTCGCAGACACTCGTGTTGTCTCTGGCTGGGGTGATTGGTCTTGCACCAGTTGCATGCTTCGGTGCCGTACTC
This sequence comes from Pundamilia nyererei, assembly GCF_000239375.1. Classification (NCBI taxonomy): domain Eukaryota; kingdom Metazoa; phylum Chordata; class Actinopteri; order Cichliformes; family Cichlidae; genus Pundamilia; species Pundamilia nyererei. The sequence goes on along the minus strand of NW_005187531.1, from coordinate 808,131 downwards.
GTTGATCACTAGGTCGAGTAGGTGATACACCTACGCAGTTTTCACGGTATCGACGAGTAAAGAAGACGCCCAACCGTCAAGCTCGGCGTCTTGCCGCTCGCCCGCCGCTGTCACACTCCGCGTCGGACAGTATCTCTCCCTCTTCCGAGGAACTGTTAGTTGAGCCGTCCGAGGAACTGTCCTCCTCGTCGCGACGCAGGGGTGCAGAGTCCATCTTTTTCTTTTTATCTCCCTCGGTATTGAGCGAGGGAGAAGGTTTTGACAAAAAAAAAAAAGTTTCAGAACGAACGAGACAATCGCCTTCTATTGAAAATACTAGAAAGGGGGGCTAATTTTTTTTTTTGTTGTTGTTTTATAGCGACTTCATAGAACAGCTACAGCATAGGAAAACATTCAGTGAGTGAGTAAGTAAGTAAGTAAGTAAGTACATAGACTGCATTAGAACTAAAAATCCTAGAAAACAAGTGAAATGAAACTCAGCCTTCATAGTGTAACAAGGAGAAACGGGGTGGGTTTAGCTAAGCGAACATTGCCAGTGTACAATTTAACTGAGAATATCCAAGGGCTCCACGGAGCCCCATGAGAACACAAGATGTAAAGTACGCTCCTGCGCCAAATAATCCCAGGGAGGCGAGGCCGAAGAATTTCCACCGCTCCTTCAATTCGATCCTCTCCTTATCTTCCCTTTTTCTTTGTTCTTCCTCCTTTCTCCTCTTCAGCCTTTCTCCTTCGAGTTTCTTCTGGGCCGCCTTATACATCTCGTTGGTGTAGTGGTTTCCTCCATTGAAATCCACCATTTCATCCATTTCATCCAAAAGACAGCCCCAGAGTGTCGATCACAGCGATATTTCTTCCGTCTTCGCCCTCTGCCTCTTTTCTGAGACAGCCGTCGGTGACAGACTCAGGCGAAACGTCTTCTTTGAAAGCGTTCGCATCCCCCAGGATGGTGTTTCCGGATGCACTCTTTCCCGATCCTGTTTTACCGACCAGAAGGAGTCTCAGTTCTTCACGGGTCGCAGAGCCTGCGGGGTTGGGGAAATGATAGTAACATTTGAATCATTCCAGAAAAAACAAAACAAAAACATAAAACACTACGTTACACTAGGCTATTCTTTTGTTATCTTTGTATTGATATTGACAGCAAGCAGTTTGTCCACATAAAGCGAGTAACACAAGCAGCACACAACCCTGGGATTGCACTTTACCTTTGTATTGATGTTGACAGCACAAGCAGCACACATCCCTGGATCCAGCCTTTGGTTGCCAACGTTTTCAGTAAGCTAAGAAAAGAAGAAAGAAAAAAGAGGTGAAATTAAGGAACATTCAAGGAAAGTATTTCAGATCCGA
>NW_005187531.1:804279-805709 GCF_000239375.1 Pundamilia nyererei | reverse complement strand
GAGGAAAATGTTTTAAAAAAGGGAAAGGAGGATGAGGAGACACTGAGGGTCCGAGGTCTAAACGGAAGGCTGTGTTCAGGTAACCCGCCCTCCGCAGACCTAAGCGTACGCTAGCGAGGCTCTTGAGAACGATGTAGAGGGAGCAAGGATGAGGAGGAGGCAAGGAGTGTCTGAAGTCCAAACGGAGGGCAGTGTTCAAGTAATGGGCAGGCCAAGCAGCTGCTCTCTCACTAGCGAGGCGCTTGAGAACGATGTAGAGGGAGTAAGGAGTATGAGGAGCAACGGAGAGCCCGAGGTCCAACTAGAGGGCGGTGTTCGCGAAACCGGCCATCCGCAGACCTAAGCATACGCTCGCGAAGAGCATAAACGGAGGGCCGTGTTCACATAATGGGCAGGCCAAATGGCTGCTCTTTCACTAGCGAGGCACTTGAGAACGATAAGAGGGAGCAAGGAGGACACGGAGGCACGGAAAGCCCGAGGTCCTCACCGACGGGGTGTTCGTGAAACCGGCCTTCCGGAGACCTAAGCGTACGCTAGCGAGGAGCATGAGAACGATGTAGAGGGAGCAAGGATGAGGAGGAGGCAAGGAGTTTCTGAAGTCCAAACGGAGGGCGGTGTTCGCGTAATAGGCAGGCCAAGCAGCTGCTCTTTCACTAGCGAGGCACTTGAGAGCAATGTAGAGGGGGCGAGGAAGACGGGGAGCAATGGAGATCCCAAGGTCCTCACCGAAGGGTGTGTTCGCGAAACCCGCCCTCCGCAGACCTAAGTGTACGCTAGCGAGGTGCATCAGAATGATGTAAAGGGAGCATAGATGAGGAGGAGGCAAGGAGTGTCTGAAGTTCAAACAGAGGGTGGTGTTCGCGTAATAGGCAGGCCAAGCAGCTGCTCTTTCGCAGGCGCAGGAGAACAATGGAGAAGGAGCAAGGAGGACGAGGAGCAACGGAGAGCTCGATGTCCTCAACGATGGCGGTTTTCGCAAAACCCACCCTCTGCAAACCTAAGCGTACTCTAGCGAGGAGCGTGACAAGGATGTAGAGGGAGCAAGGAGGACGAGGAGGCTCGGAGAGCCTGAGGTCCAACCGGAGGGCGATGTTCGCGTAATAGGCAGACCAAGCAGCTGCTCTTTCACTAGCGAGGCGCAGGAGAACGATGGAGAAGGAGCAAGGAAGACGAGGAGCAATGGAGAGCCCGTGGTCCTCACATAAGCCCAATTACGCGTACCTGGGGTTGTTCTTATTTTCTTCAATCAGTGATGAATAGTAAGATGTTCTGGCTTTGCGGAGAGCTTTCTTATAAAGCAGCAAAATATTTCTCCAGGCTAAATGATGATCCTCTAAATTTGTGACACGCCATTTCCTCTCCAGCTTATGAGTCATCTGCTTTAGGGTACGTGTTTGAGAATTATACCACGGAGTCAGGTACTTCTGATT
>NW_005187531.1:801646-802959 GCF_000239375.1 Pundamilia nyererei | reverse complement strand
AAAACTACAGAGTCTGACATTGTTTTGGCAAAGTTGCACACCGATTCAATATTGATTTTAGTGACCTACAAGGCCCAGGTCCATGGTGTCCGTATATGTACCAGCTTCTCTAAACATGTGCCAGACTATGTGTTCAAAACAGTCTTGAAGGACAGGTATGGCCCCCTCTGGCCATGTCTTCACATCTCTCAAAACTGGTCGGGTCTGTTTGTTGATAGTCTGTAGACCGGAATGAGAAGTATGGAGATGTGGTTTGATTGTCCAATGTGGGGGAGGGATATTTCTGTAAACAAGGTCTAACATGTCGTCATCTCTTGTTGCAAGGTCAATGTTTTCATGAAATTCGGGTAGAACTGATTTAAGTGCAAACTTATTAAAATTCCCAGTGACGATGAAGAAGCTGTCAGGGTGGACTGTTTGCACATCACTGATAATCTTGTAGTGTTCACTGAGTGCTCCACTAGCTTTATCATTAATGCTAGCACTAGGTGGGATGTAAACAGCAATGATGATCACCACAGTAAACACTCTTGGGCATCTGACTGCCAAGACCTCCTCAAGTTCTGAACAATGCACTGAAACAATCACTGCATTTCTACACCAGCTGTTTTTGATGTCAGTAAACAGTCCGCCACCGCGTGTCTTACCAAAGAATAAGGGGTCTCTGTCGGCACGGTAGCTGGCTAGCTCATCTAGCTGAATAGGGCAGTTTGCGAGTCTGCGTGCCTCCGTGTAGCCATGTTTCAGTACAAATAAGAACACAGTGGTGTCCTATTTCTTTCCAGGAGTTTAGAAGTAGCCTTAAACAGTCCAGTTTATTTTCTATGGAGCACACATTGGAGAGCAGAAGAGATGGAAGCGCTGGTTGTCTACGGTTAGCTTTTATCCTAGCATGGATCCCGGCTTGCTTACTGCGCTTTCACATCCTTGCACACGGTTTTTGACAGACTTCCGGGCAGATGCTGAGACACGATGGGGCCATAAACCGTCTGTTCAGAGCTCACAAAATGCCGCAGCAGCACAGTTTTTCCAGTGTGTCTCCATCTAGTTGAGTTTGCTAGCGTTTTCTTAACTCTAAAAGTTGCTGGCAGTTATAGACGTGTTTGCCTGTAGTTCCAACACACATTACAACTTTACATTAAACCAGAACTTAAATAGAACTTTATAAAAATAAATAATAGCACCATAGTTTGGACCAGGGCCCTGTTTCAGGAAGCCGGTTTAGTGCAAACTCTGAGTAAGTATACCCTGAGTTAACGAAAACTCTGGGTTTTCGGTTTCACAAAGCGAGTTTAGATTAATTCTGAGTGAGT
>NW_005187531.1:793394-799519 GCF_000239375.1 Pundamilia nyererei | reverse complement strand
GCTTTATGTATCCTCGTCCGCGCGCTTAACTTGGGGTTAAAGCAACTCCGCGTTGACTGAACTAATTGTTATCAGCCTTTCTGAAACCGAATATTCCGAGTTGGACAGTTTGGGGTTACTCAACCCTGAGTATCGTTTTTCACTCTGAGTTTTCTAAACCGGCTTCCTGAAATAGGGCCCAGGTGTAGCCGCTGAGACCTAGCGCACCGCCATGTTTTTGTTGTGTTGATTTTGTCATGATGTGCGGGAACACAAACATGCTAGCACACTACTCAGTGGCATCAGGTGGGTTTTTTCCAGTGATGGGAATGACGGCATTACAAGTAACGGCGTTACTTTTTTCCAGTAACCAGTAATCTAACTAATTACTATTTCTATTGTTACAACGCCGTTACTGTTACTAACAAGAAAAGGCAGTGCGGTCGCGTTTCCGCGGACGGCAATCACGATCACTTTTTGGCGCAACACCTGGAGCTCAGGGGGGCAAAACAATCGCATGAGTGCTGCTGTTTGACTGAGGAAGTAGTCGTGGTAAGCCAATCACATGACCACTTCAAGATGACAAAGCAGCAAGGTGCTATATACCAGTTTTTAAATTGTGTTGATAGGCCTCGTAAAACCAGAGTCATGATAAACAATATATACGCGTTTTTTCCTCAATAGTTTCGTCACGTTTACTGTCAAAGGACAGCGCTAGCAAGTACTCTCTGCTTATGAGCAAAAACAAAAAACAGCCCGTTCGTGTTGGTTGAAAAATGTACCATGTCGACCAATCAAAAACTGATATGGCAACATGACATTTGGTTGTTTAGGAAGAGGGGGAAGTTTTTAGGAGAGAGAGCGAGAGAGACAGCAGAAAAAGAGAGAGAGCGAGTTTTGAGATGTGAGAGATTTGTGACGTTTAGCGTGTTTGGAGTGTGTAGTTAGTGTGTAGTGTTGTGTATAGTTTTGTGTGTCAGAACAATGAGGCGACTGCTGTCTCCAGGTAGAAAAAGGAGTGATACACCTGCTGCTGTCAGACCTGCAGGTATCAGGCTGTGATGTTCTCCTTTATAGTGGACAGAAATTATTCTTTTTGGAGTGGCACAAATAATTTGTGTGGCATCTTACTGAATGCAGAACAGCTGATTGTTATATAAATGGTTTGAAATGGTTATCAAAAAAAAGCGTAAAAGGTAAATGGCTGCAAATAACTTTGTTGTTTGCAAAACTTGTGCATATGATTTTAAAATTGACCATTTATATTTGCATTTAAAGTTATGAAATAAGATTCAGTAAACTTGTTTGTGGTTGTTACAGTAAAAAAATATAACTTTCTACTCGGATTTTATGTTTTTTGTCTGATTTTAGATCAATTGTGTTAATACAGTCTGTCAAAATGAAAACATAACTGTAAATTCAGACACGTGAAGTTGTGCTGAAAAGGATGATACCAACCAAGGCAAAGTAAATAGTTTTTAAAGGTAAAATGTGGAGGTAAAATCAAAAGTTGTGAAAAAATGGACAATTATACCCTGGACCCCAGAGGGTTAGACTTTTTTTTTTTAAGTTACGCAATAGTTACTTTTCAACTAATTAATTACTTTTAGAATATTGTAACTCAGTTACTAATCAGTTACTTTTTTGAAGTAGTAACTAATAACTATAATTAATTACTTTTTTAAAGTAACTTGCCCAACATTGGTTCTTGCATAACAGGCGTAATTACTGGGCTTGAAACCTTAGACGACCTAGAGAACAGAGCCCATTTAACATTTCGTATAACTTCTTGTGAACTGGTATAGGTGTGTGTTGACATTAACTGCGTCAAGAAACTAAATTTAGTTACATTTTTTCACACATAAAAATTTAGTGTACATATTTACACTTTAACTGTCTTGACTTACTGTTAAAAGTCAGGTATCCAAAAAGGGCAGCCAGCAGGTACATGATGAACATAGCCAGGAAAGAAACATTGGCGACATTCTGCATCTTCTTGCGGGAACGGCTGTTCAGCAGAGAGTTGAAGACATGTTTTATTTAGTCAGCAGACAAAAATCACTGTAAAAAATTCAAAAGTGTGTTTTTTTTGTCAGAGAAATTTAAATAAATGGCAGCGTATACTCACTCTTTGAGCTTGTTGTAAATGGGCAGGATATCAGGGTGGCACACAAAGGCAAAGGTAATAATAGGGACAGCATAAACAGTCTAGGGAGATCAAAAAAAAAAAATCAATCATAACTGACATCCAAACACTAGAAATGATTCCCTTACGGTTTATTTCAGTTCTACAGATGTTCTAAGTTTTGAAGGCTTTTACCTGTGAATTGATGACAAAGTATTTTGGCCTGCAGGTGTCCTCGTCAGAAGTATTGTCGCTGTGTGAGCTGTTCAACGAATGAGTCGAGTTGTCATTGTGAATATCAGGGAGAGGGCATGGGATCTGGAACTTTTTGATAATCACCTTGAAGGAGCGGAGAGCAAATTTCCCATTTTAGCTCCTTATTGTGAAGGTGCAAAGGTTTATTTACAGCATTTACAGCATGATCAGAAACAAAGACTTGACCGTTGTTGTGCTGTCCTGTTCCACTATTAAATTAATTCATTTGACTACATTTTTAGAAAAAAAAAAGGAATCCTGCTCTTTTGTGTAGCAGGAAGAGATTTCACTGGAAGACTGAAATATGTTCTGACTCAAACTCAACTGGCAAACCAAGAACAGGCATTTGCCAAAGATTTGCGTAAAGGATGATATGGTAGCATGAGGAATGAGGAAAGGTGTCACTCACCACAATCAGAAAAAAGACCATGCATAGCAGTGGCAGACCACTTGTGTAACCAAGGCAACCTGAAAGAGGGAAAACACAATTAATAGCGATGCCCTCCTGTATCACGTCACTCTAAGCTATTAAAGTTTTAAAGGTTTTGAAATCTTGCATGTGTGCTAGTGTGTGTAAAGGGAATTTCTTTTCTTTTATGTATTGTTTATATGTTTTCGGAATATCACGGCCACCAGACGGGCCTTAGTCCATGGGCCCCTGGCGGGCACAGCCCAAAAGAGGGACACTGGACCAGCTCTGTATCCTCTCAAAATACTTGAGGTTTGCCCATCCAGTCTACATGTGTTTTGTGGACATATGGGGTGTATGGGGTGTTTGGCCCATTGCTCTGGGCCATTCAATCCTTATACAACCGTTGCAAGAGTGGTCCGCATAGCCAGCAATAAGTCGGACTCGTTACTTGTGGGTGATGGGCTCTGCCAAGGCTGCTCTTTGTCACTGATTCTGTTCGTAATTTTTATGGACAGAATTTCTAGGTATAGCCAAGTCGCGGAAGGCTTTACTTGGGTGGGCTCAGAATCTCATCTCTGCTTTTTGTGGATGATGTGGTTTTGTTGGCTTTGTCCGGTGATGGCCTCCAGCTCGCACTGGAATGGTTTGCAGCCAAGTGTGAAGAAGTGTGAATGAGAATCAGCACCTCCAAATCTGAGGCCATGGTCGTGGCTGTGGTGTTCCCACTCCAGATTAGGGACGAGTACCAGGAGAAGGAAGCAGGAGATCGAAAGTGGATTGGTGCTCTGGCTGCAATGATGCAGACGGTGTACCAGTCTGTCATGTTGAGGAGAGAGCTGAGTGTACAAGCAAAATTCTCAATTTACCGGTCAATTTATGTCCCTACCCTCACCCTATGGTCACGAAAGAACAAGATCGCAACTTTCCTTACCTAAGTCCCTGCGCAGTGTCAGGGGCAGGATAATGCAAAGACTAACCAGCAACACCAGGTAGTCACCATGATGTACCATTGTCTGAAATACAGGACAGAGCATGTCAGTGTTAGTTGACAGAGATCACCAATGAATCATCATGTACTGTAGGTAAAGATTTCTGTAGCTGTGTTAAAGGGGCAACACACCATGTTAGGTTGTTTTGCAGTGTTATACTGTGAAATCTACTATGAATTAGTTAGAGTTAGAATGTTCTGTTAGTCTTATCATCTTTCTCAGGTGTATCTTGCATATGAAGTAGCTTTGATCTCATCATAAACTGATGAACCAGGACTACAAGTAAACTAATTAGTTCTGTGACACAGAAAACCGCACACTGAATCCACTTTCTCATCAGACTCCTCTCAGATCCTCTACAGCTTTTAGGCCTGTTTAACACCGGCTACATCAACTGTAAAATTGAAAGCATTTTGTTTGTCACTAACCAAAACAACTACCATTTTCATCTCATAAGGCCCCCCTGGCGCCAGCTGGATGCTCAAGGCAAAAGCTGACGGGAATAACAAAATATTCTCCTTAGATAACAAGACTGTGTTGTGACTTTCTTCCTCCTCATTCAAGGTTACCTGCGTCGACTGAAGATTGTTGACTTTTGCCCAGCCGGGTGAAGGGACACTTTTTGGTGAAGGGACACTTTCTCTCGGCTGAACACGGAACACACACGCACACATATGCATGTACACTGACATAGACCTACACTCACCCCCCCACCCCACTCCAAAGCTTATGCTTCGAAGCTTATGCCTTCTATGTTGTGAGTTGTGATGATTCATGTGCTGTGGTGTTTTTTTCTGTTCTCAAACTGATCTCCCTGTGTGGCTCAGTCTGGGGGGAGTTCTTTTTTCTCGTCTTTCCTCATGTTGTGCATTTTCCATTGTTTCGACTGGGGTCGCTGCTCGTGTGGTCAACCAGCCAGGGCTACCTAGCCTGACCTGTCTCCCCAATATGATGTTTGTGTATTGTATGTGTGATTGGCATGGTATCATCTATCTTAACTGCCCACTGGGGATAAATAAAGTGTCTCTGACTCTGACTGATTCCCTAAAAGGGCCCTCTGAAAGAGCCACTCAGAGAGATGCCTGTTTCACCTTCCCTCAGCACTTGAAAAACAACTGGCAGCCATTTTGCTTAACATGTCCACCTCAAGTGCTTCTCTCAGGTGTTCCTGGTCTCTTTCATTCCTTCTAGGAATTTTCATTTTTCACCAACACCTTAGTCTTAGTGCAACCAGGAAACATTCCTTTTAGGGCGAGTAAACTATGCCGTATTGACATTTTGTTTACATCTTTGGCTGCACAACAAATGGTCTGGTGCTCTGATCTGAACCACTACCAAAATCAAATCAGATGTTCCTTGGACAGAGGCCAACCTGACTGATTTGTCCTCGGATTTCTTGGAAATAAGTGTACAACCTCCAGGTCCATCAAATTAGATTTGGTAATAGTATTTATTTAAGTAATATGCCAGTATCAGCAGTGTTTCTTGTGGGAGGTGAAATAAAGCAGTGAAACATGAACAAGAAAGAAATTTTGTGTGGAAGTTGCTAAAATATTTAAGTTACTCACTTGACATTGGCTCCTGTGAACACTTTTATAACTGTGGGTAGTTCGTATGATGTAGAGGTAGCTCGACATGACTGTTGAGGGAAAAAAAGCAAAAAAACAACAACAACAGCAGTTAGCACATTTTCCTGTAAAACTGAGGGAGAGAAAAGAAAAGGAGGAAACTGCCACAAAAATAGCGATCTCTAATATTTGGCAAGGGGCCCAGATGTTCCAAAGAAAAGAATCACGACATGTTGTAAAATGACTCAAGGTTTTACTGGAAGCTGCTTCCAAAAAACACAAGCTGCTTTCCATCAACCAAGGTTTCCCCCTGTGCCTCCCCCCTCCATGCGCTCATTGCAGACACAGAGGAGCAGTGATTTGGCTTTCTGAGTGAGCACATGTTGATCTATTACAGTCATGTAACATTCATTTTTCTTACCTCCAATATACCTCATGATGATGAAGAGGGAGGCTGTGAATTTTCCCAGTCTCCCAAAGACTTTGTAACACAACTGCTCGTAATCCAGTACACCTAAATACACAAAGAATTGTGGATTAAAAAAAATACACTAACAAGCATTTGGGGATGTTTGCCTGTTAAACTTATCTAATTCATTGGCTATCTTCAGCAACAAGTGCACAGAATACAACGAGAAGATGGTGAAAAACTTAAGGAGAATCCTGTAAATGGAAAAGGGAGTGCTCTGTTACGGTTGGAAGGAGGACTCAAGCGCAGGACTCCGGTACTGATGCTTACAAGAAGAGTTTATTTACAAGTCACCAGGTGTATATACAAGAATGTGCAGGGGGGGGGG
>NW_005187531.1:790984-792637 GCF_000239375.1 Pundamilia nyererei | reverse complement strand
GGGTCCGGAAGGAGGGCACAGAGGACTAGAGAGACACGGCTTCACTTGCGACACGTGGAAGGAGTTATGGATCCTCATATTCCGGGGCAGGCGAAGGCGGACAGAGACAGGGTTAATCACAGAGTCGACCTCAAAGGGACCGATGTAAGTGGGAGACAGTTTCTTGGACTCAGACCTGAGTGGGATGAATCTGGTAGACAGCCAAACCTTTTGTCCAGGTGTGTAGGTGGGAGCAGGGGTCCGGTGGCGATCCGCCAGGCGCTTATTGCGTTCCACCGTGCGGAGAAGGGAGGCCCGAGTCGCTCTCCAGGCGCGCCGACACCTCCGAAGATGCTGTTGGACAGAGGGAACAAAGTGCTCACCCTCGACGGCTGGGAAGAGTGGCGGTTGATAGCCCAAGGACGCCTCGAAAGGGGACACACCGGTGGCAGAGGAGGTAAGGCTGTTATGAGCATACTCAATCCATGACAGTTGCTCGCTCCAAGTTGACTGGTTAGTGGAGACCAGGCACCGGAGAGCTGCTTCGAGCTCCTGGTTGGCACGCTCCGTTTGGCCATTCGTCTGCGGGTGGAAACCAGAGGAGAGACTGACCTGAGCTCCGAGGGCACTGCAGAACTCCTTCCATACACGCGACGTGAACTGCGGTCCTCTGTCTGACACAATGTCCGTGGGGATGCCATGGAGGCGAAACACGTGGTCAGCTAGCAGCCGGGCGGTCTCTAGAGCAGTGGGGAGCTTGGGGAGGGCGACAAAATGAGCAGCTTTGGAGAAGCGGTCCACAATGGTGAGAATCACAGAGTTACCTGACGAGACGGGCAGACCAGTGATGAAGTCAACAGCGATGTGCGACCAGGGGCGGCTCGGAGTCGGCAGAGGGTGAAGGAGGCCAGAGGGTGGTTGATGGACGCTCTTGTTTTGAGTGCAGGTCGGGCATGTGGAAATATACTCGCGGACGTCTTTGGCAAGGGAAGGCCACCAGGCGAAACGTTGGAGGAAGGTAATAGTGCGGTGGACCCCCGGGTGGCAGGTGAATCTGGCAGTATGAGCCCAATGTAACACTCGTGACCTAACTGAGGAGGGGACGAAGAGCAACCCTGGAGGGCCCGTTCCGGTGTCCGGTTCTGTCCGCTGAGCCTCTCGAATAGCCGACTCGATCTCCCAGGTCAGGGCCCCGACTACACAGGTGGGCGGTAGAATGGGAGAGTCCCGAGTTGCGTCTTCGGAGGCGGCGAATTGGCGTGAGAGGGCGTCTGGCTTGACATTACGGGAACCGGGTCTGTAAGTGATCGTAAACTGGAATCTAGTGAAAAACAGGGCCCACCTGGCTTGCCTGGCGTTGAGGCGTTTTGCCGATCGAATGTACTCCAAGTTCTTGTGATCGGTCCAGACCACAAACGGCTGGGCAGCACCCTCTAACCAATGGCGCCACTCCTCCTGGGCTAGCTTGATGGCTAGTAGCTCTCGATCTCCCACATCATAGTTGCTCTCTGCAGAGGTGAGACGGCGTGAAAAGTAGGCACAGGGATGCAGCTTACCTCCTTGCTGCTGGGAAAGCACCGCCCCCACTCCAGCGTCCGAGGCATCCACCTCCACAACGAACTGCCGGTCGAGATCGGGTTGGACGAGAATGGGCGCCGAGGCAAAGCGGTCCTT
>NW_005187531.1:788543-790205 GCF_000239375.1 Pundamilia nyererei | reverse complement strand
TGAGTATTGAAAGCCGTCTTCCACTCGTCTCCCTCCCTAATCCTCACCAGATGGTAGGCGTTGCGCAGGTCCAACTTTGTGAAGATGGTGGCACCCTGAAGAAGCTCGAACGCGGAACTCAGCAGAGGGAGGGGATACTTGTTTTTAACTGTGATGGCGTTGAGGCCGCGATAGTCAATACAGGGCTGTAAACTTTTATCTTTTTTGGTGACAAAAAAGAAACCAGCAGCAACAGGTGAGGACGAGGGGCGAATGAGGCCAGCGGCAAGTGACTCATTGATGTAATTTTCCATGCTTTCCCGCTCTGGTCGAGACAGGCTATACAACCTACTGGTCGGAAGCGGCGCGCCTGGGAGGAGGTCAATCCCACAATCGTACGGCCGGTGAGGGGGAAGAGAGCGTGCCTTATCTTTACAAAACACTTGCGCCAGGTCGTGATAGTCAGACGGTATGGAGGACAGATCAGGCGGTTCTGAAATAGTTTTATTGGGTGGTAGGTTCATGGCGTGAGCGGCGGCTTTTAAACAGGACATGTGACACTCCTCCCCCCACCCCGAAATACTCTTTTTCCTCCAATCAATCACAGGGTTATGTTGACATAGGCAGGGATAGCCCAAGACTAGTGGAGTGAGTGGGGCCTTAAAGACGTACAACTGTATGGTTTCAACATGATTGCCGGAAAGAGACAGGGAAATCGGTTCTGTGACATGGGTAATGTCTGGAAGACGCTGGCCACTAAGGGCTGTGACTTGGAGTGAATGAGACAGAAGCTCCGTGCTAAAACCTAACTTCAGTGCTAGCGAGGCATCAATAAAATTCTGTTCTGCCCCGGAATCGATCAGAGCGTCGAGAGAATGAGTCCTGAGACGAACCGTTAGCTTAGCCGCAATCATGAGATGAGGAGGATACTGAGAACATGAGACCTCGCCCACCCGTACACTCCTCACTACCGGCGGGCGCTGTCTTTTGGCCGCGCCTGGCAATCCATGGCAATATGGCCCTTGCGGCCACAATAATAGCACTCGATACCGCTCCTCGGGCGACAGACTGGAGCGGCCCAGTTGCATGGGCTGTTCACTTTCTTCCGTGCTGTCCAACGAGTGACTGCCGCTAGGCGCGCCCCCACCTGACGTCTCCATGCGCCCTGCGGGCCTCTGGGAAATGTAGTTTCGGATTCCCCGACGCGCCCGTAGGTGCTCATCCAACTTCACACACACCGTAATCACATCAGACAAGGTCTTAGGAACATCTCTCATCATCAGTTCTCTCTTTAACTCATCACAAACATTATTCAGGAGAGTACTTATCAATGCCGACTGCCCCCAGCCAGTCTCTTCGGCCAAGGTCCAGAATTCGACCGAAAAATCCGCCATACTCCGCCTCCCCTGCTTCAAATTCAACGGTCTGTGGGCAGCCGCCTCCGCTCCGGTGCCTCTTTCAAAAACACTCTTAAATTTGGTGAGGAAGTCCTCATAAGAAATGTCCGGGGCTGTTCTCAAAACAGCTTGCGCCCAGTTTAATGCGTGCCCGTGTAATAGTTGAACCATAAAGGCGATTTTGGCCCCATCTGTCTCATATGTTCTTCGTAACTGACGGAATTGTAGTGTGATCTGAGTCAAAAATCCACCACATTTATCGAACTCACCCGAGAAAGGCTCCGGC
>NW_005187531.1:785975-787960 GCF_000239375.1 Pundamilia nyererei | reverse complement strand
AGGACGATGCACAGAGGAAAACACTCTTCACTAAACTTGCTGTAGCTTTGACTTTACTAACGCGTGGTAGACAACGATCCAGCGACGAACAGCAGTCACCTCCTGGCTTAAATGCTGCTCCCCTTAATGAGACACCTGGGTCTCATCTCCTGAGGGCGTGGGCCAAGGGCATGAACCCACAGTGAGTTCCGCCCCGGCGAGAGAGAAGAGGAAGAGAAACAGAGAGGGCTGATCAGCGTGCAGCTGATCCGCCTGGCCGTGACATGCTCTGAGTCCCCGTGTTTTAACCCAGCGGGCATGATTATGTGCCCGTGCAGGGAGGGCGGACGCACTGGCACCGCAGACCACGCCCCACCACACTCTCTCCAAACAATATTGACCGAACCAGCAGCAAATGAAGATCCAAACTAAGCTTCACATAAACATCGTCAAGGACTCCCTCTGATTTTTGCTGTTTTGCTTCCACCACAATAAAATCACACTTCACTCTCTCTCTCTCTCTTTCTCAGTGTACTTCAAGAACAGTTTCCCGTCTATCTCTGAAATCTGTTTTCTGCATTATTCACTTGCTTGTTACGCACAACACTACAGTTATTTACAGCGCTGTCGGCCGATGTTTTTTTTTTCCCTTTTACTTACTTCCGAAAAGAAAACCTAATTTCTGCCGTTCAATAGGCTTCTGAACAAATTAAAACTTTAAAATTATACAAAATGCAAAACGCTTAGCGTGTCTCTAATAAAACCGCTGTAACTTCAGAGGTAATGTTCATAAGTTGATTAATGATTTTCTTTCGTTTTTGATCTACTGCAGAATATTTTTATGAAATCCAGGCCAGGAAAATCACCTTCATGTTTTTCTGTGTTTTATCTTCAGCTACTTTGACACAAAGGCATCTGCTGTGATGCTCACACCTTTGATAAAGTCTTGCGAGTGTCAGCTTCCTTTTTATAGATACAAAAATATGTAAATATACTGATCTGAATTATAATATTTCTGACTGTCTGAGGCAAAATTTCCCAGATTCAAATCAAATTTAATCGAATCGTGGATCAAATTGATTCAGGAACTTGTGAATCGGAATCGAATCGATTCTAGAAATCAGTGACGATACCCAGCCCTAGTTCTAATCTCTAGTCTCTTTTTCTTAAAGAAAAAGGGGAGATTGTTAAGATGTATGTAACCTACCTACTGGCTATGCGCAGGCGGGAAAGGGGGGGCGGAAGTTTTATGTGGGGACTTTCCACTTGTTGTAAAAATGCGAGTAGACTCTCAAAAATATATATATCTAAATCTTTTTTGACCCAATAATCTGATTTCTCTACAGTTGGTTCCTGACAAGCTGATTGTGATCAATTCCAGCAGATGCTGCCAGTGTGAGTAAGAAACAGAGGGCTAAAAAGCACCTGGCTGATGCAAGATGGCTTCAGTCTTTCTACACAAGTGAGCAGACTGACGATAATGTGCTGAATAACTGGCAGGGGGCACTCTCACTCACAATGAGATGCATTTTTTAAAAAAATATCAGGCAAACAAGACTGCTGGTACTTCAGCTGAGCAAAATTTGAACAATTGTAAACTTTTAACCCTGGCTCTCAGCATAGAGCTGGTATGCCCAATGGTGATTTTTTATTTTTATGGGCTGATGTTTTTTTGTTTGTTTGTCTGTTTGTTTTTTGCAATGGTATAAACATTTAAAGGCATGGATTGGCTAATTGGTCATGATCGACTCTAGGCTGGACCAATTACAGCCGATGAGGTTGAACTTTAAAGTTCTGTTTTGAGGTGAAAAGGAACGCAATTTGTCCCATACTTCAGCTAGAATGAAAAAAAAAAGACGCAAAGCTGGAGTTTTTCTGCGTCTTTACGCTGCACAGCTGCCTCTTCTTCTCTCATTTTCTCCCCCTCCTTCTCCTGTTGCTATTTCAATCATGAAATTGATCAATGATCAGCTGATCGGCTTTTCTCTCTTGTTTGTTTATCGTCC
>NW_005187531.1:765731-785814 GCF_000239375.1 Pundamilia nyererei | reverse complement strand
AACAGGTTTACCTTTTAGGTGACATGAATGAGTTGAAGGGAAGTTATGACCTGTTTCTGAGAAATAACACCAGGATCCTTTTTTACGTAGCTGGCGGCTGATAACTGTGCAGGGGCGAGTCTAGCAAAGTTTTGCCAGGGGGCCAGGTAGGGCATTAACAGGGAAAGGGGGGCACAAAGAAATACTTTTCTTTCTTATTTTCATTTTAAATGTCTAGCTTTTAATAAACAATTATCTGAATCTTACAACCAAAGTGGTCATCTGATGTAAAATGTATAGAAATTCATTATTGCATATAGTAAATATCCATCCATCCATCCATCCATCCATTTTCTTCCGCTTATCCGGGGCCGGGTCGTGGGGGCAGCAGCCCAAGCAGAGAGGCCCAGACCTCCCCTCTCCCCAGCCACCTCCTCCAGCTTATCCGGGGGAACACCAAGGCTTTCCCAGGCCAGCCGAGAGATATAATCTCTCCAACAAAAAACAGTCCAACAGAGGACAAGAAAGAGTGTACACAGCTCAAGTTACCATTTGTCTTTGATTTATTTGGACAGTAATTACAGGATATACATAGTGTTTCATTGAAACAACAGTGTAACACTGATGGGCAAAGCCCTCTTTGCTCCTGAGGTCAAGAGTTGGTTGACGTACTCTCAAGCGGAGATGTGCAGAAACAACATTTTGCTGTGTTTGTGTTCAGGGGCCAAAAAGGAAAAGAAGACTGATACCGCTCAACAACGGGGCTTTCACACAGTTCCTAAACGAGAATTTCAGTCAGTCTTAACGGAGAAGAACCGCTGAAGCTCCGATGCACTGAAACAAATTTGGTATTAACCACCTTGGGATTTGTTTTGTTTTACAGCTCCAATACAACATTGTACAAAAAAAAAAAGCATATTTACAGGTGAACTCAATAGATATATATATATATATATACACACATATACATGTACACGTACAATATTATATAAATATAGTAAAATATTTTAAATTACATTGATTTCACGGTCTTCCATAAATAGATGACAACATTTCGGTGACGTGTGAATGTTGGAAGCACAGTGTGCCATCTACGACAGGCTCTCCACTCGGTGGGAAGGAATCCGCGTCGAGCTCTCTTGTTCGTTATTGTTTGGTTGAAGGTGTTCAAGAGTGCAACCTGTTTTTAGTTGTTTCTTAGGTTGTTGTTGTTGTTGTTGTTGTGTTTTGTTTTTTGTTTTTTTGCATGTTTAACAGGTATCACGGCATGTGGTCAAAATTCAAAGTATTCTCCCATAAAGAAAAAATTTCAAGTTTCCCACAACCCCTGAGTGGGGGAAGTGGAACCGGGAGGCTCGCAGGCCTTCTCAAAGCAGTAGTGTCGTCGCTGCGCAGACCTTCAGCAGGTTATAAAGACTAAATACAGTTTCAGGAGAGACCTCACGCAAGAACCTCTGCAGCGCCCAGTGCTGGGTTTGAAAGGGCAGGTTCTGTTGAGTGACGCACAGTTTTACAAGGAAAGCTGACACTGTTAACAAGGTTGCAGAGGCTTGGTACAAATACTGAAATAGGCTGTGTTAGGCCTTGCCTGTGAAAACTGACAAGTGTGCTGATTTTAAGTGCTTTTCACTATATAATTATGCTTTACAAACACAGTTTTGGCAAAGTTAAAAAAAAGAAAAACTGTTGTAAAGAACGTAACTAAGTCTGTTCCCACTTGTAAGGATTTGGAAAATTCACAAGGTTTTTCTTTTGTTTTGTCAGCAGGATCTATTGTTGCCGAGCTCAGAGGACAGTTGCAGCGTACCTGAGCATAAGCTCTATTTTGAACTCTATGACTATTTCTTCTGTGGCGTGAGGCACGTTAAAAGAATTTTGTTTTCAGCTGTACCTTTAGTAACTATTCAAAAATAAAAGCAAAACAAAGCCCCATACCTCAAACTATCAAAACACGAAGAATAAAAATGAGCAAAAATGACAATGAAAAAAGTTGGAATAAAAACAGAAACAAACAAAAAAGTAAAACGCTGACGTTGTGGTCTATCACAGCATACTGTACAAAGTTCAGATACATTCTCTTGGAATGGCATGGTCCGTCGCTCAGCGAGTCAATGCTGAACATGAAGTGAGTTCTTGTGTTTTTCTTTGTTTACAATAGGTTTGATGTTGGTTACAAGGATGTCGAAGAGCCAGCAGCAAACAGCAGGAGAGCTGGAGGTTTAGTGTCCGCTGTCGCTTGTGGCGTTCTTGATCCAGTCCAGGATGATGAGGGTCATGCTGCCAAGCATGACCACGATACCGAGAACGAGGAAGACTAATGCCTAGAGAGCAAAATAAGATCACAGTTAGCTAATGTGTTTATTCACACCAAGTTAAATGAAACCTTTCACAGTTCAACAAATGTGTAATTTGTTGTCTTCGGTTCAGTATAAAGCTAATTATCTTACTTTAGCTTAGCAATGCAGAAGATAAAGCCCATTTGTTGCACTATTTGTGTTATCCTTTAGTTAAAAATATGAGAATTAAAGAAAAAGAAAAAACAATCAAACATAAGAATTGTGGTTTTGAACAGAGTTAATTCAAGTGTTTGCTTAATATGAAGTTAAACTAAAGGGCTAATTACTGCAGCTACAACCATGTCGAATTCTTGGCAAGGAAACAAATAAGTGTAAAGTTCCAAAACTGTTCATTTCATCGAACTCCATCTTACCCCGATCTTTTGCCTAGACTTCATGGACTCTTTCTTGACCAGTCTGATGTAGAAAGCTGAAGGCAGGATGAAGATGAGCATGGCAGCAGCAGAAGCTCCTGACAGAGTAAAGACATTTGGCATTTTAGTCACAATCCTTTCTTTTACTGTTGCTAAGATGTTATTACAGTATCTTGTATGCAGACACATACCTATAAAGCCAAAGATGTCCCTGATGGTGGGAACGAAAATAACCAGGGCATTTGTGCCAGCCAGCAAGAACACAGTGATGGCAGTGTGGCGAACCCAGCTGAATTCCTTAGAAGGGCACAGGAGGTGGTTGACAGTGGTACGAATCTGCACAATGAGAAAGACACAGGGAGGTTATTCCACATGACCGATTATTTGTAGTAATTCATATTTTAGAATCTCTGTGACATTTTTTTTCAAACTTACAGGGAAGAGGACAACAGGGACAGTAAGGGTGACGGCGGTCAGCACGGCCAGACGGACAATCAACAGGAGCACATCAAACTTGTACACTTTGGTGTAGGTATGCAGCAGCTCATCTCCCACGTGCTCTATAGACAAAGACAACAGATGTCCTCCACTTAAGTCAGGGTTAAAGTCATCTATTCTAGAGGACTGTACATGGATAACTAATGGTTAGAACCTGATACCATTTTATAAATTAAATTTTAGAACAAATTTAAATTTGCATTGTTAGTCAAAGATTTTTTATTATGAAGTTCTATAAACGCAAAGTAAGTAAAACCTTATATATTATATCACCCATATTTATATGTGTATATGTGCCATTAGGATTAATAGCATAAAAATTAGCTTCATGACAAGCTAAATTTCTTTCATATCTTTGCAATCAGTGTAAAGGTGGGAGTAGCTGCTAATTAGCTTATCTTAGTATAGTAATTTGGCTACACGCTATTTATATTTTTAAGAATCTGTACTACATAAATAGTAAAATAATAATAAGAAAAATGCTAGCGCTTCAGAGACGTCTCTGGATTGAGCTAAGCTAACCAGCTAATAAAAAAAGCAAACATGTTTTGACTCCGTTTTTTGGGGTCTAGTTTTTACATTTTCCTTTGACTTAAGCTGTGTGCTTATTCAGATTTTTTAAATTTTCCCCATTTAAAATTTAGCTAAGCTAACTGAAACAATGGTTTGCTAAGCCTTGTGGTTTTACAAAGGTTTGCAGGTTGACATTAGCATGCACAGCAACAAAAAACATTTTGTTTCATTTTTAACACCCTGTTATGATATTTTAATGTAAAATAAGTGTTTTACTAGAACTAAAAAAAACATTTTTTTGTTAGATGTATATTTAAGCAAGAGTTTTACGGCCACAAACCACCTAAATTCTTTGGCGACTTCTATGTTGTTTGAGGAGTATTTAAGTAGGTAAAACAAATATAATTTCGCAATGTCGACTCATCCCGACTACAAACTGGTAGGGGGGGGGGGGGGGGCACGCCACACTGTCACAGTTTTCACTATCACTCTCTTGTATAACTGCTGGTAAGTTCCAGGAACATTTCTTGGTGGTCTATCAGTTGTTTTTGTCATGACGCGCGGGAACACAAACATGCTAGCACACTGCTCAGTGGCATCAGGTGGGTTTTTTCACAGTCTTGCATAACTACTGTTCCTGAAAGTTTCTCGCTTAACCTTAGATGACAGAGCCCATTTAACATTTTGTATAACTTCTTGTGAACTGGTATAGGTGTGTGTTGACATTAACTGCGTCAAGAAACTAAATTTAGTTACATTTTTTCCCCACGTAAAAAATTTGTGTACATATTTACATTTTTACTGTCTTGACTTACGGTTAAAAGTCAGGTATCCAAAAAGGGCAGCCAGCAGGTACATGATGAACATAGCCAGGAAAGAAACATTGGCGACATTCTGCATCTTCTTGCGGGAACGGCTATTCAGCAGAGAGTTGAAGACATGTTTTATTTAGACAGCAGACAAAAATGACTGTAAAAAAGTTGTAAATTGTGTTTTATATGTCAGGGAAATTTAAAAAGACGGCAGTGTATACTCACTCTTTGAGCTCGTCGTACATGGGCAGGATGGCGGGGTGGCACACAAAGGCGAAGGTAATAATAGGGACAGCATAAACAGTCTAGGGAGGTAAATAAAATTCATTAAACTAACGTCTAAAAAGTAGAAATGATTTCATTATGGTTTATTTCAATTCTACAGATGTTCTAAGTCTTTACCTGTGAGTTGACGATAAAGTATTTTGGCTTGCAGGTGTCCTCGTCAGAAGTATTGTCGCTGTGTGAGCTGTGTGAGATGTTCAACGAATGAGTCAAGTTGTCATCGTGAATATCAGGGAGAGGGCATGGGATCTGGAACTTTTTGATGATCACCTTGAAGGAGCAGAGAGCAAATTTCCCATTTTAGCTCCTTATTGTAAAGAAGCAAAGGTTCATTAAAACCACATTTACGGCATGATCAGAAACAAAGACTTGACTGTTCTTGTGCTGTCCTGTTCCACTATTAAATGAATTCATTTGACTACATTTTTTAAAAGAAAGGAATCCTGCTCTGTTGTGTAGGAGGAAGGGATTTCACTGGAAGACTGAAACTCAATTGGCAAAACAAGAACAGGCCAAAGGATGTGTGTAAAGGATATGCGGTGATACGCTAACATGAGGAATGAGGAGAGGTGTGTCATACTCACCACAATCAGAAAAAAGACCATGCACAGCAGTGACAGACCACTTGTGTAACCAAGGTAACCTGAAAGAGTGAAAAACACAATCATTAGCGATGCCCTCCTCTATCACGTCACGCTACGCTATTAAGATTTTAAAGCTTTTGAAATCTTGCACGTGTGCAAGTGCGTCACTGACTTTGAACCCAACCCTGTTCAGAAATGCATCTGACTCGCAGCACCCACCCACAAAACACACACACACACTTTCCTTACCTAAGTTCTTTAGCAGCGACAGGGGCAGGATAATGCCAACACTAACCAGCAACACCAGGTAGTCACCGTTGACGTACCATTGACTGAAATACAAGACAGAGCATGTCAGTGTTAGCTAATGGAGATCACCAATGAATAGGTAAAGATTTCTGTAGCTGTGTTAAAGGGGCAACACAGGTTGTTTTGCAGTGTTCTACTGTGAAATCTACTGTCAATGAGTTTGAATTGTTTGTTAGTTTTATCATCTTTCTTGTGTATATCTTGCATATTAAGAAGCTTTGATCTTATTACAAACTGATGAACCAGGACCACAAGTAATTTAATTAGCTACGTGATGCCGAAAGCAGCACGCTGAATCTACTTTCCTGTGAAATCCTCTGCAGCTTTTAGGGCTGATCAAACCTCTCAGCCTCTGCACACTAGCTGACAAGAACTGGCCTCCGCAAGCATGACTGCATAGCTTACAAAAATAGATGTAACAAAGCGGCACAGAGGAGAGCGAACTACATCAATTTTTTAAACTCGAAGCCGGGTGGCGGTGAGATCATCCCGCGCGCCATCTCTGTGCGGCACCAGCTGCATTTTCTAAAAGGGCTCTTTGAAAGAGCCGCTCAGAAAGACAGAACACTGTCCGTCCATTTAAAAACAGCCAGACAGTCCTCCTACACAGCTTGTGCTCCAAGCAGAGCGACAAAGCCGCTGCTTCACCTTCCCCGACACTCAGCACTTGAAAAACAACTGGCAGCCATTTTGCTTAACATGTCCACCTCGAGTGCTTCTTTCGGGCATTCCGGTTCTCTTTCATTCCTTCTAGGAATTTATTTTTTTTCACCAACACCTCCCTTTTGTAGTCCTAGTGCAACCAGCAAACATTCCTATTGGGGCGAGTAAACCATGCTGTATTGACATTTAGTCTACATCTTTGGCTGCACGACAAATGGTCTGGTGCTCTGACCTGAACCACTACCAAAATCGAATCAGATGTTCCTTGGACAGAGGCCAGCTTGACTGATTTATCCTTGGATTTCTTGGAAATAAGTCTACAACCTCCAGGTTCATTATTTGATTTGTTAAAAATATTCATATAAGTAATGCGCCAGTTTCAGCAGTGTTTCCTGTGTTAGGTGAAATAAAGCAGTGAAACATGAAAAAGAAAGAAATGGCTAGTATTACTATAAAGCTTGAAAATTCAAAGCCACCAAGCAGAGCGTTTAGCTGCTAGTGGAGCCATCCAGCAGTGTTTGTATGACTTTCCCCTCTTCATGTAAACACAGCTTATGTTTGTTTACAAGAAAACACCACACGGTGCATTTAAAGAGGTCATGTCGGCCAGTTTGAGGCGCTGTGTCTGTTGGAGCGGTGCGCACAGACATGCAGTCATTTCTAACTTTTCCAGACCTGCGTTTGTGTGTGGAAGCTGCTAAAATATCAAAGTCACTCACTCGTCGTTGGCTCCTGTGAAAGCTTTTATAACAGTGGGCAGCTCGTATTTCACGATGTAGAGGTAGCTCGACATGGCTGTTGGGGAAAAAACAGAAAAACAACAACACCAGTTAGCACATTTTCCTGTAAAACTGAGGGAGAAAAAAGAAAAGGAGGAAACTCTGCCATAAAAATAGTGATCTCTAATATTTGGCAAGGGGCCCAGATGCTTGTAAAATGACTCAAAGTTTTACTGGAAGCTACAAAAACAAACAAAACAAGCTGGTTTCCATCAACCAAGGTTTCCCCCCCCCGTGCCTTCCCCCCTCCATGCTCTCATTGCAGACACAGAGGAGCAGTGTTTTAGCTTTCTGAGTGAGCACATGTTGGATCTATTACAGTTACATAACATTCATTTTTCTTACCTCCAATGTTCTGCATGGTGATGGAGAGGGAGGCTGCGAATTTCCCCGGTGTCCCGAAGGCTTTGTAACCCAACTGCTCGTACACCAGTGCGCCTAAAGACACAAAGAATTGTGGATTTAGAACAAAAGTATTTTTAAAAAAATACACACTTGGCATTTGGGGATGTTTGTCTGATAGACTTACCCCCTTCATTGGCCGTCTTCAGCAACAAGTGCACAGAATACAAGGAGAAGATGGCGACAGACGCAAGAAGAATCCTGTAAACAGACAAGGGAGAGCTTTAGCTGTATGTTTACCTGCGACCTTGATATAATTAGGAGATTTAAAAAAAAGAAAAGCAGAAAAATCAATGATGAAATGTTCTGATCAAGGCTGAAGTGCTGAACATGGGCCTTTGAAGGCCAGTTGAATGACAAATGTATTTTCCTGACTGGTGAACAAACACATTGACATTTGGCTGACGTGAAGGTCACATATTGCTGTGCAGGGTCTACTGATCATGTCTCACATCCCTTCTCTCTTGTGATGGCTCAGATCTCGTGTGTTTTGGGAGAATTTGCCGTTAGGATGATTTCTGCTCCAAGAGCAAAGTGTCAGTACCTTTAGTGTTTCCTTCGAGACCTGAGCGTGTGCAAGTTTGCAATCTGCCTTGTCAAAAACAAACCCAGAACTCTAAGTTCTTTGAGTCACAAGCAGCATCAGCAGGAATCCAAAGGACGAAAGGTTTCCCTGCCCCTGGGATGCTGCAGAGGCAGCACTGTACACTCGGCGTTATTAATAGTTCAGATGAAAGTAAATCTCTTGGCCTTCTGAGACTTGTCTTTGATAAACGCAATGTTCAGCTGTGTGTCCAGCTGCTTTAGTGGCTGCTCGTCTGTCTATGACGTCCTTATTCTGTCTCATCTTAGTTTGCAAAGGCTTGATCTGCTTTACTAGCACCAGACAGTACTTCAGCATATAAACACAGAGACATAAGGAGCAGGTAGCAAGGTTTGTCAGCTGGGTAGGAGCCATCAGGTGTTTGTAATCCCCAGCTTCCTGCAGATGCAGGGATCAGACTGGCCAGCTGCAGCTCCATTCATGATCTCCTGCAAGCGTACATTATCTCTCCATTTACGTAATTCGTGCGTGGAGCAGCAGGATTACCTCGACTTAGCTGCTTTTCCTGCCACTCCCTTTTGTTTCTGACTCCCAGAGATGTCGAATACTGCGAGTGGACTCAAAAAAATATTAGATTTTTTATTTGGACCCAATAATCTGATTTCTTTCAATTGGTTGCTGACAGACTGATTGTGAAAAGTTCCAGCAGATGCTGCCAGCGTGAGTGAGAAACGGAGGGCTAAAAAGAAAAAATTAAGAAATGCAGCACGCGGCTGATGCAAGGTGGCTTCAGTGTTTCCACACACACAAATAATGTGCTGAATAACCAGCAGGGGGCACTATCACTCACAATGAGATGCACTTTAAAAAAAATCTCAAGATTGCTGGTACTTCAGCTGAGCAACATTTGAACAATTGTAAACTTTCAACCCTGACTCTCAGGGTCGAGCAGTTGCATAAAGGACACATAAACATTCTGCTGGCGGCGAAAAGTCGTCGTGCAGAGATTCAATGAGATGCTATACATCACAAGCTGTCACACCAATGCAACAGACAAAGCCATACCTGCCCGTGCTCATCTGAGCTGAATGCGGATTATGAAATAAAAACACACCAGTTTTGAGTCATGCTTATTTGGTTTTCTTTACATCTTAACCTCTTGACTCTGGTGTTAGCTTAAGGAGTTTCTTTGTTTGTTTCCTTTTGCCTCTTTGCATTGGACAGACGTAAGTAATAGATGCTTACACAAACAGGGCGATGCCAGTGTTGGCCATGGCAAAGGACAGACCCAGGATGCCACTGCCCATGATGGCGTTGCCCAGGTTGAAGACGGACATGCCAAAGGAGGCACTACCCTGGTGCTGTGGAAAAGACGCAGGACGGTTAGGACAAGATGAGACATCACATCACTGGTTAAAGGAGAAAGATAAATGTGCTGGAGGAAAAAGAGAAGCTCTTACAGATTCAGTAGCATACTTCTTCTTGCCCGTGTGTTCAGGGAGGAAGTTTTGGCACTCTGCGTCAAAATCGGGGTATTGGCTTTAAAAGAAAAGAGAAGAATCAAGAGTTATTTTTGTGAAGTGTGGTTTATACCATGTGCAGTTTTCAGTTCTTAAGTATATATTTTTCACTATAGTGTGTGTGAAGTGAGCCTTACCCATCCAGTGGCACCTTCTTTGGGCATGGGTATTCACTGCTGTTTGAGCTGCTGCTGTCATCTTCTGGAACATTGTTGAAATCTCTCATCTCGGGCATTTTAAAGCTAAAAAAAATAAATTAAAAAAAGTTGTTTTAACTGTTAATTAACTGTATTTCTTATATTTCTGTATACTGCGTCAGTTCCTCAGTCTTTCCCCCCCATTTCTAGCTGTGCGCGTTCACGCTGCCTTGAGAATAATCAATATTATAGTGGCTCCACCGCAGCGTTACTCAGGAATCTGAGACCACGTGACAATGCTTTAGCTACGGCGGAGTCAGATGAGGAAGAAGAGAGGAGGGAGGAGGGGTGACGCACCGGCAGTGGAAAAATACCAGACCGGCATCACCCCAACTCTTCCATAGATACTGAATGGCACACACACATACAAAAGAAAAAAGCCGCAGTACACGCGGACAAATGTGACACTTTGCGCACATTTCCCCCTCAAAAATCGTCTTAAAATCTGGACTTTTCACTTTCCTTTTTCTTGAAACATCCCATTTTAGCAACTGCCAATGAAACAAAAACGAGGTGACAATCAGACATAGCTGTCTAAATCGGGCATATAGTAAAATAACCTTCTTGGATGACTTTTACGCACATGAAGATCCAAACAGAGCCACAATGGCATTAAATGGTCAGAGCCATTTAATGCCATTATTCCCATGACCCGACCGGCTCCACTGGAAACAATGACACGTGTTGTCCCTTTATGGGCATGGCTCTCCCATTTTGCGCAGCGGCCGTGGCTCAGGCGCAGGGTTATCTTTAGTGCCTTTTCAGATTACACACAAGAGACACTTTTCTATGTCTTTCATTTCGCACTGTGTGTGTTTTGTGATCTGTGTGGCAGTAAAAAGCCCGTGTCCTAATACATGCCCAGCACTGCAGCATCACTGTCAAGCGGACACTCCATTATTCATTTATTTGGATCAGGGCTGACCTAATAAGAGAAAACGCCTCGGGATTCTCAGACAATGACATGTTATGAGTCTTTAGTGAGAGATCTGCACATGTACTGTGTACTGTGACAGGAAATCATTCTGTTTCACACTGATTAGCTTTTAACACCCGATAACAGACGATTTTTAATTAAAGAAAAATACCTCGCATTAAAAATAAAAAGGTAAAGACATAAAATGCTGTAATAATGTGCAATCAGAAACTGTGCAGTGTGTTAAAACTTGTAAAGATTTGATTTTTTACATTTCAAATACTGTTCCGCCCACATCCGCCAATTTTCCCTCTGACGGTAAACGAGAATGTCGACATTCTTACCTTTTGAAGATGTCTTAGGATGCCTGAAGATCCTTTCAGTAAGAAGAAGAAAAAAACGTCCAGACGATTTCTTTATAAAAATCAGCTGATCCTTGAGAAGACTAGGGATTTTTTTTATTATATATATATGTATATATATTTATAAAGACTGAAATTTTGAATGAATGAATGAATGGACCTACTAGTAGACCAGATCTGACTTTAAAAAGCAGAAACAGAAACAGGCCAAGGAGCAAAAAGATAAATAAACCGAAGCAAAAACGCGAAAAGAATTTCGATGTATTGACTATTTGAATCAAAGTCCAAGAAATGCGGCGCGCTCGGAGAGAAAACCCAGTTCTGCTAGAAAAAAGGGGCGAGGGCTCTTCCTTTTATAGATGCCACATTGCATCAGCCCAAACCAGCAAAGAGGGAGGAAGAGGGTGGAGACCTTTTACGCACAGTGACGTGGTTTGTGTACAAACAGATTGACTTTCCCTCGCTGGAAAACCACGGGCGCTCTCTGATACATTTACAATAATCAAACCACATAAACACTACACCAGTGCTACATAACACACACAAATGTCTAAATCCGTGGATAACTAGGCTTTACTTAATTTTTTTATAGTAACATATATATCAGTTCAGAATTTTCCGTTTAAACGTTCTCATTACTTTTATTTTATTTTATTTTTACTCTCAAGTAGCTCTACGCTGGAACTCTCTCATGGCTTTTTTGTGCGATTAGGATTGTTTTGAAAGCAGAACTTGGCCTCGCTGAACCCCACAGATACACTGTGAAGCTATTAAACGCTTTTTCTTTTTTTTTTCTTTTCTTAAATTAAGGTAAAGTGAAGACTCAGAGTGCACTCTGAGGGCCAGAGTGTCAGTCTAGATCAGGATGTGCCGGAGCTTCAAAGCAGACCTCCCCGTCTGAAGGAGATTACGCACAAACGCCATCATGTGACGGTTATCCTGATCCTTATTCACGCTGCTGGCTCATCTTGTCAGGTCAGGTGTGTGTGTGTGTGTGTGTGTGTGTGTATAATCTTCTACTGCTCGGGTTTTAAGTTTATTATTAATGCTGACTGAGAACAGTACAGTTTATGGTCTGGCTTTTGACTTACCTGTTGATAAAACGTTTCCTTCTGTTGCTACACTTTAGATAACAGTCCAAACAGAAGTCATATACAGCACATGGAAGGCAGTACTTGCATTAGCACTGTGCTGTTCACTACCCTCTATTTAGATTATGCTCACAGTATTATCATTACTCTTACATGTGTTAGATTTTCAACTGTTTCTTCTGTCCTTCTCTTATTTGTTTAAACAATATAAGCAATAAACCCATAATCACACATGTAGTTACTGAGTGACAGACAGGTGCAGTTCATCTTTAGTTGAATGGAAGTGAATTGGATTTAAAATTTCTTTTAGTCAATACACTCAATTAACGTCCCACTGACCTTTTTTGTGTTTTGTGCATTGTTTGGCTTTCCCCCCACCATCTCAATGGATTTGTTTTTACTCACTTTGGTTTTTTCATTTTCACCCACTGGGCTTGATCCCTTTGCAGCAGAAACCATGCTTATTGGTAAAGTTGGTGAGTTGGAATGACATACCCGTCTTGCCAATGCCATAAGCCCTTAAATACGGCCCAAGGACAACTTGTGCCTAAATATGGCATTCCAGAGGCTGTGAAGCAGCAACATTAACTGACGCCTAGAAGATGAGAACTGATTGTACTGATGCAACTGTACCGCCAAACGTTGAGTAGCCGACCACATGCACGCCATATTCCAACCGTTCAATGGTCAACAGCCAGCTCAATGACACCCTTCAATACATAACATACTAGAATATGCTAGTGAGGTTCAGAACCACACCTGGTGGGGTGTGGGCAACATATCCACTACTACAAGATCTACTACCTGCATCAGTGCTACACTCAGTAGTTCTTGTACTAGTACTAGTTCTACCAGAGTACTGTTTCTTTATATAAAACCACTAAATGTACTGATGCATGTGCAGAACTAGTTGTACTGTTAAAATTTATTAACGATTTTTGTCACAACATAAAGGTAGTAGTATTAATATGTGGTAAAAAGTAAAAAGTCCAAACAGAAGCATTGCAACAAGTACACATACTAGTTGTAGTAGTGTTTGCAGCCCTTTACTTTTGCTACTTCCATCTAATAGACACTTTGTACAGGTTATACTACTTATAAAATGAGTTACTACTATCTAATAGTCAAATTGTAATATCACTATCAACTTTATACTATTCAATACAATTTAATTCAGTTGTATTTATATAGCACCAAATTACCAGAACAGTTCACTTGAGGTGCTTTTTATTGTAAGGTTAGGGCCCTACAGTGATGGAGAAGAAACCCCAGCAACTAAGCATTTGGCAGGAAGAACTCTCTTCTCTTAACAGGAAGAAACCTCCAGGAGAACCAGACTCAGGGATAAGCACTTCCTACTATAACTACTTAACTTACAAAAAACATAGCATTATACCACTGCATGAACTGGACTTCCTACTGTTACTCTTAGCACCTTGTAGATTGTTTTTATTGGTAATATTACTTTTAAAACTGCTTATTACACCTTCTTGTACTGTCTCATTGCCATCCAGTTGCTTACTCATATGGCTAATACTATTCATTGAACCATGACTATCAGTAATACAACTGAAACTAGAAAAATTTGCATTTCCTGCGAAAATGCTGTGTGGATGCCTTAACGCTGAAGTTGCCAGCTGAAAAAACAGGATTCAAACCTGACCCTCCTTGTCTCAAGGCGGCGACTCATCTCACTAAGCCACGCTCATTCTCGCAAAGAATAGGTGGACAGACTGACAATTCTGCTGAAATGAGCAGAAGCTGCTGAGAATTGTGCTGATAAGAGGTGAAAAGGCTGAAAACTTTGCAGAAAAGAGGTGAATCAGCAGAATTTCTGCTGAAAAGAGGTAAAGAAGCAGAAAGTTGCGCTGAAAAGAGATGAATCAGCAGAATTTCTGCTCAAAAGAGTTTTTTTTCTGAAAAAAGCTGAGATTTGTGCAGATAAGAGGTGAAAAGGCTGGAAATTTTGCAGAAGAGGTGAATAAGCAGAATTTGGGCTGAAAAGAGGTGAAAATTCTGAAAATTCTGCTGAAAAGAGTTGAATGAGCAGAATTTCTGCAGAAAAGATGGAAAGAAGCAGAACGTTGCGCTGGAAAGAGGTGAATGAGCAGAATTTCTGCTGAAAAGAGTTTTTTTTTCTGAAAACAGCAGAAAAAACTGAAAATTTTGCTGCAAAGGGGTGAAAAAGCTGAAATTTGTGTTGAAAAGAGTTAAAAAAGTTTAACTGTTAACTGAAAGAAATGTTGCCATAAGCAGGATTTGAACCCGGGCCTCCCAGTCTGAGAACGGCTGCTCATCTCACTGAGCTAAAACACAGCTCAACCGGGCAAGGAAAACTAGTGACCAGACTGATAATGTGGAAGAAATGGGCAAAAAATATTGCATAAAAAATTCAGTATCTCAAAAAGTATAGAAGTTATGAGCACCAAAAGTCATAGCAGAAACAGCAGAAGTTTAAACTGAGAAAATCGGCTGAAAACTGAGGGAGTAGTTAACGTCCAAAAAACATACGGAAGCAACTTGTATTATTGGATTAAGATTAAGATTGGATGGCAACTACCAGCTGTGCAACATCTAACAATTTTTAGAAAAGGTATTGCCTGGATTTGTATTACTACTTATAATACTACAGTGACTACTGTGGATATTATTAAACACAGTGTGCTGAGTGTGACTTCTGTTGGGCGTTGTCTGTGGTTATTTGTCCTCCCTTTAAAGTGGAATTAGAGGTCAACTTCTGGTTTTTATGGTTAAACATCTTCAGTGGAATTTAGTGATTCATGAAGCTGATCTGAATTGCAAAAAAGGAACAAGTTGTCTGTAATACCCGTTCACAACAAGCAAAAAGCAAGTCCAGTGCGCAGTCAATGTCTCAGCTGGAGGGGAAACGTTAGGAGCAGCACGTAAAGAGATCTTTCTTCTCCTACACATTATGCAACATTATTATCTCTTTACACCCTGAGCTGCTCTCCAATATGTTCATGGCCTCACATTTACTTTGGCTTTGTGATCTTGTGACACAAGTTCGAATTACACACATTCCACTTCTCTTAAGAGTGAACCGATTTACAGCCTGATGAGGGACACTGGGTTGGAATAAAAACAGCCCGTGAAAGCTGCAGCGAATTTGATTATCTAAAGCCACATTTTCAGTAAAAAAGGGCACAAAGCAGGAAAGCGACAGCTTAATTTATTCTGGAAGTGGGCATATACAAACATCCATGTATTCAGCTATTATTGACTGAAGTTGGTTCCCCAGTCAGGTGTCATATTAGCCAAAACAGAGTCAGTCCCCCCAGACTTTATAAAAGACGGAACCAGCTACTGTGACGTCACACACTGGTCTGTGAAATTTTGAAGATTGGTTTTCAGCATTGCTATCTTGGTGTTTGATGTTACTGGTCCTCTGGCTAGAGGCTTATCAAGGTGTCAGCCACTGATTGTCATGGTCCTGAGTTGTTCAGCCAGTTTTTGAGTTTGAACGACTTTAGTCATTCCTTCGAATTTCTGAAATGTTTATGTTTTGTTTTTAGTATGGGAATGCCCCTTTCGAGTCCAGTCTGTCCTAGTCTCATCTCCATGTTTTGTTATATGTTCTGTCTGCCTGGTCATGTCCCCGTGTCTGTCTGATCTCTCAGTTCTCCATGGCTTTCTGCATCTTGTCTTGTCTAGTTAATATGTCTGTAGTCAGCTGTGTTCGAGTCACTCCACCGTGTTTGTAATGCTGGTTCTTTTTGCAGCATTTTTAATAAATTATCTAACTACGCGTATCGCTCTTACTCTCAACAAGCAGCTGGTGCTGCGGTGGGCACCTCGCCCGAGCTAAAGCGCTCAAGGGTGGAGGATAGTCCTCCCCCAGCTGCTATCAGGGCAGGAGATGCTCACACCTATGCGGCCAAACTGCAAATGAATTGCGCTTGAGCGAAGCCGCTGCTCCCGCACTGACTGCAACGCAGTCAATTCTTCTTTTACTGTTATGTTGTTTTGTGGATCACAAGGTTTAAAACTACTTATAAACACACAGACACAAAGTAACTCCACCAGAGTGCCTATTTCGGGTCACTTTTGCCGGTCCAAGGCCAGATAAAGGAGTACGGTTGGAATTGTGGCATTAACAAAACAATAATTGGTAAAAGAAATTTAATTTGTAGTTCTAAATAAATTCTAAATGCATTTAGGACATTTTTTACTCACTTTATGTCTCTTCCACGATGTGATTTTTTTCTCCTACAATGTAGGTTACTATTACATTAGCATGACCAAATTAGACAATGATGTCATTTAGCGACTTCTAGCGACTTTTAGGACAGCCAATAGCAATTTTCCTTACTGAGGAGTTGGCAACACTGTCTGTACAGTGCACAATACTGTTTATGGATGCAGCTTGTTTATCAGGCTTTTCTATATAAAGTGACTTCTGTCTAAAAATAAAATAAAATAAATAAAAAGAAAGAAACAACATGCCAATCAGAAACTAAAACCGATGGGTAACATCACAGTAGTTAATAATGCTAAAGCATTATATTAGCATGATGGGTCTATTTAGCTGCTAGAAAGCAAAGGTTAGCATGCTACTGTCATCAGCTTAGCCAGCTGCTAATCTAAAATTACTCCGTTTTTTGAATTACTCACATTCCAAGATAATACAAGCTGAAAACTTCCATTTTTCTCCAACGTATTCCACTTGTACCCAGTGGTAAGCAGGTAATGGTAAATTTTTGAATGCAACCACTACAAGTGGGCTAAGTGTGTATACAGTAAAAAAACAAAATAGAGAGATGCTAGCTAAAACAGCTGCTGCATCTCAATAATTTGTCTGACTCCATTCTATGACTTGTAGTTATCTATTACTTATCTGATAAAAAATATAAAAGATATAGATGATATTTAGGTGTGGTTGTAGGAAGGTTGGTAGTCTGATCCCTGGTTGGTCAAGTCTGCATGGCAAATATTGGGGGCGAGATACTAACTCCAGTTTGCTCTCTGATGCATCCATCGGAGTACGAATGTGTTTAAATGTTAGATAGAAAGCACTTACATAGAAAAAGAATGAAAAGGTGCTTGTGTAAATGTGGTATTGTGGAGGTATGTAATAACGACAGGAGAGGTCTCAGTGTCTCACTCCAACAACTTTATTAACTGACTCACAGAACTTCACATATAGTAAGCACCAAAATCTCCACCCCCACACTTCCCTTCAACTTGGGTGTGAGTGGAGCCACCTGGTGGTCCGCCACAGTATGTTGTATAAAGACCTTTGAGTGCTCAGGTAGAGTAGAAGAGCGCTACATAAGAACCAGTCCATTTACCATAAAAACAATCAAATGTTTACAGTAATTTCCTTGTGAATGAAAGAGAAAGTGAACAAATATTCACACTCTTGGTGTAAAGATGAGACATTCATGAATGAAAGAACTTCTGTTGATGCTCTCACTCACTATTCTTCATAATCTCTTGTTCTCTCCCCCTCTCGCCCACACTCACACATTTGCATTCCTCTGCTCTCAGTCAAACAAGAATGAGACTGTGTGTGGCTCTCTGTGTGAGCCTTTGTTTGGGACTTTGGCTTGACCCTGCAGGTCTAAGACGGATCAGGAAATTGAAGTGGGACAGAGGTGCTTTACCCCATCCAAAGACACTGACAAAAAACAAAAAAAAACATGAAACAAGCATGTTATCATGTCAGGGACTGAATGACAGACTTGTTAGATTCCAGTGTGCAGTTATTCTCAAAGAAACCATAAATTGCAGGTTTGTCAAGCAGAATCTCCTGATTCACTTGTTTAACACTTTGTTTAGCTTGTTTTTTCTTTGACTTACTGAACTTAAAAAAAAACTTGGTCAGGTTTAGGAAGATTGTCGTTTGCATTAATTTTCTGGCCTTCATGCTGTTTGATAAATGATAAGCTGGGAGTGACCGTCATGTGTCTCTGATACAATAGAACACGTTGTACTAAATAAGCCACTTCACTACTATTCACAAAACAGAATTAAGTGACACCCCAGGGGAGAGAACTGACTATACCAGATGTATGAACAACATTTATTAATTGACACGTTAGCCTTTATTTTTAAAGTGCACAGTAGAGTAGACAGGAAAGCAAAACTCAGGACCCTGCTATGACCTTTTGGTATATGGGTACTCTGTAAGGCTGTTCTGGCTGACACACTTCTACAGAATTGCATGAAGATTTGGTGTGGTGCCTCTGGATTGGCAGATATCGTGGTTGAAGAACACCGGACCAGCTCTTTATCCTTTCACGGTATATGGGAGTTAGCCCAACTAGTGTTTTCGACATTATCCCTCAGAATATCCTTTCGGCGTGCTTCTAAAAATGGGATAGCAGTGTCCAACATCCTCTGAGAATGAGCCTGACTTATTGCCGGCAATGCAGTCCAAGCCCTTGTAACGGTTGCACATGGACCGAAAAGCTCTGGCCCATTGATACGAGCTTGCAAGTCCTTGTGCAACTTTTGCAAGGGCTTGGACCACATTGCCAGCAATAAGTCAGACTCATTTCCAGTGGATGTTGGACACTGCTATCTATGGTGGAAGACTTCCACTCTAATGGCCTCAGAATGTCATCACTGCTTTTTGTGGATGATGTGGTTCTGTTTGCTTCATCAGGTGGTGGTCTCCAACTTACACTGGAGATTGTGGTGAACCTTTCTTGTGTCTATGACTCCACTCACCTCTGGTCTCACGATTTGGGTAGTGAAGTATGCAGTTGTATAGATCCAGGACATCTGTCGGCCGGCCTGGGAATGCCTCGATGCTTCCCTGGATAAGCCAGTGGAGGTGGCTATGGGGCGGGGAAATGTTCTTTTAAGCAGAAGAAAGTGAGTGGATGGTCATCTTCCACTCACTTTCACAATGAGTAATGATGTCATTACTCATTGTCATTACCCAATGATTAATGACATCTCCCATTTTCAATTACAATAATAAACAATTTCCTATAAAAATATTAAAGTAGAGCATAAGAGCTTTTAAAACTGAGGGACAGGGAACCTAAACAGGTATGTTTAGGTTCCCTGTCCGTGAAAATAGGTATTTTAAATAAACGTAAATAAATTTTTGGTGTAAAGCGGTAATACTGATGCTGCCACTATAACTGCTGACTTTGGCATGTGACAGCTCAATTAGATCCAGTTCTGAGAAGTTAAAGAAACAATGCTTTCACTGTAACAATGACTGGATCTGAGTGACTGCACAGAGACTGTACTGTAGCAAAAATGAGCTGTCTGTCTGCAAAGCCTGTAACAATGCAACTCAACAAACCAAAGTTGCATGGGCGTGTGTATGTGCTCGGAGCGAATCATGAGGGATTTAGTGGCACACACACCTTTGCAGATAAAGGTGTAAAACACTGATAACAGGTCTTCATGAATGAGAAGACAAAGTTTACATTTTTGCCTCAGAGTGTAAAAATGTTGATATTTCACTCACAAAAATAAATCAAATTAAATCACTTGTAAAATAAATCTCTTTAAACTGTCCAGAGTCATCTTAATTTTGATGTCCTCCCAGGAAACACAAGTTGTTTTTCACAAAGAACTGTGACCTTTCAGAAGCGCCAGTGTCACAGAGAAATGTGACCTGTGACACCAGTTCCTCATGGAAGGAGTTCAAATGGAAACAATGGTCATTTAGTCAGTAACAGAGAAAAAAAAAGATTACTTAACAGGAGAG
This sequence comes from Pundamilia nyererei, assembly GCF_000239375.1. Classification (NCBI taxonomy): domain Eukaryota; kingdom Metazoa; phylum Chordata; class Actinopteri; order Cichliformes; family Cichlidae; genus Pundamilia; species Pundamilia nyererei. The sequence goes on along the minus strand of NW_005187531.1, from coordinate 765,957 downwards.
ATATGGTTGCGTAACACTGCTCACACAATAAGGGATTTCATTTTTTGAAGTATGAGTTTGGTGTTACTTTCGTCTTTGGACATAACAAGACCATACTCAGGATTAACTTAGCCAGCTGCTTCCAAGAGAAGGCAAGTTTCTACTTACACAAGCTAACTTAGCAAGAATTGTAAAAGAACCCACCCACCACTTTAATCACACTCTAGATCTTGTTTTAACATATGGC
>NW_005187531.1:748543-763235 GCF_000239375.1 Pundamilia nyererei | reverse complement strand
GATTGTTGGGTTTTTTTCTCTGTATCTATGAAGCGCCTTGAGGCGACTTATGTTGTGATTTGGCGCTATATAAATAAAATTGAATTGAATTGAATGTGCAACTTTCCCAAACTATTAAACAGAGAAATGATGAATCCAGTAGTGCTTTTTGTCGGTATAGTTTGTTTAAATGCTAGGACTGCCGTTAGTAAGTACCAACAGATTCCAATTCAGTTCAGAAATCAGGATTTAAAAAAAAAAAAGACACCTTAAAAATGGTTGAACAATGAATTGAAGTATTCGCTTGGCTCGTCTCTGTAAACATTTGTGTGCGCCAAACATTTACCATCAGCAGGTTCTAAAAGAGAACCTGGTACAACAGGAAAAATCTTTTTGTTTTCGCATCCAGCTGGTTTGACTGGTTCAGTAGTTCCTGGTTGTAGCCTAGGTGTAGTATTTCTGCTTTCCTACTCTAATAGTACGATTTGTTTTCTTAAAGTCAGCCACAAGTTCTAACTGTACTAAAATGCGTTGCCTTTTCTTTTGTCAGAGTAAAGTTCAAAAACATTAAAGCATTGTTCATTTCACATAATGACAGGCCACAAGCACAGTTCCCACCCAGTAAGTACCCTATTTGCACATGTGCCACAAAGGTAAGCTGAGAGCAGGTGTGCTCCAGTTTCATCCCACGATTGAAGTTAAAGAGAGGCGGGCTGGTGACCTTCTCAACATGAATGTGTTATAGTTAAAGCTAGAATATTTAACCTTTATGACCTATTCTTGGTTTAGCAGAACTTTACATATACCTGCGTTTCACTGGAGTCACTGCACCTGATCACCCCTGAGCTAATCACCTCTCAGGCAGCTTTCCATTTTCTTATGCAAGTCCATTGCACACTGCCAAGTGAACAGCTCTCAGTACATTACATGTAGTCTCACCAGTCTCCCACTAAGCCCCCTTCCTGAGACCAGCCCGGATCACTAACACTATTGCTCCCCACCTGCTCCTCCATCCCTCAAGACAATACTTATTAACTTTTTATTTTCCCTCACATTAAACTGGGATTTTCTTGTTCTTCAACCTTACTCACCCCATCCCTACTGCGAGTGTTCTTGGAACGGTTAACCTCCAAGGAGGATCTTTATTACAATATAGACGGGCAGCCTTTTTTCTTATTTGTTATCTTTTCCAAGAAGGAGATCTGACGATCGGTCAAGTTTTATTAAGAAAATAAAGGTCACTGGGTTTTTCATCCTCGGGTTCTTGGTGCAAACAAAAGTTAATGCAGGGAATGGCGGGTTTCAAAAAAGCGAGGAGATACCAGGTTATTTCCACCAAGAGAGAAGGGTGCAGCATAAGCTGGGATGGAGACACTGCAGGAGTCAACCTGGAAAGAATTTAATGTTCCCATGGAGCCCCAACAATCTGTAGAATTTTGGCCTTTTTCAGTAGAGATTTTTAATAAAGTAAACTCCTCCTTTCATCCTAGATTGCTTTTTCTATAAGTGCTTTTACACATGCGCGCGCGTGTGTGTGTGTGCATCTTTTTTTGGTCGATGTTAGATGCCTTTAGACGTTGATGACACAAAACAGGCCATTGGCCATCAGACTGAAAGACAAACAAATCACCGAAGAGGAAGTGAGTTATCTTTTGGAAACCTTGTCATGTCGCCTACACACACACGCACAAATACACGCACTTGAACAGAGGCATAGTTGATCCTGATCGGATGTGAGGTCTCTGACGGGATCAGGGTCCCTACGTAAACATTCCTTAGCTAAACACGACCTCCTAACACAGTGGGAAAACCTATAAAGTCCAACAACCATCGCGGGAGCCTCTTCACAGTTTGTACTGAGCTCTTGGACATTTGCTTTTAATGCTGCATTCAAGTTTAATTTTACTGACAGGTTCCCAAGCCAAACCAAGCCAGTCCAATCCCACTGTTGGCTTAAATATCGCAGAGTGTCACAAGGCATTTAGGGTTGTGCGTTACACATCGTATCTGCTTAAAAATGTGGTGAGGGGTTTTTAATATGCCAAATGTTTGACTCCTGCACAAGACACTAAAAACTGATATGATTTTATCAATAAAGTTCCTGCCAAATCCAAAGAAACAGCAAAATCTTGCCCACTGTCTTTAGCAAATTCTCACCACCATTTGGCTCTGGAAACCACCTTAGGTAGGAAATAAAACTTGGCTCCTTTAAATGTCAAAGTATGTGATTACTCAGATGGATACCTGGAAATGTTCTCGGTATGATAGATGATTAATGAGGACAAGGAACTAATACACTGCTTAAACTGGCTTGAGCTAAAATAAAAACCTCAACTAAACAAACATTTAAAATGTTCAAATGGCCTAAGATAGCAGTAGTGATTGGTGGGAATCTACTGAGTGGTGATGCTGTTGTTGCTGCACTGCTGTTTACTTTCTGCACTTTTTTTCAGGGCAACAATGAATACACCGTGACAAGAAATCACAATCAGCTAATTTTGTAATTGAATCATTAGAAAAAGACATCAAAAATTAGTTTAAAGTCCAAAATCAGCACCAATTCCCTCCTTGCCTAGGCTGCCTAGCTGGTAGCCACACTGAACATCAAAGAAAGGCCCCAGTTTCATTCACAGAGATGAACTCAATCCAGCACTGTACATGGGTTATTAAATTCATCTTCACATTGCCCGCTTGTACCGGAGCATCTCTTGATTCTGGAGCATTACCTTGGTAATCCTCTTAGTGGTGGGAAAGTGGTTTAGCGGGTGCATTCTTTATGACAGGCGCACAAATGGGGGGATCACATTAGCCTTAGGGGCCCTGGAGGGGAGGGTCGGGCGCTTGTCTCCCTCACCAAAAAAACTTTCCACCCGAGATGGACCTCCGTCAGCCCTGTGAACCCGCTGACTCCCAGCTCGCCTCCGCTGCCCTGCTGTGGGATGTGTGTTTTATACAGTGACAGACAGGCAATGAAAGACACAGATAAACCGAGAATTGTTTCAAAGGTCATGCCACAATTTAGCCATCAAACATGTTTTTACCTTACAGGTTTCATCCAGCTAAGATTTCGACACCAAAGAAGAATAACAATGACCACAGTGACTGCATTCATTTATTCCTACTGTTTTTCTTCCTTGTTCCAGCAGAAACAGGAAGATACTGTCTTCAAGTTTTTATGTTCACAGACTAACCACCACAGACTGAGGAAAAGGACAAAGCTCTTTCATCAGAAAGGTTAAGCCTGCACAGAAGCGCCTTATAATGCCTTACACTGAGTCCCCTGGTCCAGTAAAAAAGTGGGGTTCTATAGAAGTCTATTGGAAAATAGCCTTTACCTCGCATACTGAGATCAAACTAAACCATTTCTTGATGACGATGAGCTCAAGTTTCAGTTTTAATTCTTATTGCATGCAACACAAAGCTCAATTGGGTCCACATTTGCATCCAAGGGCGATAAATCGTGATTTACTCCAAAGCAGTGCTATATCTTTGACAAGTCACTACCCACCCTCGGAGAGTGCTTCAACTTCTCAGTCAGATCCAAAGATGGTGACTTCATGGTCACTACACTTTTTTATATCTAATAACCTGTTGTGTTAAAAAGAGAAACTAACACAATGGTGCAGTGTCTGGGCTGGCTAGTTTAGGATGGGTCTAAAATTCGAGCTAGTTATCTCAGTTTCACCACTCACACAGCTCCAGCTGCGTGGCTTTGTAAGGCAGTATATGCAACTTTGTACTCTTATGCACGATAGAGTAGCTTTTAAAACATGAATCGAGTCTTAACGTTTCACACTGCCAGCGGGGAGAAAAAGAAATTGGGAAATACAGAGGTTATTCGGTTCGCAGCGCAGGGGAAAGTAAGGACTCTGCTGTGGCACAGGAATTAGCGGAGCTGCAGCAACCGGGAGGATTAGAATAATAGGGTACAGGAAAGCAAACACATATACATTACTGTGCAAAAGTATTGAGACACCTATTATTTAAATAAACATTTTGCTTCCAAGGAGGCAGGCTTTCTAGTAACTTTTAAAAAAAAAGTGATATTAAACATTAGGCTCTGCAAGCATTCTGGAGGTCTTTCAAAGGTTTTCTTTCAAAGGTTTTCTTTGGTCACTGTCTGCTTTCTCACTTATTTTCAGTCCAGTCTTTGTACATGAAGATTTCAAAGCAATGTCTTTTTGTTTATTAAGCCTGACCTAACTGAAAGTCATGTCCTTAAGAAAAAGGAAAATTCCAGCAAAAACTTGACACAGTACCCGAGAGATGTATCTGACTCTTCAGTTGATACATCTTCTAGTGGTTTCAGCAGAGGGGTGACCATCAGAAGCTATTCTTAGGGAAGGAAAATTACAAAATTACATAAAAACAGGACTAAAAATCAGTGGCAACAGGGCTATGGAGGAGATCAGGAGAGAAATACAACAGTGAAGGCTCTGTCATGGTTTGGTGCTGCCTTTCAGCCAGTGGTGTTGCAGAGTAGAGCCATCAGGTTTTGATCCACTCTACAATACCATCTGCAAAGTGTTTCTTTTGTTTCAGCATGACAGTGATCCTAAATACACTGCCAATGTATGTCAGGGATCGGCCTATCAGGTGGCTGAAATGCAACATTATTGAAGCATGATGGCATCATCCTGACTGAAAACAAACAAAAGGGAACCAACATCCAAACAAGAGCTTTGAATGTCCTTCCTAAAGACTACTTTAAGAAATGACAAGAAAGCATGCATGCAAGAGTTCAGGATGTGTTGAAGAATAAAAGTAGTCATACCAAATATTGATTTTAAAGCTCATTATCATTACTGTTTTACCTTATTTACTGTATTTGAATGAATGCTTGCCCATATATCTATAAATTGCTCCTCCTTGGAAATTATGAAGAAACAAGGGGTGGGTCAAGAGTTTAGCAATGTTCTGTATTAGTTGTCAGACATGAGGTACAATGACAGACTTGTGACTGTCACTGTCCATTTTTAGCCTGCAGCTGATATATTAGGGCAGAGTGTAAGGCACATCTCTGCCAGCAATGTTTCACAGGTACACTTATTACAGTACCTTTAAACAAAAAACAGTGTTTTATTATACAGTACTTGAGTACAATAATAAGGATAAAGCAAAAACCTCTGTCATGGTCCTGAGTCTGATGACTCAGTGTTCTGTGTTTCTTTATATTATTCTGTGTTCTTGTTTATTCTGTTATGTCTTTGGGTTCAGTTTGCCATTCGTTAGGGTTTGTTTTGTGCCTGCCTGCTCCCACTTCTCTGTGTTCCCTCTGTCTGTCTAAATAATCCACACACGCTTGCCCCAGTAACCCGTGACAGTACGAACCAGCCAGCATGGACCCTGCGGCATTCAATCCGTCCGATGAGCTCCAAGATGACATCATCTACAATGTGGAGATTCTACTTGGGCTGTGGCTGGAACACCCTCCGGAAGAGCCTCGCCGCACAGTTGAAGGCCGGCTACAACGGCTCTTTTCTGACCTTCCGTGGCTGTTTGGATCACTTCCCCCGACCATGCAGGCCTTTCTCCGGAACACTCCACACCTTCTCCAAGCTACAATTGCTTCGCTACCCGACCCACCGGAGGACGTTCTGTCCGGCCCGTCGGTCCAGCCTCCAGAAAGAAAGCGGCGCTCACGCCGCAGACGCTCCTTGACACAGTCAAAAGATAGCAGATAGCAATAAGAACTGCTTATCCCCTGCCCAGCAGCCTTCGGCCCAGCTAGCTGCCCAGCAGCCTTCGGCCTAGCTAGCTGTACACTCGCTCTCAGCTCAGTTTCCTGTGTCAGCTGCTCACTCGCCCTCAGCTCAGTCTCCAGTGTCAGCTGCTCACTCGTCCTCAGCTCAGTCTCCAGTGTCAGCTGCTCACTCGCCCTCAGCCCAGGCTCCAGTGTCCCCGCTACCCGTAGCCCAGACTCCAGTGTCCCCGCTACCCGTAGCCCAGGCTCCAGTGTCACCACTAGCTCTGTCACTCATTCTGTCACCAGTCTCACTCATTCGTTCTATGCAGGGAGAAAATCTAATTTCCACCCAGGGTGTTTCTCGCGTTTTAGCTGCTATGGGCACAGTTATGCACTCCAGGGCCTCCCCAGAGGCTAGGTTTCAGTCCCCAGCTAATTCTGAATCCCTGAAGGTTAAGCAGCCCCCAGAGAACTACACCATGTCAGCGCTGTCTGGGCAGAGCCAGTGCTCAGCGCAGCGCCAGTTGCCTTCATGTCTGCCAGAGGACTCCATGCCTGCTGGCTTCGGGATAGCCTCCACTGGAGGGTCCGAGGGGGCCGTCCCGCCTTCGTTTCCTGTCTCCGCTGGAAGATCCAAGGGGTCCGGCCCTTTTTGGGCTGTATTAATGACCCTCTGAAGTGCCTTTTTGAGTGCCATGAAGATGTCAGCACACTTTCAATGGAGCAACGGTAGAAGACGATCAGCAGCTCCTTCTTCAGGTCCATTTTTCTGAGGATTCTCAGAAAACGGAGACCCTGTTGGGCCTCCCTTACAAACGCTGAGGTGTTTGAGCTCCAGTGGAGGTCTGTGTCTATGTGCACACCCAGGAACCTGAAACCTCGACACCCTTTCCATGAGCTCCCCATTGATGCTGATGGGCTGCAGCTCAGACTTCCTCCTTCTGAAGTCGACTACCAGCTCTTTTTGTCTTGGTGGTATTGAGGTCCAAGCTGTTGTCTGCACACCAATCTGACAGCCTCTGAGCCTCCGCTCTGTATGCCGTCTCATTCGCCCCGTGGTGGGGCTCATGTCTGGGGGCTAAGTTTGCAGATTATACCACTGTGGTAGTGGTGTAATCTGCAAACTTAATGACTGCGTTGTCTGGGTGGGTACTGGGTGGGTACTGACACAGTCATGTGTAGGCCTGCACAATAAATCGAAAAGAAACCCCCTTTACACATTTGACCAGTCGAATAGAGCCCTTCACGGCATTAACCAGTCAAATGGATTAGAGGCCCACCTCCTACGCAGGTGGGGAGTGAACAACGCTGCAGCAACGAGTCAGAGTTGTAAAGGCTGAGAGCGAGATGCATGACGAGAATGCTACTGACCATGAACTCGTGCCTAAAAAAAAAATAGTACCTCGCTTATTTGGAGGTACTTTGGATTTGATAAAGATGACGTTCTCCAAACACAGGTGCTCTGCAAAACTTGCCAAACACTCGTGGCAACCACCAGAGGAAACACGACTAATCTCCACCATCATCTTCAATACAACCACAGAGAACTGTTTGAAGAGTTCCAGAAAGATAGGGCTAGCCAAGCAAAGGTTGCTAATGTTAAGACAAAGAGCACAGCAGTCCAACAGCCGTCTCTGTATCAGAGTTTTTCAAGTGGAACTCATGAGAAAACGTCGAAGCGCTACAAAGAAATAACAGAGGCCATTACACATTCGCCATTCCACAAATGTACGAAACATGCCGCATGACCGTCATGTCAGTGCCGCCTCTGTCAGTGCGCCCCAGGGCAGTTGTGGCTACAATGTAGCTTGCTATTTCCAGTGTGTGAATGTGTGTGTGAATGGGTGAATGACTGAATGTAGTGTAAAGCGCTTTGGGGTCCTTAGGGACTGAGTAAAGCGCTATACAAATGCAGGCCATGTTTGAACTGAGCCAAGCTGAAAACTATGCAAGCCCTACAGTAAAGTTTCCTCTTCAGCTTTGACTTAGATCATAACTACTTGGTGAGTGGTAAAATGATGAACAACTGCATTGAGATAATTTGCAGTATAATTTAAGTTATGTTTATTTAAAACTAATTATAGAGACTGGGAAGGATGTCTTTCAGAATTCAAGCCTTAGAATTTTTTTATTTTTTATGGGGGCAATGTTTCAAAGTTAAAGTGCACTTTGTTGCTACACTGCTAATACAGCAGCTTTCATTAAATACAACTGTTGCAGTAAAATGGAAATTATGTATTCGTGTTTTTTCTTTTTTTTTTTGCTATTTATTTTATCGCAAGTCATATCGTTATTATAGTATTGATCAGTTATCGCACATCGCAGGTTTTCCTAATATCGTGCAGCCCTAGTCATGTGTGTAGTACTTTTGTGGTGATCTGACTGTTGTTGTTACCGCGAGATTTGGTGAAAGTGTTGTTTCCTTTTGTCAGAATTTGAGATAAAGTTTTCAAGAGTGCTAAAAAAGCTTGCTGAGAGCATCTTGTTTCCTGTGTGGTCTGTGTGGCTCAGCTCAATCCAACACAGGAAACTAAAGAAATGCCTTCACTGTGAACAGCTTCCTGTTTGAACTGAAGTTAACGGTACACAGTCAGTATGCTGATGCTGGGAAGAGGTGTCTTCTTAAAAATATCCCTATAATTAACTAGAAGTAGTGGGATTTTCATTCTGATTCATTCATTTTCATTGTGTTACTTAACTTCCACAGGCTTAGTGATGCAGTTTCATACATTTATTCTGAGAAGCTGTTGCAGCATATTGCCAAAGTTTCACAATGAAGCTCAAGAGGGCTTTCAGTTTTAAATATTGACAGAGCAGTGGGACTGTGCTAACACAATACAGCAAACCAATCAAACAGAGAGAGTAAAAAGGAAAGACCTGCAAAGTAAGAATAAAGGTCTGCTGCAGTCTGCAGTTTAGGTAAAATAAAAAGGCCCCAGACACTATTTGATGAATCATCTATCTTACTTGGAAAAGCAGTCACTTTCTAAGAACAGGAAGTTATTTCAAAGGAGGCTCTTAACACAAGAATATAAAAAGAATTAGACATCAATCCTAGTCTCTCAGCCCCCCCTCACTTTTGCAATAAGTACCACATCCTTACTAAGAACATCTGCTATGATTAAATATAACAGAAGAAACTTCTGGACAGTTGGTTTATATTAAAATATTAAAAAATATATTTAAAGAAACCCTACCTAAAACAGCTAAGACCTAAGAATAGGCTATGAAGATATATATATATATCCATCCATCCATCCATTCGCTTCCGCTTATCCTTTTCAGGGTCGCGGGGGGCGCTGGAGCCTATCCCAGCTGTCATAGGGCGAAAGGCGGGGTACACCCTGGACAGGTCGCCAGTCTGTCGCAGGGCTAACACACAGGGACAGACAACCATTCGCACTCACATTCACTCGCACATTCACACCTTGTACTAACCTTAACCAGTAAATGAAATGTTAAAAGGTAAAACTAGCATATTTTAGCTATGTGCAAGTCTTAGCTAGCAGCTCAACACCTTGTGTCGCTGCAAGTTTGCCAGTTGATTTTCTGTTCCTTTTTAAAATTAATTTGCTTTTTATGTAATTCATTTAGTTAGTATTTATTCATTCATGCCAGTCTTTGTATAGAACCAAACCAGCCATTCCATGTCAAGGTTAAGCTAACCCTCTTTTGGCTCTAACTTCATATGGTTAATGTATCTCTTTTTTATTTGCATTTTGGCGTCACTAAAGTTTAAGCAAACATGAATTGTGCTTTCATTTGAAGACATCATTAATGTTGCAACATAGAACAGCGCTATGCCACAAATACTACTTTGGCAAATGGTGTTTATGGCACAAGCAATATTGTTTTAGTCTTATTATATAAGCCATTTTTGAAAGTGACTAACTACAGGTCCTCACAGTTTGTTGGCCATGTGTGTTACTATGAGTGCAGCTATTTGGCAGAGTAGTGTGACAGTACAACTCGCCGACTGATTTCAAGTGTGCATGTTAACCTGCTCTTTTATCTCAAGGCCTGTTGTGTGGACTAGCTACAGATGTCCTGGTTTAACCAGACACTAGAATTATGTAATGTTTTCCCAAGCAAATATGAAAAGAAGCAGCACTTAGCTTTTAGCAGTGAATAGCCTGATGTCACAAGAGTTCAGGCATCATTTCTCTTGTTATCTGACCCTATTCCAGCCTGGTGTAATGTACATTAAACTTTTTGAATGTGACGAAAGCAAGGGTAACAGATCCTTTAAATGAACTGTTAATGTCCCTCACTGAATCAATATTAAGTGTTATTGCTGGCATAGTTTTTATGGATAGAATTGTTAAAATGGGTATGTGTTGTCTTCACTCAGCCTGCGTATCCATGACCCTTGTCAAATTGACCCAAGACTTCTTTTTTAATGAAGCCAAAACACACACACACCTCCCCACAAGTTAAAGGCCAGGACAATGACATGTGATGCAATACTGCACACAGTGTGATAGTAAACAGAGACAGCAACTTGTGTCTGTTGCTGTCTCTGTTTGCCATTTTGCCAATTTTGCATTTTTGTTTTGCAAAATTGGCAAAATTATTAAATTATTGCTTCTGTAAGTTCTCTCCTCTTTGTTCTCCGTGCTTCTTTTTTTCTTTTTTTCATCCTCCAGTCAGTTACACCAGAGGCCTGCATGTCTATGAGCCTGGTTGTGTTTCACAGAAGCAGATGTGTTTTTTTGTAGCTGTCAGATTTAATTTACTCATTTAACCCTTTGACATTTGAAGGATTTGATACATTTTTCTCATAAGTAGTTAGCTATTGCTAACTGTCATTTAGTAGAAAAAACTTGCACAATCCTGATATTAATGAGTACATTTGTATGTGCTATTATTTAGTATTAAAAAGCATAATTTTTTACCGGTATTATTTTCAAAAACTGTGTGAAATATGGAAATATAGGATGAAATATATGCATAAGTAAAGCTAAATAAATAAAATAAAACAGAGTTCATACATGAACAGCACCTAAATTATATACAATATATAAATAATAAAATGTTGCTTTTTTCTGCAAAGTAATTATAAAGCTGCAAAAGTTGTTACTGTGTTGCAACAAAGACAACCGAAGCATGGAGTAATTTAGTTTTGTGCCTCATGCTTGAGTTTACCTGTTGTGCTGTGATTTTCATATTATTACCTAATCATGTGACTTAGCAACAGCAATTCCTAAAGTGATCTTTACGCAAAATGTTACCAAATGCTCACGCTCTGTTCAACCATAACTGGTTTACCACGTGTCTGCCCTGCAGTGATGTTGCAATGGTCAAAAAAAAGAGAAAAACCAAACTGCTCAAACACCTGCTGCAATCTCACAGGGACATTCATGTGTATGTGTAGTCTGCCCTGTCATCATAACACTACACACAATCAGTACAAAGCTCCTTGCAGCTTGGCTTGGTTGTGACTGGAAAATTTAGCTTTCAAGGTTTGTAAGTGAAGGAGTGGGGCAAAGTCTGGGCCCCGATGATCTGAGTCTCCACGGAGACTGAGAAAATAAAGCTGGGCTTCCAGGTGCAGAGAAGCTCTGCAATGTTTTGGTGTGGTTATGTAACGCATGGGAGTGCTGGCTTATCACGTCTAAATATTCAGCCCTCTGATTTGTGTGTAGGTTAATTTATCACATGTTTTGAAGTCAAAGGAGGAGACTTTTTACAAATATTTAATTTATTTGTCACATACACACTACAACATATAGTGTACTGCTTGTGTCCTGAACTGTGGACAGGCTGCAGACGTAGCCGCGCCATTTCAGGGCTGGTTTTTAGCATGGGGGGTTTAGGCAGGACCCTTACTGGATACCGGGTGTGAATTGAACTTGATTGATCCTCACAATTAGAGACACATGCAGCTTGCCATTAGAGACGGATTAAGTTGTGGTGGATAAATTTGACTGTTACAAATCTGTTATGAAGCCCAATTAAACAGAAAAGGTCTGAGAAACAATGACTTTTTAAGCATGTTGGCTAGTGCATTTAATTACTGGCTTTCTTCCAGCTCTTTTTTTGTATTATCCTTCAAATCACAAGTGCTTCTCACCTGCATCAGGGTGGAGCTCAGGTGGTACTTTCTCACTGTCGTTTGTGGTTAGGTATTTCTCTAACTCTACAGTTAGAGGGATATGAAACCTATGCAAATGTGCCTGTGTGCAAGTCCTAAAGTCCAACAAAACCTTCTATGGAGAAATCTACCATTTCATTTTTCTTTAGGCCTATGGAAAATGAGTTAATCCTGAGGATAACCTGATTAAAGCACCATAGGCTTGAACTTGTTGGCCTTAAAAGCTCGGCTAGTAAGCCTACTTCCCTGTGTGAATTATGTTTTTATTTCTGTTCTTTATTTGCTCCAGAAATTTAACACTGCCTGGTTTGCAGCTGAAAGCATAAAGCTAAGACTGTCATCCATGCCATAAGAATACATCAAAGCGACATGCAGTAGGGGAAATAATTATTTGACGCAGTGAACACATAAATGACTCAGAAAAGTGTTCAGATGAAACCAAAATCAACCCGCCATGTTTGGAGGACGAGAATTTCAAGTATGAGCCAATGAACAGTCGAGCACAGAAGTGGAAACATTATGCTTCGGTCAGATGACTTCACTGCACCGAGGGGCCATAAAATCTTGGACGCTGAAAAAGGGCTGTGGACGGACCTTGCAGCATGTCAGTGACCCAAAACTTACTCTAAGGCAGGGGTCCCAAATCCCAGCTCATGAGGGCTGGTGACCCTGCAGGTTTAAATGTGTACTTGATCCATCACAGCTGATTTAAATGGATAAATTACCATCTCAACATGTCTTGAAGTTCTCCAGAGGCCTGGTAATGAACTAATCATGTGATTCAGGTGTGTTAACCCAGGGTGAGATCTAAAACCTGCAGGGACACCGGCCCTCATGGACTGGGATTGGGGACCCCTGCTCTAAGGGAACAAAGGATTGGCTAAAAAGGTCATGGAGTGGCCCAGTCGGTCGAGAGACCTGAATCCTATAGAAAATCTGTGGAGGGAGCTTAGACTTTCTGCAAAGAGGGCCAAAGTCCCTCCTGAGACGTGTGCAAACCTGGTGACCATGTGAACTACATGAAACATCTTACCAGTGTGGTTGCCAACAAGGGTTTCATAGTCATTCAAATTCATGTTTTGCATGAATTTGCATGAATACATTTATAACTTTTATCTAACGTGTTTTTTTTTTCTGGATTTTTGGTTGATATTCTGTTTATCTCCCTTAAAATGAAGTTGCCATACAATTAGAGATTGTTTATTTCCTTGTAAGTGAGCAAACGTACAAATTCAACATTAATTCCCAACTGTATCAATTTAATGGAATAAAATTGAAAATATGAGATGTATTTGCCTTAACAGTGGGTCAGTACTGTTATTAAGCAACATTTTATCACAATATTTTCCTGGTTGTAGAATTACTGTTTCTTTAATTCTGCATTATATTTAATATTATTATTATTTAACAGCTTGTCAGCTAGTGATTAGTAATGTAATGTCACCACCACCTGTTTTATGAGAACACACTCATAACTAGAATCCTGGTTGGACTTACCAACTATCGCTCAACCATTTAGCATTATTGCATCATCTGGGTTAATGAAACCAGACAATAGAAAAAATAGCCTCGATATGCCAGACTTCCTTGTAGTACAGGCTTTGCTGCTGTTCTCATTAGCTCTCAGTGTACAGACAGATCCCAAAGCAGCGGCAGTCACATGCAGCTGCAGCAGTAAAGCCGTCGGCTCTGCGTCTTTTACTTTTTGCTTTAAAAAAAAAAAGTAATCCTAAATCATACTGAAACTGAAATTTTCAAAGAACACATCATAAGTTTTGACTAAACTCCAGAATGTTTTCTATGATCTTGCTTGCTTACTTTTGACTCAAACTACCGAAAGTAATGTTTGAGCATTTGTTCAATTTACATACATTAACAATAACATGACAGTCAAATTTCATCTGCATTTGAATGTGTCACAAGCATTTGCATTTCACTGCTTGATAAAAATTGTATTTTATGAGAAGAGTAAGTCTGCATGAAGGGCACAGTTTGTTAAACTGCACTGTGCACGCCCAGACTGACTTCCTGGTTAGAATGGTGCAAATACTCAGAGGATCATAGGTTTAAGCATTCCTTTTCATAAATAACGGCATTTACAGAACAAGTCAGATTCAAGACAGCGGCATTTTAATGAAAGATTTACTTTAAGCCAGATATTTTAACCCTGCTGAGTGAGATTTCATTTCATAAGTGACTGCTCAATATGGTCAGTACTTCCTGCAACGTGGAGAAGACACCTCATTCAGCTAATGTGACATCTTTCACAACAAAAGTGATCACACATACTCACAAGAAGCAGTCAGAGTTTCAACGGTTTTATTTTCTTGACTTTTGGTTGATATTATGTTATTGTTTATTGTTTATTCCTTTGTAAGTGAACAAACTCATTCAACAGAAGTTCCCCACTGTATCAATTTAATGGAATAAAATTGAAAATATAGAATAGAATAGAATAGAATAGAATTCAACTTTATTGTCATTGCACATGCACAGGTGCATGCACCTTGCAACGAAATGCAGTTTGCATCCATCCAGAAGTGTTTTAGCCATGATATAGATATATTACAATATATATTAGCAATAATATAGATATGTAAGTATATTACAGAAATGGGTCTATTATGGTATGTTATAATGTACACGGTATGAAGTATGTTATGAATATTCTATAACTATAAGTACGTACAGGCTGTAGTGAGTACAAGCTATGTACAGGATATAAATATGAAATAAAACACTATACAGAAATATGAGATATACAGTTATACAGAAATGTGAACTATGCAAGTTATAAACAGTTGTAGGGTTAAAAATTATCGTATGTACAGAATGATTATTTACACAGAGCTATACAGTAGTGCAGTTAAGATAAGTGAGATATGTGGATAATTTCTACAGAGGCTATATAAAGTGCTAGTGGTTGTGAGTGG
>NW_005187531.1:746423-747477 GCF_000239375.1 Pundamilia nyererei | reverse complement strand
GGTCCAGGGTGGGGAGGAGACTCAGAGGTTGGTGGTCTGGCGTCATGTCTGTTTTGGGTGTGGTTGTGGGGTTCCCTTGCTCAAAACGTGCATAAAAGTTGTTGAGCTCGTTGAGGAAGGAGACATCAGAGGATGCGGGGGAGGGTTTGGTGGTCCTGTAGTCTGTAATGGTCTGGAGTCCTATGGTCTATGAGATGGATTCGCCGTAATAAAGGGTCAGTACTATTATGTCAGATCACAGGACACTTTAGCTTTTGTTCACACTGAACTTTAAACTTTAAGTACTTTGCTACTTACCTATAGAAAGGAATGTGGTTGTCCATCTCCATATCTTTTGTACAGGTCTGTCTTGACAAAGAGATCTTAATCTCAGTGAGACTACCTGTTCTAAAAAGAAAGAGTGACAAAATATATTTTACCTATAGTTATATTTTTTTATGTACTATGTAAAAACCAGTGTAAAGTAATGCTTTAGATAGGCTCGTTATTCATTACTTCGTGTGGTGGCTATCGCGGAGCTTCCACAGATTTAGTAACATTAGCAAGTGGTGGAGGCCAGCAGGTGGATGAAGGAAAGGGGAGGCAGGAGGAGCAGAGACCCGAAGTGGCCGCCGGTCCGAGTGTCAAGTGAACTGAACTTCATATAAGAAGTTATGACCTGCAGTCTATCTGGGTCAGATATAAACCAAGTTTAGGTGGAGTTTATTTTCGTTATGCTGACTTTTTTGTACTGCGTACTAGCTAGCATGACGGAGTTTCTATACAGCTGGGTGGGTGCTATGAAGTTGCTGATGTTGAACTTTATCTTGTTGATAAGGTTAATTATTAGAGTTTCCAACCATCCCGTAAAAAATGGAATCGTTCGGTATTCAGAGAAAATATCGCGCGTTTCGTATTGAGGTGAAAAGAAACGCAGTTTGTCCCGAACTTCAGCTAGAATGAAAAAGACACAAAACTGGATTTATTCTGTCTTTGCTGCACAGCTGCCTCTTCTTCTCTCATCCTCTCATCCTCTCTCTCCCGTTGCTACTTCAAGCATGAAACTGATCAATGA
>NW_005187531.1:731574-738726 GCF_000239375.1 Pundamilia nyererei | reverse complement strand
GTGAGACATTCTCGCAAAAAATCACGGTTTTAGTAACGCAGTAACGCAGCGTTCCTACGGGAAAGTAACGGTAATCTAATTACCATTTTTGCAATAGTAATCCCTTACTTTACTCGTTACTCGAAAAAAGTAATCAGATTACAGTAACGCAACGCGTTACTGCCCATCTCTGGTCCAGACCAAGTTGAAAAACAGTAAAGTATGTTTTCTTTAAAAAAAGGCCATTGTTTTTTTTTATTCTTGTGAAATATGCATGTCAAAAGCTTTATATGTTTGTATGTGATGTTCTAGCTCTTAATCCAATGTTGACATGATGGTCTAATGTTGTGGTTTTGATTGTAATTAGTGATTGATTTTACTTTTCACATGTTTTACAACAAAATTAAAATGTGTTCTTTTATTCCTTTCCATGGTATCCTGAGTGATGCATCCTCGTCCAGTTTATTAGTTAAGTTTGAAGCAGGCTTTTAGAAGAAGCTCAGCTTTTTTGAGCCACCATACTCACCTTGACAAAGCAAACTTCCCTCAAAATTCTGACAAATTATAAGGACTCAGGTATGAATGGTGTGAATCCACCTGGGATTTATTTAATTTAAAACAATAAAGCACTGAACCTGATAGAGAATAGAACAAAAGGCAAGCAACATACAACAAGAAGAGGAATGCACATGTTCCAATACATTGTTGCAGCCATTTACCATTTTGCTATATAAAAAAAGAAATGAGTTACTGAAATGAGTCAACAAAAAGTACTGGCTCAGTACTTCTTCTTTTTGCACATTACTGCAAACAGGGGTTTAACTGCATCAGAAATGCGACCTTTTGTGTGAAATTAGGGAACGTGTAGCTCTGTCCAAAACTCAAATTCCATTTCCCAATATTAAAAAATACTGACCTAGCATCTGAGCCATCTGGGAATAAATATAATAAAAACATTCACAGGCTAATGTTAAGAACTAAGAAGCATGCAAGCTCCAATTTTTAATCTAAGTAGTCACAATGACATAAGCATTGTTAGTTAAAAGATGTAGTAGCTTGTGATCAATTATATAAGCACACACCTTAGCACATGCACTTTGCAGGTGATGAGGCATGATGACATAGCAAAAATCCACCTTAGGTAAAATGCACAGCAGACTAATATAGGGTGGGCCATTTATATGGATACATATAAATGTAGAATAAAGGCAGTTTGTGGGATTCGTAGTTTTTGAGAGTCTTCAACTAGTAAAAACTAAAGCTATAAGGAGATGTCTGTATGTTGTGTTGCATAGACACCAAAAACAGGCAACTGAATTTAGCATGCTAATTGGCTAATTAGCTGCAAAAGTCTCTCATGTTGCTGGTGAGTTCATCATCAGACATCAAAATGACAAATTTGACTGGCAAATAAACGCTAGCACAAAGATTTCACTTTGACATGTTTCAGTCCCAGTACTCACTTATCCTTTCCCTCTATCACAGCCGTTATCACGTGAAAATTGTGCCAAGTCATGCTGTGCAGTACGTGGGTTTAATTGCCTGAAGGAAATACAGCACCTTACCAGGAACATCCAAAATCACATGGAGCTTGAGAATAAAATAAACAGCTCCAGCTGAACAAACACAACTCCAGAACACTGTATGATTGTCTGTGTATGATTTATCCCCCCTCTTCCTCTTCATGAGGTGCCATCAGAGGGTCAGTCCCATTGTGTATTTACATTGTGAATTCCATACTGACCCTGTCTAAGCCTCTTGAACCTGCTTATCTTGAACCAGCTTATTTCCTTCTGGCTGTGACATGAAAATAACACAACTACGCCTTTTTTTACATGACAACTTCAAAAAGATTGTTTTCACATCAAAAGGGTTTAATATTACATTCATATATGCCTGCAAGAGCTTCATGAGTCCGTAGTAATACGCTTGGCAGCTGAAGCTTTACTGGACCACTGGCCACGGGTTAAAACATTAATGAAACACCGCTGCCTTCTGTGTGCCGATAGCACAGACAAGTGTTGACACTGACTCAGGCTCAGATGCTATTTCCTCGTGTGTGCTTGCTGTAACTTTGCCCAAAATGAATGAATGTTGCCACATTATAAGAAGAAAGCACCTGTCAGAGTGATGAGCTAAACCGTACCTATGATTATCAGTATTATCATCTGTTTAAACGTGACCTTTTGTGTGAAATTAGGGAACGTGTAGCTCTGTCCAAAACTCAAATTCCATTTCCCAATATTAAAAAATACTGACCTATTTCATCTGGGAATTAATATAATAAAAACATTCACAGGCTAATGTTAAGAACCATGTCATTTCCTAAAATAGTTTTGGAGTTGGAGAAATACTAAACAAACCTGACCTTTGAACTGTACGATGTGTTCATAGAGAGATGATTACCAGCACAGCAAACTTTGTCATTGTTTGGCTGTTAATGTGAAATGCAAAGTTTGTATCAAACACAGTGAGTCACAAATATTTTTACAGTCAGGAATATCTATTATATCCACAGGAAATACTTACAGGATTGATATAATTCACAACATTAGGATAACAGCCAGCATTTGAAGTCTGTTTTATGATGTGGCCATTAAGATAAACTCATATAGATGAAGAGTAATCAGTGTAGGTTGTTTGGATAGTTCAGCTTTGAATCATCATCATCACAAGGCTGTGTTGCAACCACTACATGCTGATCATGGATACTTTATTTGTTTGTCATTTCTATTTAATAGAGTTATGAAATGCTGCATTACTAGTAAATTTAGCAATGGTTGATTTCATATTTCGCATAGAGTTCAACAAAACATAGGCTGTAAGAAGACGGTAAAAATAAAAGAAATTGACGAATTAAAACATAAAGCTTGGCTGTAAGTTTGTATCAATTTTCACAGAAAAGAATATTGCTATAGAGATTTCCATCTAGACCAGGGGTGTCCAACATAAGGCCCAGGGGGCCTTAATCAGCCAGGAAAAGACTCCCATACTGGATGTTGCTAGAGTATGTGAAAGAAGCATATGTTTTAGACTTTAAACTGTATTTTCATACATTTTACACCTCGCTGATGGCCAATTAAATCTATTTTAACTTCAATTTCATTTCAATGTGTCCAATTACAGGAAATCACAACAGCAGTTGCCTCAAGGCGCTTTATATTGTACAGTAGATACAGAGAAAAACCCAACAATCATATGACACCGTATGAGCAAGCACTCTGGCGACAGTGGGAAGGAAAAACTCCCTTTTAACAGGAAGAAACCTCCGGCAGAACCAGGCTCAGGGAGGGGTGGGGCCATCTGCTGCGACCGGTTGGGGTGAGAGAAGGAAAACAGGATAAAGACATGCTGTGGAAGAGAGACAGAGGTTAATAACAGATATGATTCAATGCAGAGAGGTCTATTAACACATGTTGAGTGAGAAAGGTGACTGGAAAGTCACAGCTCTTCAAAGGAGAAGATTATTTCACAGTAGCATTTACTCACCTTGTGCTTTCTACCTTCAGCCATCCGGTCAACTTCCCCTTAGATCCTCTGACTATACTCACCTGCATCCAGACATTGGTCTGTACTCGGCAGCTCACATCGGCTTAACTCACCTGCCTGCCCTCCTGTCACAGTACTCTTAGAATCACCCTCACCTGGAAACCATGCTGCCTCACCTGGACCACTTGGCCCTCCCTTGCCATTTCTCCACCTGCCTGTTATGATTCCTATCCACCAGGACTTCACAGACTGAGCCACTAAATCTTGTCTCCTCTCATTCTAGTGTTCAGAGCCTCCTGTTTGCTTTACCTGATCCAAGACCTTGTACCTACTCCCCTCGTCACCGCTCCCAAGTGCTTTTCTTTTTTTTTCTTTTTTTTTTTCAAGTAGCAGATCATTTAATTTTCTTAAATACTTAATTTAATTATAATGATTGATACTTTTTCCCCCTCATTGACCTATTTTAGGATCACAAGACCTGTCTGAAGATATTATTATCAAAGTGTTAATAAGCATATATAAGTATATATAAGGAGTATGAGCAATATATTGATATGGTAATAATATAATTTATTTGTATCAAACTTTAAACAATAGTTCACCCTCATTACTATTAAATTATTAAGTTGAGTGTGTGTGCTGAGCTCACTGTTTATACAGGAGGTATTCTTTATCAGTTTGAGTCATGAATATTTGGCAGTGGTACACTTTCCTAGATTTATAGCATTATCTTCTTTCTTTTTTCTTTCTTTTTTTTTTTTTTGCCTGTCCCGTTTGGCTCTTTTGCCATCAGATGCTATTCCTCATAGTTAACAGTTCACAGTCAAGTCACCTTTGCTATTTCCTTGTACTTGTAAATAAAAGTTCTTTAAATCACTTTCACCAGTGCCTCCATGTGTGACCTGTCTATTTGTCCGGTTCAGCCTCAGCCGTGACAATTCTGTAATTTTAAAGATTTATTTCTTACAATTTAAGCCAAAAGATTCTTGCTTACAGATTTGTTTAACTACAGCAACACTTCCTTGTTGTGTAGAAAAACTGAGATATACTGTTAAAATTGCACCTTTTCTTGGACTGAGATATCCCAAGGATTAATATATATTAAAATAAAAGTGGGCTGTATATGGATGACAGTGCAAAATGAGTTTGACACCCCAGGTTTAGAACTGATAGATGGACTGACTCTGGATTTTTGTTGCAAGAAAGTGTTTTATGGTGGCCAAACAACAAGGATCACAGACAGTTATAATTGCAGACAGCAAGAACTTCAACAAAAAGGATATACTTACTTTTTTTGTCAAAAAAGGCTGATGCTGATGGACTACAGCAGCAGAGAAGACCAACACTGGACAACAGAAGTTTAGAAAAATGTTGTCTGATAAGTCACGATTTTGCTGCAACATTCAGAATTTCACATAAACAACCTGAAATAATGGATCCCTCATGCCTTGTATTGGCAGTCCAGGCTGCTGGTGGTGGTGTAATGGTGTAGAGTAGAGCTTTCAAACAAAAGGACTGGGAAAGACTCCAATCCGGTGCACCGGATTGCTTTGGACCAAGTGAAAGATGTTTTGGACTTTTGAACTGTATTTTCAGAGGTTTTGTAGCTTTTCCTGCTTTTCCTGCTTTCCACCTTCCCCATGAACATTCATACTATGATAAAGTCATTAACTAATAAATAAACAATTACATGACAGAAAGCTCCTGTTTTGACCATCTAATGTAGAAATTTTAGTTTTTCACAGTGAAAAAAGCAAACAACTGAAGCTTATGAGTAAGTTCAAAGGAAGATCTGTATTCACTTTTCTGCCTGCTTTCCTGGGTGTTAGGCTGCTTTCTGTTCTTTACATAACTACCACTTTCCCACGCTATCAGTTTCAATACTGACATCATTATTCCAGTCCAATCATCTTCTCGTCCACCTTTGAGCCAATCAGCCTTTGCTTTGCATGATTTAAATCTGTGTGCTCCATCATTCTCCCTTTCAGACTCTCATTCGCGCAGCCCACCTCCTCCTCATCTCCACCTCACGCACCTCAGTCAGGGCTCCATCCATTGGTCTCCAGCTTTACCGCCACCAGCATCTAGACTCGGGGGAGTCCTATCATGGCTGGGATTCTGTTCTGCCCTGAGGGGTCACTGGAGTCTAATGGGAAAATGTGTTAATTTCTATATCTTGATAAATCATGTTTAATTCTTCCAAGTCATCAGTTCTTCTCAATTCTTCCAGATGAAGTTACTGAACTTAAAATATCTTTACGATGAAATGCCTAGCATAGGTACTTTCTCTGGTCCAGCCCACTTGAGATCAACGTAGGCTGCATGAGTGATGTCACATCCCTGGTGTAGAGAAGATTGTTCTGTTTCAAGAAATGACTGTTGTTTAGGTGTTTTTTTTAATTTATAATGTTAAATAAAACTGAATTAAACTGAACACTTCATGTATATAATATGCCATTTAAACATTATCGATCTTAATGACAGACATTGAGTGACAAACATGGAGTGGATGGCACTGTGCTCCGTGTGAACACACTGAGGAACAGAATGTACCCAGAACTGAACTGAACCAACATATTGACTGAGGTTGATTCGCACAGACATATGAAACTGCAGAAATCGAGCTCAGTTGTTTGCACACGTAGCAAACGTTCATTTTCTTAGAAAGGGTGTGATGTACTCTCACTGTCCTGGCTGTTAGTAAAGCAGATTTATTTTCCATCACAGCAGGTGAAGAGCACAGAGCTAATGAAACACATGAGTGAAGGCCGTCGGCTGGACTGGTTCCCAGGCCGCTGAGTCTGTAGCAGTATTTTACCTCATTGTGTGTTTAGGTTAAGTACACACTTTATTCAGTTTTCATAGTTTGATTTTCAGAAATGTCTAACTGTGCTTGTAAGCAATTTCTATCTCTTTCGTTTCTCAGGAATAAAGACTTTCATTTCTTTTCAGACATGCGGGGCTAGCATAACCTCCCAGGCAGATTTAACACACCTAGGTTTTGCTCCACCACGCCTACACGGTCCCCAAGAGGTCACGATCAATACCCCCCCTTTTTGCATGCGTAGTGTACTGCATGTCTGTGGTTGGAGGTGGTTATTTCTCACACCTAAATGTAGTTTATGTCACAGGGTTGCCATCTTTGCCACTGTAGGCGTGTCATGCAGCACCTTACAGTCAGACACATAAAATCATCCATCTCTGATCTCAGAGACCGAGCCCTGCTCTCCTGAGCACATCCTTTAAGTGATTAAAAAGAGATAGTGTTTGTGTGTGTGTGGTTTTCCATGTTGTTGTGGCTATGGAAAATGCGTGTATCCTGTGTGTGTTGTGCTGATGCTGCTTTCAGATGAGTCATCAGCATATGGTGAGGACCCCGAGCTTAATTACATCCTCTAATTCTAGTTTTAATTCATTTAAGGTCATTTAGTAAAGTCGATCAGTGGTGATGACACTGACATTTCCCTGATGCACTCAATCAATGAGAGCGGGGCCTTTTTCTGACTCTGCTCAGCTGTTCTAACATTGAATTGTATTTCATAAAAGTCTGTTAACCACATCTAGACAGATGCTTGTTCAGAGTGGGTACTGGTATCCACTCTGAGGCCACCGAGAGCATCCTTGGTCACACACACACACACACACACACACACACACACACACACACACACACACACACGTGTA
>NW_005187531.1:713417-716347 GCF_000239375.1 Pundamilia nyererei | reverse complement strand
TAAAGGCGTGAATAAAGGTTTCTTCAGCCAGGACACGCGAGGGCGTGATATCCCATACTTATGTGTTGTACCGAGTGAATCGACTGAAAGGGAACCCTTGTTGGTAAGCATTTCTTGTAGTTGGTCACAAGGTTTGCACAGATCTCAGGACAGAATTTGCATTGTTTAGGCTTGGGCCAATTGTTTAAGAATAGTGAAGCAGTAGCACTTTTGCATGAGATGCCCATCCCTAGTATGAAGCAAATGTTATGTATATCTGGACATACAGAGATAGAAACTATAACTTAAATGGTTATATAATTCTCATTTTTATATGGAAATTCTGAAAGGTATTTCACATATAATGTTACACCTACAAATAAACCATGTTATGAGTCTCCAGTTACCCTATACCAGGGTTTCCTGGCTCAACAGGCTTCTGGTTGGTGGCTAGACTTCTGATTCTCATAGTGAAAGCAATAAGTCCATGTGATCTTATTTGACAGAGCTTAATGCATTTTCCTGTGTATATATATATATTTTCAACAAATTAAACCATAAAGAAATTTGAAACTAATTTTTCCAAAGCAAAGGATCCATTAGTACTTGGTGGAGAGTCCTTTTTTGGCTTATAGTTGGTCTCCAGGTTTGCGCACATCTCAAAAAGGAATTTTGAGAAAGGCCAAATCTCTAAATCCGTTAGGTTTCCTAGCTCTCGTCTTCAGACTGGCTAGGCCACATCATTGCCGTAATGTGCTCCTTAAATAACCACTCCTTTATTGCCTAAGCAGTATGTTTTGGGTCATTGTTATGCTGAAAGACCCATCTATGACTCATCTGCAGTGTTCTGGCTGAGGGAAGGAAGTTCTCGTCCAAGATTTTATTGCATATAGGCCTGTCCATTGGCCCCTCAATGCAGTGGATGCCAAAGCGCTTAATTTTAGTTTGATCTGACTACAGCACTTTTCTGAATGAATTATATGTTCACTGGCAAAATTAAGATGGGCCTGTATCTTGTATTTTCCCAGTTTAGTTGGTCCGCTGTTTACCGGCAACCTGCTAATAAAGCGGTTATTTTGAGTTCTACTTTGCCTCACTGAAACCTGCATTTTGGGTCCTTCTCTCCTTGCCTGCTGGTACGCGAACATGACAGAATGATGCGACCATTTCCTGGACCCAGCGGTTTCATCCCGGGAGCATGACCTCTCCCGCATCCACCGCCTGATCGAGTGGATTTCCCACACTAAGGACACTAAGACTATGGCAGTTGGGATTAATGCAATCGAAGCGATCCTGGAGGGGAATCCTCATTTGCGCACACTAAAGGGATTTATGGGCTTCATGGACCAGCTGCATGAAGCCCAGGAGGTGCTACAGGCTCGGGAGCTTGCAGCCTTTGCCCGCGCCCAGTATTCTTCGCCGAAGCCATCGCATCGGCAGCGGCCGCAACATAAGGAGCTCTCCGCGGAGTCGCCCGCCGCACAGCAGCAATTGCCACGGGGGAGAGGGGTTTCCGCACCGCGGCCACAGAGCTCCACTACTTGCCGCTCAGGGCTTAATTCACCTGCCTCCTGCTTGGCGGCGATGTGGTCGCAGGACGAGGACGAGGACGTCTTTTCTCCATCATCACCAGTTTCTCCTGTCGCCTCAGCCCCTGCCGCCAGGAGGAAGCAGCGCCACCGCCGTCATTCCTCACTACAACCGGAGCCCAATCACTCGTCAGAACAGCAGGCAATGGTGAGTGATGTTGACTGTACCCCTATTGCTTCACCTGCGAATAGTAATGGGAACTGTTTTCTTCTCACGGCTAAGAGTAGTGAGGTGAAGGCGGTTTGTTCGATGGACATTCATCCCGGCCCTGTAGAAAGAAAAGACTCCCTGACTAATTATGTTGATGCTTTTTCCGCTGAAGTATCAGAATGTATGGGCAAAACTCTGATTGTGCACCCTCTGTTGGAGCCAACTAAGAATTTTTCTGTCGATACAGAGTTAGCCCCGGACAGTTTGAATTCAGTTTTGACATGTACTGCTGAATCTATGAATGACGCAGTGGGTTCGCTATCCAAGAATGGGGAGGGAGACTTAACGGGCTTTTTCTGCCCTGTTCTCTTAGAGCAGAGAAGCCTAAGCAGAACTGTTTCTTCTGTTTCTTCTGCATCACGCTCACTACAAACACCTCTTCAACTGTTAGCTCATTCAGCAGCCCAGCTAGCTGTTCAGCTGCCCTCAGCTCAGTCAGCTGCCCAGTTAGCTCCTCCATTACCTATAGCTCAATCATCTGCTCCTTCACTAGTTTCGTTCTCACCACAACTGTCACTTCAGCCTTTTTCAACCCAGTCTCCTGCTGAGCAGCCATCTTTTCTCACTCGTGTTAAGCAGAAAAACATTCCCAACAGGACTGTTTTCGTTCCTCAAAAGCTGGCCCGATTAGAGACATTTACTACCTCCAGGGCCTCCCCAGAGTCCGAGTTTCAACCCGCAGTCGACTCTGGACCCCTGGAGGCTAAGGAGTCAGCCGAGGACTGCACCCAACTGTTGCCTCCTGAGCCAAACCTATGTGTTGCTCAGCCCCAGTCAGCATCAACGCTGCCAGAGGCCCGTGCACCTGCTGGTTCTGTTCTGTCCCTGCCAGAGGTCTCCGCACCTGCTGGTTCCGTTCTGTCCCTGCCAGAGGTCCCCGCACCTGCTGGTTCTGCTCTGTCCCTGCCAGAGGTCCCCGCACCTGCTGGTTCTGCTCTGTCTCTGCCAGAGGTCCCCGCACCTGCTGGTCCTGCTCTGTCTCTGCCAGAGGTCCCCGCACCTGCTGGTCCTGCTCTGTCTCTGCCAGAGGTCCCCGCACCTGCTGGTTCTGTTCTGTCTATGCCAGGGGTCTCCGCACCTGCTGGTTCTGTCCTGTGTGTGCCAGGGGCTCCGGTGCCCACTGGTTCTGAGACTGTTTTCGCTGGGGGGCC
>NW_005187531.1:701085-712882 GCF_000239375.1 Pundamilia nyererei | reverse complement strand
CCTGCTGCAGCCTCGTCATCCTCGCCAGCTGCAGCCTCCCAGTCTTCATCCTCACCAGCTGCAGCCTCCGAGTCTTCATCCTCGCCTGGTCCAGCTCCGGCTTCATCCTTGCCTGGTCCAGCTCCAGCATCGGCGTCGCCTTGTCCAGCTCCAGCATCGGCGTCACCTGGTCCAGCTTCAGCATCATTGGCGTCGCCTGGTCCGGCCTCCTCATCAGCTTCAGCATCATCGGCGTCACCTGGTCCGGCCTCCTCATCAGTTTCGGCGTCGCCTGGTCCGGCCTCCTCATCCGCTTCGGCTTCGCCTGGTCCGGCCTCCGCTTCAGCTTCGCCCGCTTCGCCTGGTCCGGCCTCCGCTTCAGCTTCGCCTGGTCCGGCCTCCGCATCCGCTTCTGCCTCGTCTGGTCCGGCCTCCACCTCGCCTGGTGCTGCGGGGGCCACGCAGCCTTCAGGTCTACAACTGCCGCCTCAACATCGTCGGCCATCTGCCAGGCCGCTTGTTGGGCATCTTCGCCACTGTGGACGACCTCCTGAACGCCGCCACTGCCTTCCGCGTGGCCGGCCTCTGGACTTGCATTGCCGCTGCCGCCGTGCGCATGGTTGGCCCCGGAACTGTTTCCATGCCGCCATTGCCGTCCGCGCGGTCGGCCCCCGGAACTGAACTGTTTTGGCCTCCTGCACTGTCGGCCTCCGGGTCAGCCCCCTGAACTGTTGGTTGGATTTGTTTTTCTTGACCACCTGGGTTTTTGGTTTGTTTTTGGACTCTGTTTACCGGCAACCTGCTAATAAAGCGGTTATTTTGAGTTCTACTTCGCCTCACTGAAACCTGCATTTTGGGTCCTTTTCTCCTTGCCTGCCGGTACGCGAACATGACACAAATATTCATTTTACTCAATGACATGGAAGTTAGATTATAACTTTTATATGTTTATGTTTTTTCTGGTGTTTTGGTTGATATTCCTTCATAAAACTGTCAAAAAAAGAGACTGTTCATTTCTTTGTAAGTGAGCAAACCCAGTGGGAGATCAAAAACGTGTGGAGACATGTTACAGTTTAAAATGAGTTTTCTGAACACACTGACCGTAATATATGAGTAATTAGAATGACTCATCAGTCAGACACACCCAGGGGCATGTCCAGAAAGGTGGCATCGGCTCCCCCTGAAATAGAATCAGTGTATCATTATAGGGCTGCATATAAACCTGAAAATCATGGCATATGTTTTGTACACTATTTTTAATTTGATTTCATGCAGTGTATGTAAATGAATACTGTAGCTTCCATATACTGCATATTTGTGTAGCATAGTATAAGGTGTCCTTGGTTATGATAGGAGATAGTATTATTACTGTTTCTTTAGTTTAAATGTTAGCAGTTTTTTACAAGGAGCTTTCATACACAGGATGAGGAGTCTCCAGACTTCTAGACCTGGATTTGGCCTCTGCAAGGATTATACTACAGACACAAATGTCCAGAATTAGTTTCTGGGTTCACCCTTATGGCATGTTGGGGGGGTCAAATATCTGGAAGAATCTTAATGTAAACAGAGCCAAATGGAAGCTCCCAAATGAAATGCTTCTCACATTCGTTGTGGAGGTATTGGTAAATCTTTGCAAATAACTTTTAGCCATAGACCCAGGTGGGCTAAGACTTAGTATTGTGTTCCCCCAGGAGAATCTGAAGGATGTGGCTAGAAAGAAAACTACTGTGACAACTTTGCCACATGACTCAGATTAGCTGTTGTGGGGATTTTATGCCTCCACATTGGCAACAGCTATAGCCAGGAGGCATTATGTTCTCAGTTGTCTGTCCTTTTGTTCAGTTGTTAACAAAATATCTCAGAAACATCCTGAGGGAATTTCCTCAAATTTGTCACAAACTTTCACATGAACCGATTGATTTAATGAACTGATTATCTTTTGGTTCTCAATTGGCAATGTGAACTCACAAAATAGATTGTGAAGACGATGATCATGCATTTTGAAGTATCATGCATTTTGAATTCTATAATTGCATAGTAATTCAATTATAAAACATTCCAATAGTTTATGCAGCTTCTTTAAAAAAAACAAAAAAACAAACCCTTTTCCTTATACTGGAAATACACTACTCCTGCCAAGAGTGTGACAGTATTGCGCATGGAACAAAAACACTAGTGGTGTGGTGTGTGGAGTGGTGAGATTAGATGCTAATGCAAAAGAAATGTTTAAAGCTGTCAAAAAGTTATGATGGCCCAGTACAAATTCTATCAAATACAGCTAGCATGTCACAAATCTGGAGTGGTTTGGGGTTTATTGTTGCAAATAAGGAACAGTAGTTTTGCATGAGGTGCCCATCCCTGGTATGAAGCAAGTATTATGTAAATCTGGACACACATAGATGTAAATTGTAACTTAATTGGTTATAATTCTAGTTTTTATACTGAAATTGTAAAGCTGTTACACATTTGTAGTTTTACACCTACAAAGCACTGAGAAAATTAGCTTCTAGCTTGACATAGCTAATCACCTACTAGATGACTCATTTAGCAGCTACTTCTACAAAATATTTGGACACAAAACAGAAGCCAAGTAGCATATTTCACATGTAACACATTTGCGATCGGGTCTAGTACACTTGTAAGAGTTTGCTTACACACCCAACATACCAGATAAATCACTTTGTGGTTTATAAGCTGCATTAGGAGAATTTGATGATCAGAACTGGAATTCTTATTAGATCATGGTGGGAGCTTTTAATTATGGCCAGGTACTTTCTCAGGTCAAAAAATCTGGGTAATGTGACTTCAGTTCTCAGCAGTTTAGTGGTGCTGTGCTGAGCCTCTTTCCCACACAGATAGTAGGTTATTAACGGTGAGTGTATTCCAGGAATTTACAGAACGGTACAGCTAATCCTCATAAAATTAAGATAGTGGGTGGTATGGGAGGGGGGCAGGAAGCGAAGAGGGTTTTGGAAAGGGGGGACTATTAGTTCCAAAGGTAAAGAGTTAAGAGGAGGAAGAGAGAAGAATATAGTTAAGAAGAAACATCTTGGTGGAGAATGGTGAATCAGAAAAGAGGAAAAAAGAAGAGAAGAGAACAGCAACAGGAATCACAAGAAGCAGGTCTGTTTTTATTATTTACATTGGAGTGGCACACCTTGATCCAGTTTTATTTGCTCCCTTTTTCAATTACACTTCCATCTAAATACATTTAAAGCTTTACATTCTTCAGAAACAACAAATAGCAACATCAAGCTACGGCTTACTGACTGGTTACACAGTTCTAAACGTTATAAATTAAGTTATTCATAAAAAGCTCCATTAACAATGGATTTGGGTGTGTAGAGTGAGTCATATTTGCTGTATATCCTGTGTTTACTTAACATATCTAATGTGGAAGATAAATGTGCTATTCAGTTTATTACTCATGCATCCTATCCTTTCCCTTTGCCACTGCAGCAAGCTGGACTTCTGGGAAATGGGAGCATTTGAAAGACATTCTTACTATTTTTGTGGATGCTAATCTATGAATGCACACGGTTCATTATTTATGTATGAAGAGAACAAAAATGTTTTAACAGGTATATGAGGCAAAGGAGCAGCACAATGAGGTGAAGGGAGGTTTCTACAGATTGTCAATCAGAGGTCAAAGCTCACACGTGTGGCATAATCAGATTTACAACTTCCATGTGGTGGAATCTGCATTGTCTTGTAAAGATGCCGTGCTCACACATAAAATCTCAGTTGGACAACACAATTTTTCATAGAGGCATTTTTAATGGCATTGATGAAAAACTGAAGCATGGGCCACCAGGTCCTTGCATAATTAAAGCCTGTTAATGAGTTCTTAATGATTGTTAAAATAATGGTGTAAAAATACTATGGTAAGTACAATACAGTTATTTGCTTTGAGCATAGAAATGTCAGAAAATAACTTTATGTCTTTTGCAAAGTGAAAAAATTTTTATTTTAAGAATAATCTTTGTTTCAGTGAAAGTCAAAGTGACACTTAAGTTACAGGAAGTTTTAGCATCAAGTAGAAAATAGAAAGAAAAGCAGCAACAAGAGTATTCATACAGAAACATATGGCACTGGTCAGCACTCTTGCCTCACAGCAATAAGATTCCTGGTTTAAATATTAGCTGGGGGCTTTTCTGTGTGGAGACTGCTGTGCCTCTGTGGGTTTCCTTTGTCCACAATTCAGCCGCATGCATGTTAGGATAATTAGAGATTCTAAACTGGACACAGTGTGTGATAGATGGTAAAGTGCTTGTACTCTAAAAGCCTTTGAGTGCTATATTAAATTAGGATTATTGATTTGTTGATGTGTATAGCCATTTTAATGCTCCAGCTGGAGATGAGTTTAATTATAAACTGTTGAGTAGTTTTTTTTTGTTTTTTTTTAAAAGTAGTTTTATATTCATTGGCACAGGAAAATATGCAGTATTAGTGGATTTTTTTTTAAAACTCTGCAAAACCTTTTAAAATGAATTGCACATCATTAGAAGTGTACAAGCATCAGTACATTCAGTCACTCCAAACTATTATGAAGTATTGTTGGTCACTGTACTACTCAAGCTCAACAGTGTTGTGGCAGATATATGAAATTTATGCATTTTTATTACTGTATTTGCAAAATGCAGGAGAAAAACTCTTTGGAGAAAGAAAAAAATGGAAAGATTATAACATTCCTCATTTTGACTCTTGGGACATTACAAGCAGGTGTTACATGTCAGCAGCAGATGCTAGGTATCCAGGAAATTGAAGATTTATTTCTATAGGCCCAATACCATCTAATTGTTATGACAGAAATATGGTTCTGGTCACTACCTTCTCAGACACAAACTAGAACCCCCCCACCCCAGCATGTTATATAAAATCTGGAGCGACAAAAGGGATTTTTCCCATATCCACATTTACAAACATTTTATAATATACTGCATTTCTATTATTACCACTTGTTTGTTTGCTTTGGTTTTCTTTAAAGAACTATGATTTTAAAAGTTAAAAAATGATAAAAACATGGTTTTTATTTCACATTTTTATTGTTCATCATAATGAAACAGCATCACCGATACAAAAAAAAGGAAAAAAAAATCCCCTTTGTTTAGGTAAAATTACAACTCTGAATGTTCAATCTGATCCATAGGAACACTGTGAACAGCAGAAACATTAAGCCAGTGCTTCTACACGGCTGAGGCTCCATAGAAAAATAAGGCAGGTGGTTTTTCTACACCTTCTTTCGAAACACATTCTGGGGACTTGTCTGTTTTACAAATCCATGAGAAGACTTGTCATTTAGACCAGCACGGCTTATAACAGCATTGTACAGCTTGGCTCGATCACACAAAAAAGGAAAAGAGATATGATACGAGTCTATCCGAAAGTGAGAAGAAAAGTTCAGCCAGACTGAATACCTGAGATACTAAAGTAGGTTGAAAGAGCTTTCTGATAAAAAACTGCTGTCTCTTCTTTTTATTGGATGAGCTGCTTGAAAAGACAAAACTCATCCTGAGGAACTGAGAAAAACTCTTACATTAGTAACAGACCCAGAGGAGAGAGTGAGGCAGATTTTCAAACACCTATTATTGAATATTGATAGTGAGTACTGCACGGGTCAAGCTTCTTTAGTCGAGAAGCTTGGTGACTTTATCAGGCTGTAAAAATATTCAAGTAATGCCTTGCAAATAAAACCTGACCAAAAACTGGGCTTTTTAAAGATGTCTATGACACCAATGCGTCACAAGCCACTGACATACATCCAGCAATGGTGTATGATTGTCCTGGTAAAGCTTTGAGCTGGTGAACGTGGAAGGTTCTTATGCATAAAGATATACGCTTACAGTACATGTTAGTTTAAGTGATGGCTACATTGCATTGCACAGTGCAATAGCAAAAGAACCACTTGGTCTTGTAACAGATGACTAACGTGTCTTGTAAGAAACTTCCTGTAGTGTGGTCATAAAATACTTGTCTCGTCCTAATTTTGTTGAGTGTTAAATTACATGTTTAATATCAACACGGCTTAATCATGGCTTTAAAATTCAACCCAGTGACGGTCAGCTAGTGACATAAACCCAGTTGCCTTATTTCTGAGACTCCTGGGAAAACCGTGTTGGGAAGTAGGCTGTTGAGTTAATGCATTGTGACGACAGGTTAATGTTAAAATATGAAAACAGATATATAGCGAACAACTTTTCTACAAATATACAAGCTTCAAATATAGGACCAAAAAAACCCAGAACAAACTACTGTCTGACAGCAAGAGAAAAAAAAAAGGTCTAATACATACTTAGAAACTAAAACAAACACGGATTGCAGAAGAAGTCAAGTAGAATTCATCCATCAACCCGCTCACAAGCAATGAGTGTCAGTGTACCATAAAATAAAGATTATTTACAGAGCATATACAATTGTTCAAAAAGACCATGTTTGTAGGCCAAAAACATGCACGTTATATACTATTTCATTTGAAATATCTATTTGTTTTTATGTACGTAGATCCACAAAAGATCTATAAATGCTGTCCACTTTGGCTGCGTGTGACTCGCAATGGCACGGGAGAAGCGGTGAAACGGAACAAGTCTGAGGTTGTGATGCCGCCATTCACTGTTACATTTAAGGCACCTGTCTCAAAAGCCAATTACAATACCAAGAATTCAGAAGGCACAATAAAATAATGAATACGATTACCGGTTGTATATTATTCTTTTAAATTAAAAAAACCATCAAGAATTATATATATATAAAAAAATATATTGCTAGGGGATATCCAAATGTTTAGCTTTAGATGTTGAGGTAAAACATCTGGAGTTGCAACTTGGGATCTTGGTAGACACCCTTCACAACATACTTAAAAATGGCTGACACCTTTAGCATGGTCATCTAGGTAATGGATCATTCTTTGTTAGTTATTATTTACCGCACCCTTACTTCTAAAAATTACTGCTCTTTGATATTTTGTGTGTGAAGGGAACATTTTCACTTAATTGTCAAGACTTACACGTGAAGATTGATAACAATCTCATTTATATGCCAAGTAAAAACAAAGGAACCTGGAGACTTGTTAGCCCTCGCTAGCATATTGACTGACTAGCTAGCATGGTTTGGCGTAAAGTTAAAATTTGCCTACCACAGCCTCTAAAGCTTAATAACTGAAATATTATATTTCCTTAAATTAATTTCTATATATCCGTAAATGTTTAAGCATTGCATCACACTTTAATGGAGCGTTTCAATCCCTACAGGCCTGACAGTAAAAGGTTAACTTCCTACTTAACGTGCCTACATGAGATTGTTATCAATCTTCGCATCTAACTCATAAACTTTTACAAAGTGTCAAACAATTACTTCAAACTGAATAACATATAATTATGCAAAAAAACAAAAACAAAGGACGTACATTCGAATAAAGTTCTTCTTGAGCATAATATGGCACGAGTTAAAATAATTGTAATATTTAGGTCAACCTATTCATATGTATCTTTTTTAGCTGACCTTTTTTAAAAATTGTCTAAAATGCATACTTATTTTTTCCCCATATAATTACTTATTTAAAAAAAAAACAATTCAATGTTTATCTCATGAATTCTATTGTATGTGCCTTAATAATGATTCCAGCAGGTATATGTATACTGCTAGTTGGAAATGATCATCCAGCTGAATGGGAAATAGCCTTAAGAGGCCAAGTAAGATATTATATACAACAACCATTTTGTCAGTAGATACACTTAATTATGTACATTCGTATCTTGCATATTTAGATCCATCTGTGAACAGTAATACTGAAAGCACCCACTTAATCTTGTGTGCACAGCCGAAATGAAAAAAGACCAGCAAGGAAGATCCTTGTCTTTTTGGAGCTGAAAATATCTAGCATAACTCTACTAAAGAAAATTGTTTGTGCGTGCCAACTTTGGCAAAGCTTCTGATTGTTAATACGTAACACAGCAGCAAATCGATGTTGAATTTCCCAAATAAAAAATGGAATTAAATTGCTCATCAACCGTCATTTTGAGAAGAGATGAATGCTTAATCAACCGCAGGAATTTTAGGAAATAGTAGTAATAATTATAGTAATGGCTTCTTACACAGCTACTACTGAACACAATGCTAGATGTGCTCCTTTTTCCATGGATGATGGCACACTCCAAAAGACTCCTTAAAGTTCACAGAGGACTGATGGACCTACATCATCGTTCCAGCCCTTCAAGCTTCAAGTACAGGCTGCAGAGTATCTGTTCATTGTTGTTTCTTCTTAGCTGGAAAAGAATGATCATCAAGATGATGGTGACGATCTAAAGCTGTCTCGGTGGCATGTTGGCATTTTAAACCAGAGACCGGTACCCCTTGTTGTGATTCTTTCATTTGTGTCGTTTCACATCCAAAAAAAGAAAAAAGAAAAAAAAATACAAACTAAGCTAAAAGGATCCCCTCCAGTGGGACTTTCTGGGAGGATACTGAAGATGTCTTAACCCAGTGCTGCACTCATGTCTATAGCCTGAGGTTCTATAACGATTTGATGAAATGAAGGAAACCAGTGGGTACGGAAAACAAGTGATTTGCTGTGGGGCAGTCAAGGAAGTGGCTGCACTTCTAAATGGGAAACTGAAGATGGTAGAAAAGTGTTTTAATGGTGTCCCCCAGAGCCTGGGGGGTTGTGGATCCAGTCAAGAACGATAAGCGTCAAGCTGCCAATCATGAAGATGACTCCCACGACCAGGAAGATGGCTGCCTGAAGAGAGAGAGAGAGAGAGAGAGAGAGAGAGAGAGAGAGAGAGAGAGAGAGAGAGAGAGCAAGAAGGGATTCAGCTTGATGAGATACACAGAAGAAAGAAGGGGTCTGTGGAAATTTCTGGCAGATCACATTCATCTGGCCCTCAGTGGATACATGGAGAAAGCCAATACAGTGAGACAGCAGCAGAAAGCATTGTGTGTGACTGCGAGTGTGTTTCTGTACACTTACCCCAATCTTCTGTGGGGAGCGCAACGGCAGCGACTTTACCAGGCGCAGGTAAAAGGCAGCGGGTAGGATGAAGATGAGCATTGTTGCTGCAGAGGCGCCTGCAATTAAACCGAGAGGAAAACTGAATCTGCCATCAGGTGACAACAACTGAAACAAACAGCCAGACCAATCACTATGAGGAATTCTTTAAGTGACATGTTGAGTGACAGCTGTGTTTTTTAGACTTTTTAATAATTAAGGTGCATAACATAAGCTTTTAAAATACCTTTAATAAAGCATCAAGCCTCATATATTATAGGCATGCCATTAAGTATTGATTTGAGGTGCTGGTACTCAGTTACAAAGTAGTACTCTTCGGTTTGATTTAGGGATTACTTTTGCAGAGCTGATTTTTCTTTTTTCTTTTTTTTAAACTTTGCTCGAAGTGATCGTCTTTGCTCCAACAGAACTTGTGCACAGGCATCTGCTGGCAACTCTTTATTAAAAAGGGGGTGAGTAGGAAAGTGTTCTTCCTGACAATCTTAAACCTGAGAATCCTCACCAGGTAAGGATTTAACCTGACATTTTAAGCTTCTCTGTACTTCCAGCGGCTTTATCCAATTAAACAATCCCTCATCTGAAGGTGCCAATCAGGCGTGAACCGGCAAACCTCACTGACTCACTCTGGGTTCATGTGTCTTTTTGAAAGGGCAGAAATGTTGCTCTCTGTTCACACTCAGTGTCAGGACTCACCGATGAAGCCAAAGATGTCCCGGATGGTGGGGACACAGATGACCAGGACGTTGTTAAAGGCCAGGATGAAGGCGGCAATCAGCAAGTGGCGAGTCCAGCTGAACTCTCGCCCGCTGAACAGTAACGTGGTGATGGACGAACGGATCTAGGAGAAACAGTGACATAGTGGTGATGAATGCGGTGAAACAGTGTTTTCAGCTTTCTTGTAAATAGAGAAATAAACATTTGTTTGATAAAAACAATTTATTCCAACACTAAAGTCAGTTGCTCTCTTCTTGTCTCAGTCAAAGAACCGAATCATTAACAAATATGCACGGCTGCCAGCCTGCGACTGAAGCCGATTCCTCACACTTGGCCAGTGATTGAAGTGTGTCAAGAGTTATGAACTTGTGTGTGTGTGTGAGTCAGAGAAAACCAGGAGATCCTTGAGCTACATGCAACCTGTTAAAGCCTGAACTGGGTGAAAGGTCGCAGGTATCAGGTAAAACCTGAGGCCCCTTTAGCCCGTAAGCCTCTGGGAGAGAGGTCACAAAGAGCCCTGCTTACAGCGCCCATTCAAAACTGTTTGGGATTATCTCCCGCAGCGCAATGGAACTATGGGATTGCATCAGCCAGTGCAGAGAGGAGGGCGGGCTCAGCCCCGGGGGGGGAGGAGGAGGAGGAGGAGGAGGAGGCGTGTCTTTACGCCTTTTCTCTTTTTTTGTTGCTGCCAGCATGTGCTTTCTTCTCTGTGACAAACTAGTGGCTCACAGCACAGATAAAATGAACGATTCAAACCCAAGTTTCTCTCTTAGCCGTTTTAAAACAGCCCCTCCTCACTGCCCCAACCCATACCTTCACTTTACTCCCACCAGCGTAATTAGGACTGCTTGGAAAACTAGAGCCTGGACGCAGCATTTCACTCCAAAGCTTCAAGTTATTCAGCATCTGACTGTCATCTGGCACTATGACTCTTGGGTGTGCACCCTTTGATATCTGCGCACTCCTAACCTATCAGTATGGCCAGGCTTCGGTCAGTCCAAAACAAACCACAGATGAAGATCTAAGGTAATAAATAGGCAAGCATATGTGACTTTTTCTGAGCAAAGTTAAATGTGTGACTGACAAAACCAAGTGTGAACTGAAACTACAAGCAGCACAGTAAGGAAAGCCCCTTCTCGGATATACATATATATATATATATATATATATGTAAAAAAAAGTGTTGCCTCGCTGTAGAACCACTGAAGCTTTACAAACCATGACTTCTTCTCTAGGCAAAAGGCTTTAATGCAGCCAAGCAAACCTAAGAAGAATATTTGTGAACCGTGCTCTCTAGCGATGACACCGATCCTGATGGACAACAACTGCACTGTGTGAGGCACAGACTGCCCTGCCTTCCCAGAGGTTTACATACAGAACACGCTTTGTACTTCAGCAAGAACAACATTCGGGTGTTGAAGTTGTGTAATTTCTGTCTGGGTGGTGTTTGTCCCCTCCAGCATGACACCAGTGTCATCCTTTTAACCTAAATTCAATAGAAGACCCCTCAGGCTTGTTTGCCCTCGGCTCTTTTGGAAGCGTTTCAGCTCATCTGGACTGAAATAACACAACTGTTTACAGAAGCACACTTAGGAGGAGAACACCTATTAAAAAGTAAGACATTCACACGCCTGGATTAATCACCAGAAATGACCACTCATGACACATTAAATATATTTAGCTTGAGTGGCTATCTGCAAATATTCACAGTCACATGTACATTACTAAAGCAGGAGCAGAGGAAGTAAAGAGAAACCAGCTGTAGCATACAAGCCTTTACATACATGTATTTAAGCCAGAGCTACAAAAGGAACATTTTTATGTTGATGATAGTAAGTTATTACTGGCTGTAAGTGTTAATCAGCTCTCTTACAGCCGTCTTTTGTGGTTTCCATCTCCTGCTGGAGCCTGAGAACTGGAGCACGTCTGACTCCACATAAAACCCTTTCATTATATCCTGAATCCTGGCAAAGCCTTATGTGATGTGGCCTCTGTAAGCATCTATCCTTCACGTGACTGCACCGCCCTCTGCATGCACACACACACACACACACACACACACACACACACACACACACACACACACACACACACACACAC
>NW_005187531.1:673416-701065 GCF_000239375.1 Pundamilia nyererei | reverse complement strand
CACACACACACACACACACACACACACACACACACACACACACACACACACACACACACACACACTTTCAGGCTTGAACGTTTATCTGGACATCTTGTCTCGTCTCTTATAGTCCTCTATAGGAGTCAAAGACAGCTGCAGATAAAGCTAAAGTTAGTCTCTAGCTGAAGGTCGGCCACATTTTCCTACAAAATGAAGGTCAGGAGCATTCAAGACAAGATTCTCAAATGCCACACGGAAACTTGGCATAAGCGTTGCTGTGACTGAGCAGTTCTTTTGATCCGACGCCGTGCACGGATCTAGATCTAGCCAGTCTTCCGGCAGTGTTATGGCAACGGTGATTGTAGGAATAGTTATGGTCAGTTAATTAAAACCTCCCCAACTTTGTGTATTTTAATCAGAACGCTGTTAA
The DNA here is from genome assembly GCF_000239375.1 of Pundamilia nyererei. Taxonomy (NCBI): domain Eukaryota; kingdom Metazoa; phylum Chordata; class Actinopteri; order Cichliformes; family Cichlidae; genus Pundamilia; species Pundamilia nyererei. The sequence goes on along the minus strand of NW_005187531.1, from coordinate 700,653 downwards.
TCAACTTTCCCAGTCACTTCATTCACACTGTCACCAGTTAAAAGTATACCCAAGACTGACTAATGTTATGTGTCATGTCTTTACATGCAGGCATATTCAATCTAAAATCAGTTTGGAGAAGCAGGATAACTAAAAGAAATCTCCTTGTAACAGCTTCAGTGCTGATAAAACGGCCACGTGCACATTAGTTTTTTAACTCCAAGCCAAGGCTGCATAGCTGCCTTTTTCCTAATTCATCACAGCATCCCGTTTCAGTCTCGTGTTTCTCTGCTGCTATCAGTTTTCTATGTCCTCTGTCAAACTCTCTCTATTTCTCTTGAAGGACTCAGCTGGATATGTTTCACACAGTGACTAGACATGGATCATAAATACCCAGGATTACGTTTTTTGATATGATTTGAACATAATTTCACATATGGCCGCAATATTCAATTCAATTCAATGCAATGTATTTTATATAGTGCCAGATTTCAACAATAGTTGCCTCAGGCACTTTATATTGTAAGGTGAAGACCCTACAATAATACAATACGATAACACAATAATGCTAACAAAGTAAGTCCATTACACTGTCTTCCTCATTGACAGAGTGGGTACAGATGCATATTTCTTATCAACAAAACTACACAATTGGAGGACTGTGCGGTCCTGGCAGAGGTTTGTGTCTGTTTCTCTTCTCTAGCTCGTCTCACTGGCTCCACCTCTCTATCGCCCGGAAGGCAGCAGTTAGAGTCGGGGTTTTTCCACTGTCCACTCCGAGTCTGTAAACTTCCACTGCAGAGACTGAGGGGGCTGAAGGGATTCCCCTCTAACATAACAAAACACAACAAAGGAACTGAGGCGGAAGTGGCACTGTGCGGGCATAAGCTCCATCCATGCGTCTAAAATATAACAAAATGTGTAGGCTGTATGTAAGAGAGCACTGATGTACAGAAATGTGTCTGTATAAATGTGTGTGCGTGTGTGTGAGTGTGGTGTCGCAGTGTGTTTCCATAACATGCCATCACTTGCTGCATCATTCTCCATCAGCACTTTCCTCTGATTGAATGCTCCTGCCCCCTGGTGGCAGTCTGCTGTAACTTCAGGTATTTCCGAGAAGAATTCATGCCCCAGCTGCTCTTCTCTATATTAAACCCAGTTTAGATGTGTGTGTGTGTGTGTGTGTGTGTGTGTGTGTGTGTGTGTGTGTGTGTGTGTGTGTGTGCGTGAGTGCCTGGAAGCCAAAACAGGTCAGGAAACTTCCTCTGTCTAGCAGCCATTCTTGTTCTCCTCAAGTCAGATAAAGGTCAAGCTAAAATTAGTCCTTGACCATGTATGGACAGGCAAGTAAGAGGGGAAGCGTACGTGTGAATGAATGTGGCTTGTGAAGTTGTGGTGACTGGAAATCACACACATGCAGACTTTTGACTTCATGCTGAGAGAAAGCAACATAAACGGGTGTAAAAAAAGAGTCGGGCCTCATTGCTGAAATCTTATAATGTGTATGCCTGTTTGCGTTAATGTGATAAAAAAGTTTTGTTTTTTTAAAGAGCCTTCGTCTGTGCATTTGAGCTTTGAGGTGACGGCACAAGCTGGAGCTCCAAACTGAACAGTGTGTTCTTTTTTACCAACGGCGGGAAAAAGCAGCTGTGTCCAGAAAATGACAAAAAAAAACCCCAAAACATTCTGAATGACTGCAGTGAATACAAAACACAGTCTGTAAGCAGACTGACAGAGAGTGGCAGCAATGTTCAACATTTACAGGCGTGGTGTTTGTGCTCGTGTGCTCTGACGTAAATCAAATTAAACTGCTGCCTAAACGAGGCTCCAAATGATGACGGCGAGGCATGATATTTTACCATAAAGGCAACTTTTTCGGATTCCAGAAGACAAGACAGAGACAGACTGTGTGTTTATGCAGGTTGTACTTACAGGGAAAAGCACGATGGGGACAGTAAGAGTGACGGCAGTGAGGACAGCCAAACGCACCAGCAGCAGCATCGTGTCAAACTTGTACACTTTAGTGAAAGTGTGCAGCAACTCTGCCTCCACGTTGTCTGTGATGCAGAGGGATAAAAGAGCGAAATACTGAGACTGAAGAAATGGAAAAATAGGAATTCTAGCAAGACAAAAGAACGGAAGGGCAGAACAAAACAAACAAAAACCAATCGTTTTTTTCTGTTGGTTAAACTGTTGCTTATACCATAAAAGGTGAGGTAGCCAAAAAGTGCCGACAGCATGTACATGATGAGCATCGCCAGGATGGACAGGTTAGAGACATTCTGCATTTTCTTCCGGCTCCGACTGTAGATGGCAAACACACAGACTTTTAGAGAGGTGACTTCACGATCGAAATATAAGGATTGGACAAAAGGGTGAACACAAAAGGAAGTGTCGAAAACAAACCACTTCCTGCAGAAGTAACACCATTATCACACCACTTCTGCAGGAGGTGGTCTGTTAAAATTAGGTAGTGACCGACAGAATAAGATTGTAGGCACAAGTGGCAGAAATGACTTTTCTCCAAAGGACTTGCCTCCCCCTTAGCGATTGGGTGCCAGTTGAGGTTGTTCGGGAAAGTGACGAGTACACCTCCCGGACACCTCATATGTGAGGAGTTCCAGGCATTTCCTATTGGAAGGAAGCCCCTATTTCTCACTAGTGTGTCCTCGGGAGATTATATCTCTTGACTGGCCTGAGAATGCCCTGGTGTTTCCCCGAATAAGGTGGAGGCGGTAGCTGGGAGCTAGCTCACAACTAGCACTTCCCAAATGACAGTATTACTGAAAAATGCTAATTAGAAATCCATGTTAAAGTCCCTGACAGCAGTGCACGGGGAGGTATCTGAAACCAGATGAATGTAAACAATACCAGCTCTGGCAGAGGAACCACTACTAGGAGGCATCCACTAATCCACATTAGGAGTACCCCACATAGACACCATAATTTTTGCCATGTCAGAATTACTAATCAACTTTTTTTTTTGCTTTGAACACATCAAGAATATCGAGAACTAACTGTTTCTTCGCTTCCTCTCTCTTGGAAGACGTCATTGCAACGGGTCAGCATATGATGATTTAAATGTATGTATAAGACGTTTGATGGTTTTTCAGGATGTGATGATGTAAATGTAAGTAACATACTTACTCTTTAAGCTCGCTATAGATAGGCAGCACCTCAGGATGGCAGACGAAAGCAAAGGCCAGGATAGGAACAGTGTACGCAGTCTAAGGAAGGATGAAAAAAGTAGGGAAACGAGCCATTAACATGATGTAATATATATGAGAAGTATTCTTCTACTGGGTAAAGTAGCTGTAAAACAGAAATGCCTGCTGATATAGTCTCAGGAGAAAAGAGAGGAGGGAGAGCACTAAAAAACCTTTTCCTCAGCATTTAAGACTTCTGATGCACTGGACAGTTGAACACAGCAGTGCTGCACTGCTGTCTGCTCAGGTCATAAAAACTGGTATGCATAAAAAGACACGAAATATGTTTCCTTTCTTTGTCTCCGATCAAAGCATGACATGCAGACAATACAATGACCTTTACTTCTACCAGCTGCTACTTTTGAACGGTCTCATTTTTCTACTTAAATTATGTGAAAGGTATCATCGTGAAATTTTATTTGTAAGAGCTGTTGTTACACAAAGTTTGGATTTGGATTAACTCGCTTTTATGAAGTATAATGCCACATTTAAAATGTGTACCCTGATTTATGATTATATTTGCCCACAGATTAAACAAAACATTTGTCACTCAAAGGCCGAAAACACAGCACCAAAGATGTCAAACATGTCTTGGCTTGGCATACTGGTGTCTTGTCTATTCACCCCTACAGCCCCATGATACATTGTGTACATGTTTTCAAGACTTTACCCCAGCAACAAGATTATCTTCAACTTTACTAAAGTCTTGGAGTGTCTAATTAATTGGGAACTGATCAATGGGGAATATTTGCACATGTACAATGACAAACCCAACAGTTCTCCATTTCAGAAGCTAAAACCTCTTAAAATAACAAACAAGCAATGGACTGTGAAGGCAATCAAAGGTTCTGCACCAGTACAACGAACTAACCTGTGAGTTGAAGACAAAGTATTTCGGCGTGCACATCTCCTCAACGTCTGGGTGAGGTTCAGAGTGTATTCCCGTGGAGTGCTGGGTGTCGTGGCTGCCAATGATTGCTGGGGAAATGTCAGCGTGGGAGAAATCCATCTGTATAGACTTGTTTTGCAAGGCGTAGAGCCCTGGCATGTCTGAGCCATTTATGCTGAGATTGGATGAGTGGCCATGGAGGAAAGGCAGAGGGCAGGGTAGCTGGGTTTTTTTGTATATTATCTGAAAAAGATTGACATGAAGTCTGACTGTGCTCTTCAAAGTAGAATTGTCACATATTGTATGCTAACGTACTAGCTAACAGTTTTTATTACGACATCCAAAAGATACGGAGCAACATTAGCATCTCAGCAACTTAGTGATTTCAAACTCCTTTTAGCTCTTTTCTAGCTTCCTTCAACTCCATAGAAAAATAAACTGGCAACTTAGTTGCTAAATAATTGACTGAGTTCTCCAGCTAAAATTATCTGTTTTTTGATGCTGCGGAGGTAGCACATGCTGGGTTTATCAAGACTGTTCACTGAAGCAGGCTCTTCGTGCACCTTTACCAAAGAAGGTGCACGTGAGGAGTGACAGTGAATCAAGAGTTTAATATTGTTAAAAAATGTCATCTTTGTAATTTGCATTTAGTGTAATTTTGTCATACTACCTAGCAAGAAAATGCCAAAAGATACCATTATAGCGTCAACCATACTGAAGGGTTAAAACAAATAATTTAAGGACGGTTGTTTTACTGCTTAGTTGAGGTGTGAGGCTGTATCTTAGGTTTTAGTTGCACCTTCTTCAAGAATAAGAATTTGCAACTAAAATTTATTAAAACGTGGTAACAAAAAAATTATTTGACCCTTTTCCCTACCACTTTTGTTCTTTTAGGCAACAAGTTGAGTGTTGACCTGGGAAAGTAAATATGAAAAGAAAGAAAAATCTACTTCCTCCGTTAGTAGTCCTGACACTGGCAAATCGGAAATCTGAGTAACTGGCAACAGGCCGTAACACAGAAACTATTAGCTGAAAGATGCTAACATACCCCAAGTGACAAACACCTACGTACAGATGGTTTATGTTCATACTGATCTCTTGACATACAACTCTTAATCACATTAGTATTAGCACATATTACGATTGCTCACACTCAACTTACCACACCTAGGAAGAAAACCATGCAAGAGAGGGAAAAACCACTGGTGTAGCCCAGGTAGCCTAAAAAAGAAACGAGAAAACAAAAAGTGAGTTCCTTTCTTACTCTGAACCTAGATAGCTGTTTTTAATGCATTTTGATGCCTTTTCTATTATATGTGTCACTCTTGCTTGTCAGCCCTATTAAAGAAACGCACCAACCAAGTGTGATCTGAGCAGAAACAAATTTAAATAGTGACAGATGCAAAAAACCCCACCATCATCATCATCATCAACAAATTCAGTTCTAACATAAAGAATTTATCCCGTCTGCTGCTTTATACAGCTGTCTGTATGTTTTACAGACAGCTGCAAGAACATGGAGGCACTGAGGAATTTGGCGAGACATAGCAGGAAGCGAACTTTAGAAACTTTAGTGAAACTGGAAGTCAGTCTGTGGTGGGAGCAAGTGGATAAAGTTTACAAAACATGTGAAGGAGAAAATATGATGGTTTTCACTTGTGTTCGTACCCAGATTTTTGAGGAGGGATAAAGGCAGAATGATTCCGACGGACACAAACAGCACCAGGTAATTTCCATTTAGGTACCATTCACTGCAAACACAACACAAGGTTAGACCACAAGAGATGGCACACGAACATTAGTTTGCTTCATCTGTAGAGGAGCCCATTCTCACCCAGAGTTTTCTTCTAAGTGCAGGAATGCGCGGATCACTTCTGGCAACTCATACTTCACTATAAAGAGGTAGCTGGACATCGCTGCAAGAGGACAACAAGGGCAACTTCAGGTTTCACGCAAACTACAAATACTTCTTTAGAGGTGCACATTACAGATATTATTGTAGCTCCAGTAATGCAATTAAAAACACGTATGTTTCATTGAAATACACTGATTTAGGGCCTACCTCCAATGTTCTGCATGATTATTGATCCAAATGCAGCCATTTTTCCGGGCCAGCCAAATGCCCTCTCTCCAAGCTTCTCATAGATGAGGGATCCTGCCAGAACAGAGAGAGTGACTAAGGATACCAGCCTTAACTAGACAATCAGGTGTATGTTACACAGTCTCTTTTGCAATTCTTACTTAGCCCCTTCTTTGTAAAAAAAAAAAGTTATCTTTGCAATAACTACTTCATTCTCATTTCTTCAAATGCCTTTAGGTAAGGGTGTGGAGATTTCCAACGAAAGTTGGCATAACAGCAATTACTTTTTTGTGCTGTTACAATCACTTGTCCGAGCATTTTCTCATGCGTCATACTCCTCCCTGTGACCTACAGTAACCTCCCAATTAAATACTGTATATAAAATGTTATCATCTGTGGAAACATACACTTGTAATCCCTTAATCAGCAGTCATAACATTTAACGTCGTAACATTTAAAAATGTTTAAAGGTCTGAAGAGCAGATACCAACCTCCTTCCTTAGCAGTCACAAGGAGCAGGTGTACAGAGTATAAGGAGAGGATGGCTACAGCGACGAGGAGGACTCTGCGCAGAGAGAGAGAGAGAGAGGTGTAGAAGTATGAAAACTGGTACTGTGTAACTGAGTATCTACCCCTTGCTGTTAAAAAAAACTTAATGACATTTGAAGCTGCTCTGGCTCATGTTTGTGTTCGGTGGGGGGGGGGGATTCTGTCCTTTCAAAATGACTTTGGCATGGTTGTAGCATGACTAATGTCTGTGTCACGTAAATGCTACAAATACATCCATTGCTGCATTCTTTAAATACCATACTGTGTGTCAGCAGTGAGATTATGACGGAAGAGGGACAAAGTTGTACAACTTCCTGTAGTTATTTCACACCCCCAGCTAGTTCTCATTTTTAGGCTCTGGACTGTAGCCATGTGCGTGGACAGTGGATGACAGAGGGAGTTTCAGTGGGTACACCGGGGGCATTTAGGGGGTGTTGGATAATGGAAGTCATCCACAGTCCAATAATGCATATGCATGGGACCAGATTGGTGAGGGAACTGACCACTGAAGCTCAGATGTCCCCGTGGGAAAGAGGTGCCCCCTAATCCGAGTGATACGTGACCACAGTCTATATCTAAAAGAGTCATAAAAATCATTTTTACTTTGTCAGTGCAACAATTAATAATCAGACACTCTGATTTCCAAACAAATTAGTGACATTCCCTTCAGCCTTAGCTGTACCATAATTATCACACTATTATACCATACAAAAGATTCCAAAATGCTGAATTGTCATGGTTATTGTGGTAACACGCGATTGTCACCTTTTCTAACAAAAAGTGAAAAGAACTTTCTGCCATCATTTGGTATAAGTTAGTTAGTACACACACTAAACACTCCACCTAGTGACGCAGCAGAAAATCTTTGTCTTTCCTGCCCAACCCATAATTCTGTCATCTTAAACTCCACTACAATAAATTCTAAGAAGACATGAATTAATCTGTGGAGAACAATGCAATGCTAACCAGTGTTTATTTTAGGTCTCTTTTCAGGACTGTAAGGAGGGGTGACACTGACAGGGAGCTCTAACAAGCTTCAGCTTATAATTGCATTAGTTATTATTAATCCATGTATTTTGTGCTGTCTCCCTCCCCTCGATCTAAACTGGTCGTGGCACATGGTTGCCCCTCTCTGAGACTGGTTCTGCCGAAGGTTTCTTTCTGTTAAAAGGGAGTTTTTACTTTCCACTGTTGCCAGGTTCTTGCACATAGGAGGTGGTCTGATTGTTGGGGGTTTCTCTGCTTTATTTTAGGGTCTTTACCTTACAATATAAAGTGCATTGAGGTTATTGTTGTTGTCATTTTGTAATTTGATAAGTAAGTTGAACTGAAATTGAATAATCTTTCAAAGTATATCCTGTGGAGCAATCATTGTTTTTGGCATTTATAACCAAATTAACACCTAATCTCTATCAAACATGTAACACAATGCACTATATATCCGCTAGTCCAAACATACTTACGTAAAGAGAATGATGCCAGTGTTTGCCATCGCAAAGGACAGGCCCAGGATGCCGCTGCCCATAATGGCGTTGCTCAAGTTGAAGACGGACATGCCGAATGAGGCGTGGCCAGGATGCTGCCCAAAGTCAAAAGAAAAGACAAGAGCTTTTTAAGGTAAAACTACCTTCAGTTGAGTGATGAACTATTGATATTTACTACATGAATCATTAATGTTAGCATCATATGCGCCCTGTTTTAGAAAAAGAAAGAGCTAAACATTTGGCATAGTAAGCCACCTACAGACAGATAGAAGCTTTAGGAGACAAGCTGCAGTTCTTCTGCACTATTCTTATGGTTTTGACCTCACTCTCCTACAGCATCTCATAACTGCTAACAACTTAGAGACTGTGGTCTGCCATGTGGTCTAATTTAAAATAATGAGCAGTGAACTGAACACATGAAAAATTGATGTAGAACAGTAAGTGCGTCTGTGTGTATAATTAATACTTTTCATTTACTTGAATTATGAAGACAGGATGATGAATTGTTGACATGTGCATATGCATTATATGGTGAGTAAAACCAAATATAAAAATAATATAACAGATTATATTGGGAGTCAAAAGGAGATACATAGTTGATGTGACTAAATCCTTACATATTCTTCTTCATATGTCTTCTTCTTTGGTATCCCGTTTGACAGGAACCTGTGGCTCTCTCCATCGTCATTATCATCCCCATTAAATTGGCTGTCAACATTGAGAAAGATACACGTTAGGACAAACACAGTGAGAGGTTCACTTCAAATGTGTATCAACTTTCAGTGCTATATTTTATGACGTAACCGCCTGTCATCAAATGCAGTCTTTGTGCGTAAGTGCAAGCGTGAGTGCAAGCAATAAGATGTTTATATGGTTATGCCGATCTACACTGCTCTCAACCCAGAGACTTCCTCTGAAGTAGAACCAAGTTCAAATGAGTGATGAAATATGTAGATTTTCTTTTGCAAATTATTAGTGTTAGCATTCAGTGTACCTTGACTTGGCAATGTGCAGGAAACAAAAAGACATTGGTGCCACTTATAAAAGATTTGTTAGACACAAGAAAAACAATCTACCAACACATAGTCCTCCATCCAGGACTATGGTCATCCATAAACTGACTGTGAAAAAGATATACATTAGCACATGCAGTCTCTGTATCAACTTTATGTGCTACAATTTACTGTTAACTACCTAAATCTGTAGCCGTAGTCTTTACGTTTAAGTGCGAGTGTAAATGCAAGCAACAGAAAAGAAGCTGGACTGGTTATGCTGGTTATCTGAAGACATTTGTGTGTGTCAGGGTTTTAAATGTAAACGTAAAAATTGTAACTGCACCTCTTTACACCTATGCCTTTCTTCATTTGTTCTTAAAAACGCATCAACTCTAACAACTCAGTTTTTTAAAAAAAACTAGCTACCCGCTGTGGCAAGGGAGCAGCAGAAAGTAGCTAGCTGGACTGAAACACCTTCCCAATTCAATAACCACCAGTGTGCCTCACCCTGATAAACACATTGTTTACATGCAATTAATCTGCCGTCTTAAAGCCAAAAGATAGACATGCCAAATGAGGAGTAACTTCGCAAGTGCAAGCACAAGTGCAGGGAGCAGAAAAGGTACTGGACTATCTGTGTTGGTTATTTGTCATGAATCTGAACCTTCTGTAAAAGATTTGTCAGACACAAGGAAAAATCCACCCTCCCATAGTCCTGTGCTAGTTTTATAAAGTTCTTATTATCACCTTTGTCCTTCTCCGTCTTCATTATCATCCATAAATTGACTGTGAGGATTGAGAAAGATATATATTAGCACATGCAAACACAGCTAATGGTTAATGTCACATATGAATCAACTTTCTGCCCCACAATTTGCTTTTAACCACTTGCCATCAGCTGTAGTCTTTATGTTAAAATGCAAGTGTCAGTGGAAGCAACAGAAAAGAAGTTGGACGCCAACCTATGCCCAGAAAGAAAAGAATGGACAAGAATCTGTAATAATCTGTATAAACCAACCTAAAATGAGTAATAAAATATGTTTATATTTATTCTATGACTCATTAGTGTTTGCCAAGTCTGCTAGTCTTAGTGGATGCTATGTGCAAGCAAACCAAAGCCTGGTACTGCTGGTGGTGAAAGATTCACCAGTAGAAGGAAAAACTATTTATTATCATACTTTTTCCTCCTTCGTATCTCATTTGGAAGGAACATATCATCCATGTTATATTCACTGGCAGAATAGAGAAAGCAACAGAGTGTATGTATGTATTATTGTAGGGTCATCTATAAAATTGAATTGAATTGAAAGTTATACGTTGGGACATGCAAATGTAGCTAATGGTTCAGTTCAAATATACGTCAACTGTGGTACATCTTTTTTGTAACCAGCTGCCAATAGCTGTTGTAGTGTTTATGTTTAACTGCAAGTCTTAAGTGCAAGCAAAAGAAAATAAAGTAGAGTCTATAGCTTTTGTCAAGCGGTTGTCCTCAAACACACCAACCTTCACCAGACAAAGACTTTTATTTATTTCATTAGTGTTAGCTTTAAGTTTACACTGTCAATGTGCAGCAAACCAAAGGCTTTGGTGCTGTTGGTGAAAGATTTGTCAGAGAGATTGAAAATCCAGCTTCCCATAGACATGTGTTAGTAATATAGAGTATTTATTATCATACTTCTGCCTCTTTGGTATCCCATTTGTCAGGAACACATTGCTTTCTCCATCGTCATTATCATCCACATTATACTGACTGATAGGATTGAAAAAGATATGCATTAGGACACAAACACAGTGGTTCAGTTCAAATGTATATCAACTTTCTGTGTTATGTTTAGCTTTTTTTTAGCAAACTGCTAACAGATGTAATCTTTATGTCTATATGCAAGTGCCAGTACAAGCAACAGAAAAGAAGCTGAACTGGTTATGCCACTTGTCTGAGGTCATTTGTGTGTCCACGTCTCAACTATATATGGAAGCTATGTGTAAAAAGATTCACTGTGCTGCTTCAGACTAAAACATATGCAATTTATTCTTAGAAACAGACCAAACATCCCAATTTATTACTCAGCAGGTGTCCTGAAGTGATGCAAACACAGAGAGTCATTCATTGAAAACATTACCGTGTTACGATTTATGATTTAATCACCTTTCTGTGCAACGAGCAGAGAAGAAGCTGTCTACGCTAATTATTTGACACCAATTTACAACTTCTGTCATTTATTCTGACGCACCGATGCACACCAATTTATACCCAATCATGGTAAAGCAGGAGTTCAGAGATCCGCTTGTGATTAGATTGCCATAACCAGAGGCTTGCCCACAAAAATCCAGCCTTCTCTAGTCTACTGATATTAAGAAAGACATCACAGTCACTGACCTGCTCATGGTGGCCTTCTCACAGTCGGTGGGCTCTGTGAGTTGTTCATCAAGGCTGTCGTCATCAGCCACTGTGGAGACTTTCCTCAGTTCCATGCGTTCCACAATTCCTGGCATAGTGGTACAGAGAGCAGGACCAGAGGCAGAGAAATGTACCTTTCTAGGATTTTCAGGGTTTAGACTTCACTGGCACAGGATACAAGAACCTTGTCAATCACCTCAGCTATATCTTGTTACCGTTGAGAAAAGTCCTGAAACAATAAAGGAAAAACAAGACAAAGTTTCAGTAACAGAATTGGCTTTTTGTCTGTTTATATGTTGCTTTCCTTTTTTTGCTGGTCTTAAACTGTTCCAAGAACTGGAATAACTGATTACAGGGGCTGTCAGTGGTTTTATTAGCTGCCCTTATCAGGTTTTTGGCCATGATGAGGAAGGCACACAGAAAGCCTTTTTGGCAGAAAGCCCTGAAGGCAAACTTCAACTTAAACATGGTTAACCATGATGTTTAACCTTTAACTATCCAAGTACTTTATGGCAGAAAGGGTTTCTTGTAGAAAGCCCCGGGGGAAGACCACTCCCACAAGAATAAAAAATCCTTTAAGGTAAAAATGGAGCCCTCTACTCTGGAAACCATTTCCTGGAACTGAGGGGCTTCCTAAGAGATCATATGTGCCTTGGCACTTGTTACGCAGCTTCACCTGTACCAGGAAGGGTGACTTTGTGTTAATTTTATTGCCTTTTACATTTCACACAGGCTCAATTAGTTGTGTTAATGACTAAAGTTATTTGTATCTCTTGTCTCTTTAGGAAGATATCACAACCAAGTGCTGACGTACATAATGACTGCTGAGCGGAGTCGAGTCAGCTCCAGTGACGTGAAACTAGGTCATGGATATAGCATGTCCGTGGGGTCGTCGGACCACCATCAGCTGCGCCCTTGATAATGCATGAGCTGGTTTACACAACTTAACCCTTAACATCAAAGAAAAGAAATGACACTCCACTCCAATTTCTGTAGTGTTTAAGTTATGTAAGAAGGAAGTCAACACACTGAAAGAAGACAACGTGATTATAAACGAAAATAGTAGCAACGTGATTTACAGTGCTGTTTCCCCCCTCACACAAAGAGCTCTTTGACTGAGTTGGAAGAAAAGAGCCTAAGGGCGACTCACTAATGAAAAACTAATGCAACGTGTACAGGACCAGCCAGAGCCGTGACACCGATGAACCCATGAGAAAGGACACTTCTGACATCCTCTTTTGTTTCACGGCACTCGCAGCAGTAATGATGTGGTGTAATGCATTGAGAAGAACAAATATGTTAATGTAAAGTTAAAGGAACAGCTCGGCAAACCACATTTACCTATTCACACAGCTCTTTCTTCTGCCATGAACTTAACATACACTAATGCAGACCTTCCCAAAGTATGGGGCCCGCCCCCTAGGGGGGGCACAGAGCCATTGCAAGGGGGGCGCGAAATGAAAAGGGAAAAAAACATAAACAATGCTTGGACACTGCTAGCACGGGGCGCCTACAGAAACGCAAAGCAGGAGATGAAGCATCGCTGAATATGTTTCCAAACCAACTTCATTCTAAGCCAAAGACTAGAAAATATGGTGAAGCATATCTTCCCTTTGGCTTCACCTGCACAAGTGCCGAGGTAGGTCTCCCCTACAGAATTGGTTTTCCCTTTGTTGGGAGCAGCACTGGGCTGTTTAAATCACGGACAAACAGTATCCCACATTCGTGATTTTTAGTTCACAAACACTTCCTGTAATGACTAACTAGATATGGACAGGTCTTTATTCTACCTTGATTACCTTTATGCATAATGATAGCTTTGCTTCTTTGCACTGAATCAAACAGTGTTTCTCTCTGTTTAAAAACATCTTATGTTTTAAACCCATCATTGGGTTTTTCATGCAAATTTCTGATAATGCCACAATACGACAACAACTGTAACATCAACGATGAACAAAAACAAGTGGTCAGTCTTAAGGACAGCTGATAGAAATACAAAGACCTGCAACTTAAGCAACAGCTTTTAAAGAGGGAAGCGGTTGAGCCACTTCAAAGTGTAAACAAGCGTTTGCAGTCAAAACTTGAGCTCTTTTGGATACACTACCAGGGGTGTTCAATGTCCTGGCCGATGCAGTTGAGACCTTCTTTCACAAAAACTTATTGTTACTGACAGGTTGTTGTACTTTCTGTGAAGTAAAGCCATAATAGTTTTGAGCCAACAGAGATTAGGTGGCTGTGTCATCGTTAAAAGCCACATCACACACGCCGCTACACCTAATCTCTCAAAGTCCTTGTCTGCCGTGCTGTTAGAGGGAAATGGAGACTGGGGTTCGCTCTCTGCAGCCAAGAGGATTAACCTGTCAAGCTGGGTTAAAATGATGTGTTGATACAACCATTACTTATAGAAACCCACATTAAGTACTTCCCACCATCGGTAAAATTAATCTTTATAGGTTGCTGGAATTTGTTCATTTCTTTTCCAAACCCGACCCATCTATCTCACTCCTGAGGCCATGCTAGGTAAAGCCACATACAGAAACTTCAAACCGCTACCAAAACATTTTTAAAGACTCCAGAGACAACACACAGTTCATACAATATGCATTTAAAGATTTTGACTTGGTTCTCTCAACATGTTTCAAGGCAAATCACACAGAAGCAGTCATTTTAAGTTTCTTCTCATATATAGAATGTCTGCTATAGTGCTATAGACTGTATGCAGTCATGTTAAGATAAGACATTGGTCTTATCTAAAGTGTTTGGCAAAAAAGGAAAAGAAGCCAGGCTTAAAAAAATACAGTAATTTGTAAATTTAGAATGAGAGCCCTTTACCTATTTAGTCTGAAACCATTCGCCTTCAGTGTACACACAAGCTGTTGCATCAGCCACGGTCTACAAGTCTTGGCACGAGTAAACACACCCCTTTATAGCTAAGTGAGTGAAGTCAATGCTTTAAACTGCTACGTGTTACACAGAAAATTCCTTGAAAGCAAACATTACACGTGTTTCTGTTTTACCCCCCACTCAACATTTGCACAACAGAGGTCCTACCTGCTGTGCATGGCATGGCTCACTTTTTCAAGAAAAAAAATCTCCCTAAACAAACAAGCTCACTTACTGAAAGGTTTCTTAAAGCGGTTCTAGGAAGGTTCCTTGTTTGTCCTCCCTTTTTGAATGAATAGATTTGAAGAAAAACAGACAGAAGAGAGACGAGTGGATGGGTGAGGTGCTCTGGCCCTTTTGTGACTCAGGTAAGACAGGAAGCTTTTAAAAGAGAGGAAGGAGGGCCTCTGTCAGCCAATCAGGATGCGCAGTTTGCTCAGACTCCTCCTTTTTTGATCAGTCATAAGCGGGGTCGTAACCCTGATAGCTCACTCCCAATCTCCACCAACACCACCCACTTGGTATGCATACATGTATATACACATCCGACTCAACAAATATAATCGAGGAGAGCACACGGAGAATAAACTATATACACTCACTGAAGGACGGATAGAGCTACACTGTAACGTGGCCAGTTTGATCATCGGCATCAGACTGAAGATACCAGCGTGCACCAACTCTTAAATACCCTCAGCAGCTTCAAGACACGACCACATGACAGAACACATGACCACTTATAAATGGACCTAAATCATACAGATCAAACACAGGTGGTCTGTATGATTTAGGTCACAGAAAACTGCTGTCTGGACTGGTCTCTGACACACACACACACACACACACACACACACACACACACACACACACACACACACACACACACAAAATTGCTTGCACATGCAGCAGGCACACAGATGCCCAGACACAGACATACTGTAGGCGACTGTCAGTGTTTTCAGTAGTAGGCCGTGCCACAGGCTGACCAATCAGATGGCTCACTGTCTGGATGTCGGCGTGCCCAAGGTCATGTTTGTGTCAGAGATGGGGTTTTTTTTTACTTTGTAATGCAGTTCAAATAGAAGAAAACACACACATGTACAGATCACTTAAGGTAAAAAGACACTATTTTCTTCCTCAGAACATCGGGCACTGAGCTTGTAAATGCTGAACATGAAAAGATATGTTTTAAATATAGACTCCAAATGCTGAACTGCTACAAAGTCTTCGTTTATACGATACTTTACTGTGTTTTAATGTTTAAATAAAATCAGAAAATTTACTTGAGCCCACACGAGCCATTATTAGTCCGCATACTTGGCTGCAAATAAGGACTAGCTGCTGTCCAGTTTGTAGTGAAACTGTGAAAAGTATAACCTAAAATGGGAAACGGGGACAGTTTACTTTTGAAATATGTCACCTGCAGCTCTGCACAACTTTATCTCTTATCGTCTCAACTTTTTACCGTCTCTGTTGCACTTTTTCACGTTTCACTACCACTCGTCTAGTAGTTAGCAAGGCGAGCACAACCTGACAAATCTTGAGCAATGTGTGTGTGAGATCATGTGAGAAACTTCAAAATGTACCAGAGCAAGAAAGCAGTAATAATAATCTCACTTTAAAAGAAAGTAAAATCAAATTCATCCCAAAAGTTTGACACAAAGAAGAAAAATGATGAAGCAGAAAAATGCACAGGAGAGACAATTTCTGTGAAAGCTAAACTGTGTGTGTGTGTGTGTGTGTGTGGGGGGGGGGTCTTCACACACATGCTCGGCTAATCACCTGTGACTAAGCATCAACCCCCGAAGACACAGATTCGGGGGTTGGGAAAGAAACTTCTGAGCTGGGCTGAAAAGCAACTACCAACCAAAGTGTCTGAGGTCAGAGTTTGAGGTCACATGATTAGCACTGCAAACAAAACAAAGACTTGAAGTATCCGTTGGAGGCAAAGACACGTGCTGGCTTCAGCCAATCCATTCAATGATCTGTATCTGCCTCAGTTCCAGCCTACAACTAAAAAAACATAAACCCAAAGGACCAGTCCACCAACTTTGCTCATTTAAAATGAAGGTTTTTAGTAAGAAATATGTGGCTGAAAATATTGCAAAGTTGCTACAAGCATCTACAAATACAGATATTTATCCTTTTTTGAATCTTCCGATTCTTCTTTCTTTTAGGTGTTTTTTTGAGTAATAATAATAAGTTTCAATCCTGGAATTGAAACTTCACTTATTTACTGATAGGTTTGTACAGAACAGGGTGTAAGAGTTCATGTTCTCAGTTCTCTTCTCACTGGGTTCAGTAAAGGCTGATCATTGCTCACGCTGATATCTCTACCCACATTTTGAGCCATTAGCATGTCCCCAGTCAATGTTTTGGGAACACTTTGTCATTTAACTGGCAGAGCCCACCTACTGCTGGTGTTTGCCACCACACTCTGGCTATTCTTAAAGTTTGCTAAAGTGATTGCCTAAATAAGAGCTGAGGTAATCATGTGGTTCTTCCAGATTAGAGAGTACACGTTGTTACTCTCCCGCTTTAACTGCATGTCTGTAGCGGGAGAATAACAAAGTATGTTGAAATCAGGTGGCTGACAAGAGGCCACGAGGGACGTTTCCATCATGGATCGAGGGTTTATTAACCTCCCATTTTGACCAAAACATCGTTGGCACCATCAACTTTAACTTCTCTGTATATCTTTATTGTTAGTGAAGCCCAAACCTCTCAACTCGATGTGACTGGGTGCAAATACCAAACAACTTGCAAGTAAATCATTAGTTGTCCTCTGTCAGCACGTGTTTCTAAGTAAGTGCTATGTACATCATATGATACTTAGCAATTATATTTGTGGAGATCCCTTCAAGATAATCTCAAAAATATTCAATAACACATACATTAAAAATATAAGCTTAATTCAAATGACTAAAGTTACTTTCAACATTTTTTTGTAAACATTCTAAAAGTTAGTGCAAAGTTGTTCTGGCGTGCTTACGTCAAAAAGAAGTCACATACGTCACAGTAGCTGCAAATTGCAACCACATTCCTCCACCTGAAACCACAAATTCAATTTAATGAGGCAGTTTGGATGTACAACGGTAGCTGTTAAAGAGAAGCTGAACCAGCTGGTTCATACCTGACACCAGTAGCCTGCCAGCCTCTCTTGGGCTTTAAACAATTAAAATGAACAAAAAGTTATCAGTCAGCAGAAATGACCGCTAGTTGTTTGCAGGTCAACAGAATGAGTCACTAAGAATCAAACTGTTCTTCTTATGATGCACTTTGCTTTAAAAATTGTGCTACAACCGGCCACAAAACTTCCTGTTAAGAAGCAATTGGGTACCCTAGGTGAAGGTAAAGCAATATTCTGGGTAACAGATTAAATAACAAACTGTATGGTGTCATAGAGAGGCAAGAGGCAGGGTACACCCTGGACAGATTGCCAGTCTGTCACAGGGCCACAGGGTGGTAGACATAGTTTATAGAAATCGACATAAATATGGGCCTCATTGTATGTTTACATGCAGCAAACTCTATTTACCTGCATGCATGCATCAATGCTCAACTACTACACTCAGTCAGACACTGACCACCTCCATTGAGTGCATAATAAAAAAATTAGAATGCAAGATTTTGCTCAATCAAATAAACATCCATGTAGGAAAGGAGATTTTCATACCTTAATTTTCATTAAGTTATCGTTTAATTATGGTTTACCTGCACATCAGCAACATGCACCAGACAAAAATGCATATAATGCTGAAACAAAGGTGACTTTGAAAGCTGGATTAGATCACATAGCCTAACATACATGCATACAGTTATCTGACAACCTTTTGATATGGTTCCTAAGTACAGTTAACTTGACTTACTAAGTTACCCTGTGAAATGATGTAATACTAATACTAACACTGGACTAATATGGCACACTTTGGAGATGTCAAAAATGAGTATACTCAATATTTGTTAAATTAGATGTTACTCTTATAAAATCAGTATCATATGACACTTTTATAAGGTGTTACTATTCATAAATGCTAGAAACTAGCCATTTTAACCTATTGGTCGGAGGTTGCTAAGTAACACGATGACACCCGATGAACAAATGCCACATTCCAACCAGAAATATCACCAAGACCTAGAAGAACAGTGTTACTACCTCGGACAATCCCTGCTTTCTAAAACTCGTGAAACTTTTAAAGCACAAAACAGTTTTGCTAACCTTAGGTTTGCTTACACTTTCCAGTCATTTCACAATTGCCAAAACATGAAATCCTATGATAGATGGATGAACAATAAAGTGTTATCTCTAAAGTCTTATCTGTGAAGAGCCATACAGCCAAGACTGGAATCCCCAACGAGAGATCTTGCTATGATTGCAACTCGTTTTGTAAACAGTCTGAATATGTACTGATAACAGATAAGGACAGCTGAAGCTCACGGAGCTAAAAGTTCTTTTTCATGAGTGCAAAAAATACCAAACTGTCCATTAACCCAGTGAAGTCCATCTGCCTCTGCTGCCTAAGAACAGTGACAGAAATCAAAGCGTTCTGAATCGGCAAAGAATTATGACAGCCTAACCATAGCTACTGGTGAGGCGTGTCATCTGTGGATGGCTTAACATTCACTTGTGTCCCTGCAGCAAGAACTATAACCACATATGAGAGAGTGTGACAGAGGCACGCATGCTCCTTCAGATCATCCAGTTTGTCATTGTTTGCACTTGGGACGAATCATCATGTGTGACATGTGGACGACAACTCCCTCCTCCCTTCTGTAAATTTCCCTTGCTGTTGCGCTGGAATCGAATATCACGTTTTCACATGTTGAGAGCATATGAACAGACTATCCTGGAAGGCTGCGTTCATGCTATTCATATCTAGTTTGAAACTGCTACCATATGGAAGGGTTAGGAATCTATTTCTTGATTTTGATGTTCCATAGAGAAGTTTGATTTTTAATGTTCTGCTTCTGTAGGGTAAAGTAAGCACAGAGGACTGAGTGTTCCCAGAAAAGGTGTGGTGGCTGGTAACTATTTTTTCAACCTCAGTCCTGAGGTATTCCCTCTAGTCTGGAACAAATAATCACATACAACGACTCTCCTGAATAAGGGCAACTTTATACTACATCCAAAGTGCTAGGTTAGCTGGTTAGATAATTCCTCTCAACTGTTTTCCAACATTTTCTGTTCATTTCCCGTTATCGTTTCACAGCGACGGGCTAGATGTGTGAAGGTAAAGAAGAAAACGGGGTTTGAACGGACCTCTGTCATTTCATGCGATCACTGTGACGTATGCGGCCACTGAAAACAACTGCAAACACTTTTTGACGTAGCCAAACCGCACATGGTGTGACCTATTTCTAACATAATATGGAACGGCCCTTATTGCCTGTGACATTTAAGATACCAGTTTGCGTCCACTGTTAGGTGACAGCAGTGTCGGAAGTGAAGGAATGAATCGTTTCATTTATTCAAAAGAAACTGTTACATAAAGATGGAGATTTCTATGACGAATATCAAACAAGTAACACACAAAAAACAACCAAAAAAAAGCCCATATTGACAAAAAACTTTGACCTTAGACCTAAAGTAAACACCATATTGACCTTTTGGAATAAACCTGGTGTGTCCAAACCTGTTTGTGAACCCTGGAGACTTTCTCTCTCTTTCCATCTTATCAGTTAATATTGATTTGCCAGCTCATGTCTGCTAATAGTGACGACAGCATTTTGTTTTGTAACAATGTGTAATTCTTCACAAGCTCAAGGTTTCACCCTTGACTCTAGCTGGAGGAGTGGATGATGACTTCAGAAGGGGCTAATGGGCCAGAGAAGGGTTTTTGTTTCCTGTTACGTCAAAGGCTCAGTTCTCGGTGTCTTCAGTTTCAGTTTGATTAAAATTAAGCTAAAAGACTAAAATCAGTTCCATCTGTGGTCTTTTCCACCATGAAAAATAACCCGTGGGTGTAATTTGAGAGCTTGGAGCCAGTAACTTTTGTTAGGTCACCTGTATAAAGACGTCACTACCCGATGCACAGAGGAGACAGACTGTTCTCTCAGTAGGAGAACACATTTACAAAATAACCTGCTTCTTTTCATGTTTCTCTAGTTGGCACCATTTTGAACTCTGGATATCTTCATCACGCCATAGTAAGAACTTTCCACATAACAGTCTGCATTTTAAGTTCACTTTAACACAGAACTACTCTGGCAGCTTATGTAAAGCTGACACCTTTGTCCCTAGTAGCTTTATAAAATGTAATTGAAGCATACAATATTGAATTAGGAGAAACAGAAAAAGAGTCTTTACACTACACAAGCATGAATTCAGGTCACTTTAATTACATTAACTGGGTCTAAGAAAGGAATTGTAGAAGAAAAATGGAGAATATTTTAGTGACCATTAACCCGGTGTTCTCTGATTATTCAGAGGTGCTATGTGGGATATTTAGAGCTACAATCATATCAAGTGCTCTGCACTAATCTCTTGCTAAGGCACTGACTCATAGTTCTGATTCCTGGCAGACAGATAAAAGAAGAAAATATTTAAATATATTACCTCTCTCATGCACAGTGTTGCCTACATGAAACTCGTGTTTACCTTTGCAGGGACTTGCTAACATTAGGTAAACTCAGAGTTACTCTGGGTAAATTATAAATGCTACATTTTTAGGAAAGGCAGAAGTATCTTGGGAAGTCTGTATATTGTCCTTTCTTCAGAGGTTTTAGATGAGAATATTCTAAAACTCTCAAGTCTGCAGGACAAATATGAAGGCAGAGTAAGCATGGGGAGACAGATAGCCTAGCTAAGCCCCCAGTCACACAGGCCTATAGCCAGGTTGTTAACTGCAAGGAAACCACTGATCATGAGGGGAAAATGTACATTCCCCAACAAGTTGCGAATGGTTGAGAGCAGTCAATGTGATATCACTTGCTAAAGCCCCATTCACACAGGCCTTGAGAGCTGGCAGTCACCTGTCCTGCTGTGTATTCGGCGAATGCTTAGCAAGTGGTTGCACTGTCACTACCATGAAATTGCATTGCAAAGACGTGTGCAACTATGGATAACAATTAAGGAGGTTTTTGAAGCAGTACTCTTTTTATGACCTGTTTCACCTGGTGAAAGCTAGCAAACTCCAGCAATCACTTGTCAAACGGTCGGGAAATACATGGGTCGACAGGTCTCCAGGCCTATGTGACTGACACCTGATATGCTTGCTAGCTGAAAAAAATAGTTTACGAGTTTCTATTACTCCCTCTCTTTGCCTTCTTTTCCTTTTGTGGTTTTCTCCTTGACATTTACCCCAGGTGTACCACAATCAGTCAACTGAGGAATGCCCCCTAAAACTACAAAAAAACAAAACAAAAAAACCTAATCAGGAATCACACCTTATTCCCTCCACAGGAGTTTTTAAAGTGCTCAAGCAGCTGTGTTGGCAAACATCCCACAGTGCTTAGAGGACACTGAACCCCTGCAGCTGACCCCTGACCACCCTGTTGGCGAGAAAAAGAAAAGGGGGCAATTCCTTCCAAGGTTCTGCTAAGTTTTACATTAGAAAAAAGCTGGATTACTGCATACAGGCAGGTGGTTACCTCAGTGAACAGCTCAGGTTTGTGAATTATGCAATCATTCAGTTCACACATTATACAGTGTATTTACCTTTTCACATTCGCATTGAATGTGCCGACAGCATTCTGGAAAACTACCAGTTGCTTCTGTGCTTTGTGGCACTGGCTCAATGCATCTTTGTATGATATCCATTCCTTTGAAACTGACACGGCATCTGGCTTGTGGATCATTTGCTCATACTCCAAGTTAGATCAGCCAGTGCAGGCAATATTTCAGCTCCCAGCTGCGCAGCAGGATCTGACCTACATGTGTCATTCAGGTATCCATGGGGTCAGTGAGGAGCAAGGCTTCACGAGCTCCAAGCTCTAACATGTGCAGGAATTTCCTTCCCACCTTTATCTTGGAAAAGCAGTTAAAATAACTGTAATGGCTGCTTTCACAGAGACCTTTACAGTCAGCTGGTGTAAGACTGAAAGGCACTGCACGGATATTAAACATGGAGGTTAGTTTAACCAGCGTGCAGCTGGTGAAATAGTTGGAAACTGCTCAGTTGGTACGTGATCCACAAAACCTTTTCAAAGCTGGAAACACGCTTATGTTATGCTTCTACAATCCTTTGACTCTGACCATACTCTTTAAAAAAAGTTACAGTTTAGGAAGTTGTCAAACTTCATTAAAGTGCACTTCTGCTCAAGAGCTGGAATGACCCACTGCCATTGAGGCAATGGGTCATTTCAAATTTCTTATAAACTTAGGTTACACATTTACTCTGTAGTAATTATTAGAGCTGCAGCCAGGTAATAACTTCTCTTCAATAACTGATAGCCATTATGTCTCCACACAGTCTTTACGACACCAGTGTGTACCACTGCCACCACCACATTCCTCAAAGAAAACACGCCCACATCTAGAAACTTAAATATCCATGTAGGTGGAGTCATACATAGACCTCTATTATGCAAGTAGGGAGAAAAGAAAAATCTAGGCCTTGGTTTGAAAGTGTACGGTCACTGTGTAGCAACTGGGTATTTTTAGCTTCCAGAATGGCAGTGACAGAACTTTAAGTCACCACTTGAATACGCCCAAGCCTGCAGATTCTCCAGGCTCAATCTAAGTCTTTGTTTTCAGTCCTGTGCTGTCACCTGGCTGTCTGCCACTAAGACCAGTGTTCTCCAATTTCAAACCAAAAGACGCTCAAGAGAGTAAAGTGGAAAGTGAAAAGCATCCCATTATAAAAACCTCACTCTTTACAATCTGTAATCTATTATGATGCCCACAGTCAAAAAAATGATCTTCCAGGTGGTAACTGAGGGGCACACCATGACAGACAAAGAAAAACAAAAAACAAAAAGCGTGGACATGAAATCTCGTCAAAATAAACTGAGATTAACCATATAAGCATCTCCATCAAAGCATGGGGACAGTATGAGCTTGTGATTGCAGTCATAACATATCTATTAGTCCTCAGAGGGCTTCCTCAAGCCAGCTCCGCGTGCCTCGCTCCGCTGTTACATAAACCACGATCCTTTCTTTCTTTAAGCATCTTCTCCAGCTGCTCACCGCTTCAAAAATCATTACTGGAATTGTATTATATACAGAGAGACTTTATGAGTCACAGAAACTATGGAAAGTGAAAAAAAGCAGGGAAATGTTAAATAAAAAGCGAGATGCAAATTGGAAACGTTATTAGCCGCCTTTGTGTAGCTTTTTTCCTGCGGTTTCAGTGAACGCGGAAAAGCATGCAAAACACACACAAGCTCCACGCAAAATCCACGTTTGCTGCATGCGATCAACTGGTGGCTCGAGAAACCCTTTTGTTGAGACAATAAATGCTGACACCAAAAAAAGAAAGAAAAAAGCGCAATTTTCTCTTATAAATAAAGACACGTTTGGCGCTGTTTATTGACTTCAGGCACCACCCTGCAGGAAGCCTCCGCACACAGACGCTCCTTATCTAAAGACACGCTTTACTGTAGAAAGAAACCCGATAAAAACAAACAAAAAACAAACAAACGAATAAGCATGCATGCAAACCCAAATAAACCCGCGCACAAGTGAGCTCTCTGTCATTATTATTATTTATGATTTGACTTACATGTTCTAATTTTAGTCATTAAACCTCACCACACTGCTTACCAGGCGGGGGGAAGCCCTCCGAGTCAAACTGCCCGCTTCCAGAGTATCAGAAAGGGAGGGTAATGATTAGGCAGCTAATCACAAGAAGGATGGAAAAAAAAAACTTAAAGTAAAGAGCAGATGTTAATGGAAATGTCGGGGTCTTACCTACTGTGTAAGAGCGGCGCAGGAGGAAGCGGACTACTGGAAACGAGCGCTTCAGACCCTTCCCATTTAACAAGCAAGGACACTGAATGGAAATTTCCATCTGCCATGTGATGATAGCAACTCTTTAAGCGTCGTGTTACACCCACCGCTGCTGGGGGCTCCTTCTTCTCCCAATTACCTCATTTGATTTCAGGAGACACTTAAACAGCCCAGAGCTCAGAAAGTGACGGTCTGAGTGGAGTCGCTCAGTCAGTCTTTTACCAGTTTTTCCACCTGAAACAGGCGTTGTAGTCTTAACCATTTATAATGAGTGTCCAATTTTATGTTTGGGCAGTGTTTAGGATAAATACAGGTTTAATGACAGGGAGTCGTTGTTTACATTCTGGCTGACCACGTTGTTGGAGAAAAACAGCTTCACGCTGCCAGTTCAGTGCAATTCACTGCTTTTAAAGCGAGCAGGACCAGGAACGGACTTATCATTTGGGCGTTCCTGTGGTGGTGGCCAAGTTTGAGGAAGCTGCAGTTTACTGTCGCCTTTATTTGCCATGCATTTATTATCCATTGTATTATTTTACTGCCTTGCATTAACTACTTTCCCCCCAAAAGGAATAAATATTACACAAATACACATTAAATCTTAGTGTCGTGAGTTTTAACAGCAGGCATAGAAATCTAAGCCTTTGTGGGATGGATTCAGCAAGGTGTTGGAAATATTGCTGGCAGATTTTGGTGTGACAGCATTACAGAATTGCTGCAGATCTATCAGTTACACGTTCATGGTGCGACTCTCCCGTGTAACATCCCAAAAGTGCTCTATTAAATTGGGATCTGGTGACTGTGACACTGGTTAGTGCACGTTAGAACAGTGGTCCCCAACCTTTTTTGCGCCACGGACCGGTTTATGCCCGACAATATTTTCACGGACCGGCCTTTAAGGTGTCGTGGATAAATACAACAAAATAAAACTAGTACCGGTACCGAAAAAAAGAAGATTTATTCATAACACACGTGAAAAGACCCAGGAAAACCGAGTTAACGATAAAAACGATAACAAAATAACGCTGAAAACCGATAAAAACCCTGAAAACCATACATTTCTCACCTGAGCGTCAACTCTCGCGGCCCGGTACCAAACGACTCACGGACCGGTACCGGTCCGAGGCCTGGAGGTTGGGGACCGCTGCGTTAGAACAAAACTTCTGTTGGCAAAGTGTGCCAACAAAGTATCTCCCACACCGTTACATATTACAGCAGCAGGAGACAGATCCATGCTTTCATGTTGTTTATGGCAAACTCTGAATGTCACAGCAGAAATTAAGACTCAGCCCATCAGGCAGCGTTTTTTCCGGTCTTTTATTGTCCAACTGCCACTCACTGCCGCTCACCGCCACCAGAGATGGGCAGTAATCTGCTGTAATCTGATTACTTTTTTCAGGTAACGAGTAAAGTAAGGGATTACTATTGCAAAAACGGTAATTAGATTACCGTTACTTTCCCGTAGGAACGCTGCGTTACTGCGTTACTAAAACGTGATTTTTTTGCGAGAATGTCTCACTACAGTGACGTAAGCGAGTGCGACGTTCCTGACAACAGCTGTGTGCAGATCAACAATGGATCATATGAGTGCGGGAGAGAGTATGAGCGTGCAGCATTCAAAGCGTGGAAGTACTGACCTTACTTTGAGTTTGATTCCATAAAAAGTGACAAAAACATTAGTGTCCGTTGTGCGAGGGAAGAAAACTTCTTTTTAAAGCGAAACACCCCCCCCCCTAAACTTCCAAGCAAGCACCGAAACTCACAGAGAAACTCGTGGCACACCTGCACCAGGGTAAACCTCCGCCTACCCCACTCCTGCTTTACAGGTGAAAATAGAGCAACAGGACCTCTAGTCTTTGATGTTATTTATTTTCTGCTGTGTTTTACTTCCATCTATTTGAAAGAGTGAGTGTAAACACACACACACAAAAAAATATTTTATGTGCTGGAATGTGCAGAAAATAAGTTTAACAAATTTCTTCCAGTCAGAGAATGTTGCAGATAATTAAATTTTTGCTTGATGCATAAAGTTAAAAGATTAAAACTGATAAAACAAGTTTTAAAAAGAGACTTTTCCATTTGATTACATTTTGTATGATGGATTATGTAGAAAAAGTAGAATTGGGCTGAACGATCTATCGCTTTATCATCTCTTCAGGTTATAAATCGTGTTTTTAAAAAGTAACTAAGTAACTAAGTAATTAATTACTTTTGAAAATAAGTAATCAGTAAGTAACGGGATTACTTTTTTAGGGAAGTAATCGGTAATTAGTTACCGATTACTTTTTTCAAGTAACTTGACCAACACTGACCG
The DNA here is from genome assembly GCF_000239375.1 of Pundamilia nyererei. Classification (NCBI taxonomy): domain Eukaryota; kingdom Metazoa; phylum Chordata; class Actinopteri; order Cichliformes; family Cichlidae; genus Pundamilia; species Pundamilia nyererei. Next base: position 673,990 of record NW_005187531.1, on the reverse strand, counting down.
CCACTCATTTTCTGTTTTTCAGACCATTCTCTAGAAAAACCACAGATGGTTGTGTGGAAAACTCCCAGCAGATCAGCAGTTTTTGAAAGACTCAGATCAGCCTATCTGGCATAAACAATCATGGCACATTCAAAGTCACTTAAATCACCTTTCTTCCCCATTTTGGTGCTCAGTTTGAGCACCTTTTCTTCCATGAAAATAAAATAGGAACCACTTGTCAAAAGATTTCTTGATGCGACGTGTCTGTTCCTGAAAACCTTCTTTGCTATCTTTTCCTCATCACTGGGCCAAACACTGTTTGACCGATCTAAAGGAGGTATTACTGGATAAGCCTATTGAGACTGGGTGTCTTCACAATATGGTGTGTTTGTATGTAATACATCGAACTTAATGCAAACATTTTAAAACAATATGAAATGGACTCAACAGTTTTTCTTACATTTTGTAGACTTTCAATATTACTCCCAGTGCTTGCGGTACTCTCTGTCTGTCTTTCATTACAAACAATTATCTGCCAGATAAGTTAGCTATATATGTACAATATCTCTCTCTCACTCTCTCTCTCTCTCTCTCT
>NW_005187531.1:650781-673396 GCF_000239375.1 Pundamilia nyererei | reverse complement strand
ATATATATATATATATATATATAGCAGAACAGGGTGGGGATACCAATCTTGACCATGAAGTCCATCTGGCTAGGCCCCCCATGCTACCTAAACCATACAGGATGCCATGCTGGCTCGAACATCTCCTAGATTGACAAGTACCACATCAGGTGTTAAGGAATCAGGGCACATTGATGAGAAGTGGGCTACTGGAACAAGAACGTAGACAAGGGATGGGAATAGGGAGCTGTTGGAATGCTACTACACAAGTAATCCCAGCAGAAGGGGTTACATGAACCTATAGCTTGTTCGACATCCAAACTAGGCGAGTGGCTCCAGCAGATACTAGGAATGACATTTGAGCTCTCCGTCCAGAAGCGCGCAGTCCTAGGAAGTGTAAAGATACTGTGCAGCACCCTCAACCTCCCGGGCTTATGGTAGAGGACCCGAGCATGAAGGAAGACTGCTTACAGTGGTGAGTGGGGATTTTTATATAGATAGGCCATTTTTCTTCATTTAACTGACTTTCATCAGCTGTCACTTCAAGTTTGTTGCTGTGCACCTTTGTGCATGTTTTGGTTTTACATTTGAAAGCTCATTATCGTCAAACATCACTGAAACGACACACTGAACACGTCTGTTTATGAAAACATTCCAAGTGTGCTTTGTTGACCTGCTGTTCTCTGCTACATCCTTGCCCCGTATTTACAGGATGGAAAGAGGAAGCTGATGTTGGTTCGACTTTATCCGCCTTCAGGTTTCACCTCTCAGCAGGCATTCATGTGGCAACAAGCAGGCAACAAGTGATAGTTTTCTTTATTATATGCGCAGTACAGCTGATAACAGTGGGCAGAACAATATTTCGGAATAGCATGGGTGATTGATTGCATTAAAAAATACGCTTCTTATTATTCTTATTCTTATTATGCCTTCTTATTATTAGCCAACGTGCCCACTGAGGTCAGAAATAGTTGTGTGTGGTGCTACAGGCCAGCTCGACATGCTTTCCCCCCTTTTTGGTGCTACGTGTCATGTGTTGTCTCATGTTTTGAATAACAGCACAGAAATGCTATAAATCATCTCATGAGAGTCGGCTCATTTCAGCTGACAGCGATTATGAATACTTGAACCACACTGGCAGTAATTAGACGGAGCATCTGTCAGCAGGTAAGTAAGTCCCCTGAGGAAGTCTCTAATACCTCAACGAGTTAACCATCCAAAAGTTGGCATCTTCGTCCGCTTCTACATCACTTTGGCTTTTTCTGTCAGGTAACAAGTTCATGTGAACTATTGTCACACGATAGCTGGTCCATGGAGCAGCTATATCTGAGACCAGAGGATTTGCAGGCAGATATTATAAACTGCACATCCCAACAGTGCAACACGTGTATGAACATGAAGCCAGATGACCTACTTTTTCCGAGTTCCTTTTCAGGCACAGAACATTGCTGGGTTCTCCACGCTGTTAAAGTGCAGGTAAAACACATGCAGATAACTTTTAGTGTCACTATTCACACAGAGGACACACACGCAGATCACTGATCACAGATTCATAACGTTTAATGAAAAAAGCCAAGATGGTTTTACAAAAGCAATAGAAGTTAACCATGGAGCTTCTTAAAAGCTGGGTGTTCAACTTAGGTGAGAATTTTACCACAAAGAAACAGGTGATACTCCTGGGATGTCTCAGAAACGTGAATAAGCCACTCAGGTAGGCTTCTTGTTAGAAAATCAGACAGGTTTCTGCAGTCACCTGAATGTTTTATTCAGGTAAGTAACTCGTCACTGAATCAGAAGTGTCTTTCCTTTCTGTCCTCTATCGATGATACATGGTTGACTCCTAGTCTGGGATGATAGTGGGTCAGGCAGGTATGTAGATGTGTATGCTATTCCAAGAGTAGGAGGAGAGAAGCAGGTAAGTGAAAGCACAAGTTAACAGCAGGTAAGTAGAACATAAATCTGAAATGCAAGAGGCCTGCACTTCACAGCCACATGAAGTAGGTTAACAATCTGGCGAAACGTGGAGATGAAAGCTGGGTTTAAATATTGCCAGTGACTACAGATGGAAAACAGGTGCGCCTGGGCCAATTCCTGGAAGACACACGCTCATGCTCACTGAGAGGAGAGCCAAGGAGAGAGCAAACGACGAAGAAGTCAGATCTTAATGAAACTGCATAAATATTGCCTACCTACCTACCTTATGACTGCATTCACCATGTGCATTTCTGGACGTTTGGTGTTCGAATGCTATGTTTGTTGTAGTTTGTGCATGTTGGTTATGCTATGCATCTTTATGGTCACTGCAAAACTGCCATCTTTGCAGTGCAGATGAGTGTCCGCTAACTTACTGATATTAGCTAATAAAAGCACAAGGTAGGAACATAACACAGCAGAGCAGATGTCAACAACATCGGGATAAGAGGTAGGAGTTTGGCTGAGCATCATCATCATCATATCATCTACAACTCATCATTAATGCTTCAACACTTAGTACAGTGTAATAGTAATATTTTATACCCTCAGACACTTAAAGCAGATAGCTGCTCCTCCATAAACCTGGCTGTGCCATAGGTTTCTTCCTGTTAGAAGGGAATTTTTCCTTCCCACTGTCACCAAGAGATTGTTCATAGAGGATCATTTAATTGTTGGTGTTTTCTCTGTATAATTGTAGGGTCTTGAATGTACAGTATAAAGGACCTTGAGGCAAATGTTGAATTGAAGTAAAGTTTTGGTACCATATATTTAAAGCGTTTTATTGTAAATGTAATGTATATTACATAAATATATTTGCAATGTTGACCATCATTAGGTGATAACAGTTCAAGTAAGACTGTTAAACTCAAAGTATGTGCCACATTTTCAGTGATCAAACAAGCACTGCAGGCCAGGCAGAATCCACCTGTATGAAACTCAGAGACTATACACTTACTCACGCATAGCGCAGGGATTTGATAGATTATGTTTATGCTCCTCATGCTTTCGTTCAAACACACCTACAACACTGATGAACTAAGCCAAGTTACCATTATGGGATTTTAGAAGCTCTGCGTGTGCCAGACTGTTGCACTTTTATGTTTATGAAACAATGCTGCTGCCAAAATGTGGAAAAAACGGCCCGATGCACCACGTTCAGGCTTTGTCCTGGGCAGTATCTGTTAATATTTGCTTTTTAAAAAAATATTAGTCTCCCTTTAAACTAGTTTGAGCAGAGGACACCTGCAGTTGTAATCGTATTAATGTGACGTGTGCTGTGCTGACAGTGACACATAAATGTTGCTACAGTCTTACTGTGCCAGATCAACCTTGTAAGATTGTAGTCGCTAATTTTATAGAAGAGCGACAAGTGTGCACATTCGGACATGAAGCTGACCTGATCAAATGATCTCAGATTAATGGAAAGGAGTGCATGTCTGGGACTTGACCTAAAAACGGATTTCAATAGCAGAGCTGCAACTATTTGAGAGCCTTTGAGCTGCGGGTTACATTCTGTATCTAAAAACAAAACCGGCACACATGAGCGACGTTCTAATTGCAACATGCCGTTTATAAATAGATATGGTGCAAAAGTTGACACCTTGACACGAATACATTTAATTAAAAACTTTTATGTTTAATGTACAGGATCATAAAGGTTGAATGAGATTTATTCAATTTTATAGATGACTGCTTCCTGTAATAATGTGGCTAATTGTAGACCCAGAGAGCAGACTCAAAGAACAGCTGGGAAGTTTAAGATTTATTTTATTGACAATGACTGAATGAAGAAGTAGTGGATAGATGGTCGGGAGGTTGTGCAGTTCATTAGTGAGCACTGCCTTTAAATAGGGAGCTAAAAGCAGTCCAGTAGTGGGACACTGTTGACAGAGGTGAAAACTGTGTCAGCCTTACTTGTTTTCTAGGTGAATGGAGTCATGGAGGAGGTTTGTATTTCCAAAGAGCCAAAGTTTCCACAACAGCTCAGACAGGTAACTGGGAGGAAACAAACAGATTGTCATCACCATCATGGCGCCCATTGAGCCACCTTCATTACCTGTTATTTGTAACAAACCTGCAAAGAACTGGTGAATCCACCAGCCAGATATACCCAGCACTCGATCGCAAATGTGAAGCAGGTGTATGAAGGAGGGAACTATAGGGAAATGCTGCCCAGAGGCGGACCCAGTGAGAGAAGCCAGCCCAGCAATTCCACCTGAGACTGATAGCAAACAGTTTAGAGAAACAAAGAAAATTGGGCTTCAAAGCCATCCAGCCACTCTCATCATAACACTCTCATCATAACACTCCCATCATGTTCTTCTTTTGTTTTCAGAAGAGAAACAGGACCTAAAAGTGCCTTCTATGTTTAGATGCGGTTACCACGAGTAACCATAAATAGCAGTCAATGGATCTAAACAACTAACATTTTCAAGGCCAATTTTTATTTTAGCTTTTGAAATTACAAAATGAATTACATAGAATCTTAGAAGTGAACTGTAATGACCTTTGTTCTTTCCTACCTGAAAAGGAATGAATGCTGATTTTTAGTTAACTGTTTACAGCAGATTGTGACAGGATCTTCTCCTTTGAAAAAAGCTAGGCCTTGTGGTTCATTCATACTTTCATTCAAATAATAACTCTTAAAATATAAAATATTCCTTCCAAACGTCTTCATAGAACATTGAGGTCCAATCATACAAGCCTAAAGACTGGCTGGGACTTCCTGCCAATCACTGCTGACAAGGGGAAAATGTCTATTCCCTGATGTCAACTACCTAGCTTCTGAATTTACTGGTGATTTAAATGGGAGAATAAAATCAAAATCTAAAAAGCAGGAAACAAAACACAATTAAAACTAAACACTTTATAATGGACGATGTTGAACAATTGCAGTACAGATACTGCATGTATTTAAGAGCAAGGTGAAACAATTAATCACATTACTACTAAAATTCTGTTATATGTTGCTGAAATGTGCTGCTCTTTGTGACTTGTATAACGTTGAAAACACACATAATGTCAGTTTGCAGTGTGGCAAACACCAGCAATCTCACAGGTATCGACATGCCTGTGTTGAACATAGTATAACCAAAAACTCATTGTGACAGATTTGGTTGCTAGAAGATTGCCACAGTTGCCCATACTTTCAATGGAAGATGGCAATTTATAGCATAGCATATCACTAGGTATGCCTCTTATGCCTCTGCTGTCTGGTGTGGCAGTTTCTTTTCCATGTAGAAAAGCCAACTACTTATTATCAAATGACAGATGAACAGTTAGCTGCAATGTTAGCTGAGGAAAAAACCCCCAAACCAAAATATTTCCTTATGTTAGCTAAGAAGGAAGAGATTTTGCTCTGGGGTAAGCAGAACAAAAGTCTTGCTAAAGTGGATAAGTAACATAAACATAATGATAAATATCGCTCTTTATTGTTGAGCATGTAAAGAAGAATGTGCTAATGCTGAGCAGAAAGATAATAATTAGCAAAAATGATAGTAAACTTTCTAGCACTTAAGTTTTAATTGAAGGTAAAACATAATATTATACTCACAACTTTCAGAACAAGAAAAGAGCGTTAAAATACTAAAACATGATTCTGAGAATTGTGATTTTTACTAAAATATTAAACAAAAAAATGAGCTAAAATATTTGTGCTGTAGAGCTACATGCTGCTATGCTACTTTGATGTTTGCCTGCTAATAAAAGGCTGGTGTAACCACGGCTGGTACATAATAACAATAATTGGTACATTTACTTTGGACATATCAACAAACCTCGTGACTAAAATCTACAGCAATCAATTTTAGTGGTTACAGAAGGAAGAATAAAACTGATTATTAATATTTTATTAATAGTGATCACTGTGGTGGGATACACATGCACAATTCAAGTGACAAAGTAACAACTATTAAATATAGATTTAAAAATGTTACAAATTAAGACAAATGTCACATTTTTTATCATGCTGCAATTAAAGGGCTGGCTGCTTTTAAGTATATATTAATAAGCTATTTAAAAGCAGTGTGACCTTTCCTTTGATTTGATGTTACACATGTGTATCCCGTTTATCGGTTATCGTGATTGGCCCAACAACGGTGTAAGAGTTCTATTTGCTCAAAGCCATCCCACCCTCTCTGTTCAAATACTGCTGAACTTCATAACTTGGACTTGGATCGTAATATTAGCAAACAGAACTTAGATAAACTTTAGACTGGAACATACCTGTTGCTGCATGATAATACTCCCACTCAGCAAACCAGTCAAACGAACGCTTGCGTTATGTAACTGACAAACTGAGAAAGACATTGCACAAATGCATTTGCCAACTTTCTGAACTTTTGCTGGAGTGATCGCTGGGACAGGTTGAGTTTACTGCACGTGAGCTGGGACAGATAAAAACTTTAGATTTGGAATTTGGAACTTTTAGGCCCTGCAGGCCCTTGTTCAATGTCAGACCCTGTTTTCTGAATAATAACCACATCTGTGTTTTGACACGGCTGAACAATGTTCACAAAAATCAAAGGGGAGGGCAAACGCGTAGGACCCCAGAGTGTTTTTGTTAAATCTAACATCTGTCTTCCCAATTTAGCATAAAAGAAGTGTTTGAAGACGAGAAGCGAGACCCTGACAAAGACCCTTCACCTCTTACAAATAGATGTTTATCCAGATGGGTGTTTTCTGACCATAAGAGCCAAAGCACATAATTGATTTACAGAGGATAAAACTTTATTTATGACTCACTTGTGGTAAGAAAGTCGCACAAAAAAATCATAAATAATAGTAATCAGATTCCTGGTTAATTCACATTTAATTAATTGAACGTCAGTGTAGGCTGCTCAGATGTACTGCACACGTGAGACCAAATAAAGTTGTGCAATAGTACTAGGAAACAAAATGAGATCTGCTGGCATGAAATCCACACCCCCTGTAAAACTGCATATGTATATGTCAAGCTTTATCTGACAGAAGATAAATTCCTTGATTATGCAGTGTGTCCATATGGTAAATTTGTTTCATACAGTTTTGTTGAATATTTTGGTATAATAGGCTGTTTTAAATTTTTATTTTAGCACTTGTCAGATTTGATCCTAAAATGCTTCAAAACATGCAAATTATGTGTATATAATTTGTCCAATGTTCCTTTTAGATATATAATATTATGTGTAGAATAATACACATCTTCATTCAATGCAAAAATAAAATGCTATCAGCTATTAAGGCTGAGCTCACATAGGTTGATATCAGTTTGCATTAGTGAAAACAGTGCAGTTAAAGTAGGAAATATATTCTGCTGTGTGTGAAGAACACAGACCCTGCACATGAGTTGTGGTTAAAGATTTAATTCACCTAGAGTTAACTACATTTAACCAATTTAATGTTGTTTTCTATTCAGGAATCAAGTGCTGCTAAATAAATGTGAATGCCTAATTGCAAAGCATTTTAGAAAGGGTTTATAAATGCGCATTACAGATGTTGTACTTTGCATTTGCAATATCAGTTCAGTTACACTTACACCACTTAAGATTAGAAAAGGCAGTGTCATAACTAAATTAGTTTTTACATATTATTAGTTATAGTAATGCATATTCTTACACTATTATTATCATGCACTTGCTACATTTACCTAATTCTAAACATTACTTGAGTTGTTAATTAACAATATAATGTTTAACTCTAATTATGTAATTACAAATTTCTTTCATAGGTTTATGTCCTTTGTCAAAGTTCAATACATATTCTGCATCAGATCCACGTTGTAATTTACGTTATAGCCTGAACATCATTTTAACCCCACGCCACAACCTTCTACATAACTTGATGTGCACCTCTTGAGAAATGTAACTACAAATCACGTCGACACATACCCCATGGTGTGGAAAGGTTACAGTGTCGGGCTATAAGGAATTTCTGGTTTAAAAATACATTTCTGATAGAAATCTCAATCCCGCTTAAGTGCCAAGTATGCATCTTCTATGTAAACTGGAGGAGACTATGGCAATCTGACCAAAGGAATCACGAAGTTTAGTTAAATTCACAACTTGCAAAGCAGTTGGTGAATACACATTATTCCTGACTGACCAGTGGTTGCCAAGAGGGTCAGATTTCAGTCTCTAGGCTTGGTGACTGAGTAGTAGTAACTTAAAGACATAGAAATTGCTCCAAGTTCAAAGTTTGTTTTCATTAGCAGATGCCTTGAGCTGTCAATTCATCAAAATCTTTTACACTTGCCACTTTATACTGTTCAATCTGCACCACTCATTATCATGAAAAACAAAGTCTTCAGGCTTGCTATGGGTTAGATTAGTGAAAACTTCCCTTCTGCTCTTACTAAAGCAGAAGCCAGCCCTGCTAGTGTCAAAATAAAATTTCAAAAACAATGCTTCGCTTTTCTGCACAAGCATGCATGTGCTGCACCACATCACTTCGATGCATTGTTATCGATACCAATCACCCCACTTCCCTTGGTGTGGAGAACTGTCATTGGCCTAAAACCAAAGACAGGAAACTAGCAAGTTTCTTCTTAACTCAAACTCAGTCTTGAGTTAAAATGTTTAACAAGGTATAGATCACATTTCCTATCTTACTCTGTTCTTATGGCATGTTTTTACCTTAACTAGTCAGGAAGTTATCAACCTATGATGAACCAAAAGACTTGGAATTACTGGAAAAAGCATCAGGTCGTTTTAGTCTAAAAGAAGCTTAGTCTAATAATTTGTGAATTTTTAATCTATCTTGAAAGTCTGAAACTCTTCAAACGTTCTGTTCTCATCAAGCAGTTGACATTCCCCCCTAAAATCCTTTGAGCCCTCCTGTGTGCCCCTCATGCCAGGGCACCGATACAATACTGCAAGGCCATTGCATAATTTCCCAATTCTTCCGCCTCTCTGCCCCATCTATTAATTTCTGAGGCTTGTTACATAAGATATTATGCAATGTCTGATGTCTATTTTTCAGGGCTCCGCTCACTAACAGGTCCGGGGGCACATTTTTGATGGCTGAAGATGCTGTTTATATTGAAAAGCTCACCCCCTGCTCCCCTTCCTGATGTGGATGTTTGGCTCTGATGAACCCAAACAGGCCATAAACAGTCGGCTGTGTCGGAGAGCCCACCGGTCACGATCCACACGTGTCTGGAGAAAACAGGCGACGTATGCAGTTTGTCAGTTACAGCGCAGCATGGGCTATCCTGTGGGTAGACTTATTTTTGTTTGGAAACTCGACAGACAAAAGAATGATTCATGAGCAATCTGGTGTGACATATTTGTAATCTGGATTAACAGTGTCTGTTTTGTCTGTTAAGATAAAGGAAAGTGAAATAATTAATTAGTAATAACTTCTTGATGACACAAAGTGGGAGTATAATGGATAGAGCAGCTACTTGCTGTCTATAGGCTGACAAATACAGGGGATTTTTCAGGAATTTAACACTAAAACAGAGTCAATGAGACTGAAACTATGACTTAAAACTGTCATATGTTCACATATTTCGCCCTGTGGTTCTGGGGTTATTTTAAGGAAATGAACTTTAGCCTCCTTTCCTAGTTGGTAATACTGTGATAATGTGATACTTGTTTTATTTTTTCCCTCTCCTTTAGAGGTTGGTGCAGCTGGGAGAAAGCCTGAAAAGTAATTAGTGGACCCTGACAGGCAGAACACCTTATCCTGGCTATATACGCTGTACTCAAGGTTACCACAACTACTGATTGTAAATACTCGTCAGATTTAAAACAGAATATTTCTGATTTGGCACTGATTTGTAGTATCGAATAGCTCTCCGTTTATTTTAATTACTGCATTTAAAAATGGTTATGTGCAACAATGCAAATGTTCACTATTTGTAATATAATAAATACAAGGAATCAACAGGGGCAACGGGGACACCAAAATAGACATTAGCTATCTTTGTCCTCATGTGACTTACAGAAACAGCTTCTAGCTACCTTCACTGTTCACATGAGCAAATATGATTGGTCCCTTAGTCTTTTGCCTTCCCCGGACCAGTGGGAAGCCAATATATATATTGCTCAAAGATCCTTCAGCAGAAAGGATATTTACTAGTAGAAGTGGATTTGTCCTTCTCATTCCATTTAAATGTCAGCTCTTATTATGACAGTTCAATCAGTAACACTGTGAATATGGAAAGAACAAACCTTTGTGGGAGTTACCATTCAAGAGTGCTAAGGGTATAGATGGGTTTAGTCACATATAACATTTCCTGTCCTTTAATAAACACCAGCCAGTGACCACGAACTAGGAAGGTAAAACAGCCACTTGTTTAAAAACTTGTATTTACTTATACACAAGCAACTTTAGTATAAATTTTAGGTTTAGTCTTTCTGATATAATTCTTGATCAGATTTATTATTTATTTATTATGACCTGTTCCATCCAGCCAATTTAGCAAGCAGAGTCATAGTCTGAATGCTTTGTTGAGCTAAACACATTGGAGATTAAGTTCAGTGATAGTTGGGTCCATAATTTCTTCGACAAAGACACAATTTTCTATACTTCTGCCTTTGTACACCACCACAGTGGATTTTACATCATAGAATCGAAAAGTCCAGACTTTGCTTCAGGGTGTATTAAATATAAGGCCCAAAGAAAGAGTGTAACAGATATTGTTACAGGGAAATCGTTAATAGTGAAATACAAGGACAACGAGTGGTGCAGACTCTTTTTGTCACGGTCCTGGGTCTCCTGACCCAGCGTTTTTAGTTCTTTGTGATGTTTGTATTATTGTACTTGTGTGAGTTATTCTATGGTTTCTAGTTTCGATCCCTTGCCCTTCATGTTTCTCTGTGTCCCCTCTGTTCTGTGTAAGTCTGTGTCTGCATGTTTGAGTTCCCCTCTGTGTCTTTCGGTTCTTAAGAGTCCTCTGCCTTATGTCTCTGTGTTTCTTAGTTGCTGTCTCCACTGTGTCAAGTTCGTGTCTCTGTGTGATTCTTCCTGTTTTACTTTGAAGGTCCATGTCTTAAGTGAATGTGTCCTGCTTTGCTTGTCTCGTCAGTCCTGATTTCTCCCAGCTGTGCCCTCCTTCTGTGTCTCATTCCCCTTGTTACTCCCCAGTGTATTTAAACCCTGTGTTTCTCTGAGTCAGTGTCGTGTTGTCCCTTATGCTGTGTGTGATTCTCTGGTATGTGTTATAATTAGCTTTTCTCAGTTTAGTTTTGTATTGCTTGTTTTCTATTTTCCAGCAATAAAGCTGTGCTTTTGAGTTCAAGTTCTGTCCCCGTGAGTTTGCGTTTGGGTCCAATCCCTGCCTGCCACACAGCGTTTCATGACACTTTTATGGTTACTTTTATGATAAAACCCCGTTGGCTGTTTGAAAACTCAAAATGGTGGCTATTTAAGACATATGTTGAGAAAGGAAAGAAAAATGCTTTTTTCAGTTAAAGTAAACTAGATTTGCCTTTTTGAAACCATATCATATATATTTGTCCACAAGTCTAAAATTAGTCAGAACATTTTTTCTTCCTTTTCTTTCTTTCAGGATTTCTCAGAGTGCTGGTTTGAAGTTTCCCTCTAGTGTTGGTTCCCGCATCCCCCCTGAATTCCTCTTGTACAGTTCTCGGCATTCCAGGATTCATGTGTGAGGCAAAGACCTTCTTGTAGTCAATCCAGGCGGTGCACATGTTCGTCAGTCTGGTCTTACGGTCTCGAGCGACTGCTCTGTCTACTTCTAGCTGGTGTTTAGTCCCTCTGGTGTTTCTGCCAATGCCACTGCTTGTGACTCTGTCTGGATGTCTGCCACTGTGATGGTTACTGGATTACTTTTTAGGGAGGTTTCTGTGCTCTGCTCTTAGATGCACTATCCACAGCACTGTTGATAGGCGTTGGGTCCCTTTCCCATATGCTCTTCCGGCATTTCTGTCTAAAGCCTCGGTGGGGCTGTTCCCACTGAAAGCGCACCTTGGGTGGTTCAGAGCAGAAAATCTGGTTTATTCTCCTGGCTTCTGTCTCTGGTATACCTCTTTAGGCAGCTAGCCAAGGCTGTTAGTCATTGCTTGGCAGTTTCTAAGGCCTCAGCTTGTTGTATTTTTAAAGAACCTCTTTCTTTACCACACCTTTCTGCGGTTCTGATAGTTAGTGAACTTCTCTTCGTCTAGCATGTGTGCCAAGGTTTAATTTAAGCAAGCACTTTTTTCTTTACCTTTTAGTGCAATCTACAGTATTTGTGATCTAGTCTGGCCTCTAGTCTCCTTCTCCATGGAGGGTCCTGCTCCTTGCAGGCGTTTATATTGTAGCCAAGCATCTCAAGGATCACTGTTGCTGTGGTGTATATCAGCTGGTTGGTTTCAATGATGGTCGCAGTAGAGATTGTCTGTAATACTGCATTCACTTCTTCTAGGAGACTTTCAGAGGGTACTTCACAAAGTCTTGGTATTTGGCCATGGCTTTAGCCCTTCTCCATTTATGTTTTCTTGCTCCTGTAGCCCACTTATCATCAGAGTGTCCTGGTTCACCTGACATCTGACGCGGACCTTGTTAATGAATTGCACAGTGAAGTGTTCAGGGCTATACTCAAAACTGCAAAACCATCTGACATTGCTTCACAGTGCACATGGATAATGACCCAAAACATACTGCAAAAGCATCCTATTAGTTTCTTAAGGTAAAGAAACAAGATATTCTTCAATGGCCAAGGCAGTCACCGGATCTCAAACCAATAGAGCACACTTTCCAGTTATTAAATAGAAAACTAAATGGAGAGGGAGACCCACAAACATGCAGTAAGGTGGCTGCAATAAAGGCTTTCCAGATCATCTCAAGAGAAGAAACATTTAGTGATGTCCCTGGGCTTCTAGACTTCAGGCAAAAAACTTCAAAGGATTTTAATTAGTGCTGTCAGCGTTAATCTCATTAGAATGACGTTAACGCCACATCCGCATTAACGCGACAATTCTCTGTTAGCGAGTTAACACGGATCGCCCGGTGCGTGCGGCTGCACAGCGTCAACGCGTTAGCTCGTTAATGCGTTAGTGCTGTGCAGCCCCATGCACGGGGTGAACTCGCTAACGGAGATTTGCCGTGTAATGTGGTTATGGCGTTGACGCCATTTTAACGAGATTAACGCTGACAGCACTAATTTTAATCTAAATTATAAAAATATTAGCAGCAATCCTCAAATGACAATTATTGCATATAAAAAATTCCTAAATAGTAAATACAGTACTTTAGTTAAACCCCTTGACTTAAAGTTGAAAGTCAGCAGTTCAGTCATATTGATTGTATGAAATCCACTGTGGTGGTGTAGACAGGCAAAACAACAAAAACTGTGCAATTATCAGAGAAGTTATGGGTGTAGCTGTCAGGGTTTAAGGTCAGATGAGGAAAACATGAACTTAGTGAAATAATCAAAACTGTTCTTGGCAGAAAGCTGTGTAGATCCTTTACTTAATAACCTGTACTTAAGAAAAAAGGCTTTAATTTCTCAAAACACCTGGATCGAGAACACAATATTCCAGTGTCCTTCCCCGACTTGTTTTTTCTGCTGTGTCACCACTCATAATGAGAAGTCGCCCCTCGTGAGTGTCTGCACAAACAGGGATTTGTGCGATGGAACGTCATGCGCCAGTTGTTTTTCTCAAATTGAGTTGTGCTAATTCTATACACAGAGCAGCGGCTCAGGAGGATGATGCTCCCATACAGATGATGATTAGGCGTGTGGGTGGCAGGCCAAAGACCTGTACTTTTCCATCAGACAGTCGAACAACTTGCAAAGGCCTCTTGAATTTTCTAAGCAGCCATGTCTTATCAAGAGGAATGAGTTTTTCCCCTCGTTTTCCTCTCCTTGAGTTTTTACCTGGATGGTCAGGAGGGGTTAGGAGGGGATTCAAAGAAGTCCCTGAGCAACACTGTTATTGTTTCCGGAGCTACAGATGGCATGCTTCTTAGCGACTCTGCTGAGTGTGAAGCCAGTGCTTTGTTTAAATGCCTGCCACCTGCAAAATGGGGCCCGCCCCCTTCCTGTCAACATGATATTTTTTAGAAATGAACATTTGGCTTAATAAACTGACCACAAGTGGGGGCAAACCATTTTACTTTGCAGAGGGGAAGGAAAAAACGTGTCTCTGAAAACAGCATTTTTCATGATTTGCAATGATCAAATTCTAAAATTGCATCAACGAAAAGCTGGAATAATAAACACAAACCATTGTAGCTTTTCGTTTCTCTCAAGGGCACATTCAGTTTACATGTTTTCTATCTAGAATGCCAACTCTCACCTTCAGTGCCCTATACCGCTCCCCATTGAATGCTGGGAAGTCTCTCAGAGTGTGTGTATAGTGTATAGTGGGGAGTTGTCTTCCCATGCAGCAACCGTAGCATGACGTATGATTTGCACATTGTTTTTTTTTTCTTCCCCCCACGTAGTTTTAAGGGTGAGCACACGTGTGTCAACACAGCGATAAAAGAAAACGATGCCTCACAGGAAACGCCACACACAAGCACACACAAATCTTGACAAACAGGCATAGACGTACAGCTACGCATTCACAAAATGATAGCGTGTATGTTAAGCAACAGTGGCAAGGCAGAATGTATCTGATGTGATTACAGATTATGACCAGAACAGGTTATTCTATATATTCATGGAGTTTGCTTCCTGGTTAGCTGCTAAAACACTTGCATGTCTAATAAAGCCTGTTTCTGCTAGGTTAACCGTTTTATGCTGTACAGAAATTTGAAGAACTAAAGCTAACTAAATGTAGTAAACGTATCCTTTACCAAAAAAAAGCAGATAGTGGTATAACTAGAAATGAAAAATTAACAAAGGCTTCATTTAACCAATCGTTACATAATCCCCTTACTTTTAAACTGTGGGGTTGGTCCCACTTGTGGAGCTTGAAGACCTTTGTATTGCTTAATGATTCTGGAAGAAGAATACATGCTATTATGTCATCTTGGTAATTATTTGCCATGATTTTTTTTCACATAAGCACACGGACAAGAGCTCAATTCCCCTGCACTGGCCTCTTTTCTATGGCCCTCTGTATGGTTTCAGATTGATTTTCACTTAACTGTTTGCTTACAAATCATTCGATGGGCTAGCTCCAACCTCCCAACAAGGTTACTCATGTCCACTGACCAGTTGGGTCTGGTTATCCCAAGATCCAGCCTGAACCACAGGGGGGAATGTGACTTATCTCTGCGAGCTGAGAGGGCCTCAACACTGCCTGCTCTTAAATTCTGTCTAAATAACATGTTTTTGCGGTAATGTTATGTTTATATGACTAGAAACATTATTTGTATAAATTCTTATCTTTTTAATTTTTCATTTATTTGATGTTTGAACACTTTATATAACATAGTTTGCTTTATAAATACGTTTGAGTTTATCTCTATTTCTCAACATATCTTTTGTGGTCCTTGGTCTAGTTTTTGTATAGCCTTTTTCTGCTCAAGCACTTAAAGCACTTAATACAGCCTGCCTCATTCACCAATTGATAGAAGCATATGCTTAAGTACTTTCTATCTAACATTCACACTCTGCTGTTAGTCCCACCACAGTCTGTCTAAAAAAGTTAATGTCAAATAATTAAAATCTAGTCCACTAGAATACTAGGAATTGTTTTACACAGACATAAAGACATTTATCTTGCATTAAAACAGTGGTTCTCAACTTTTTTTGCTAGGCCCCCCTTTGTTTTACCCCGGAGTTTGTCTCACAACATCAAAGGTATGTGCCTTTTTTCACCTCACGCTGTGCACCACGTTATTGTTTACATGAAATGAATTTCTACAATGGCGGATAGAGACAAAATACTGTTACTGTTAATCTTACTATCTTCAGGTTTTACACGATTACATATACACACGCAATTACTGTACCTCCATTTAGAAAGGCAGAGGCGTCACGGTGTAATTATTTTATGTGTAGTTGTTTTTTCTCCTGTGTAATAATATTCAACATGGCTATTGTAGGGAGGCCCCTGCACTGGTTGGGTTACACTATCAATACATTTTTCAAAAAATGTCTCTCTGTGCAAAATGCGTTCAAAATTATTAACAACCGTGGGGTACTGTTTGTCTGTGATTTGGACAGGGGGAACAAATTGTGGCAGGATCAGCCTGATATTATTTATATTTGACAAAGAATAATGTCCTGATTTAGAAAACAGGACCATTCAAAGATCTTGTGAAATCAGAATTATATTATTTATATTTGACAAAGAATAATGTCCTGATTTAGAAAACAGGACCATTCAAAGATCTTGTGAAATCAGAATTATATTTACACACCAGCCAGTGGATGTGATGTTAATCACACTCATATGATACTGTTCCCTGAATCAGAAAATCACATACCAGTAGCTAAACTCTTTTACTTGGCAAGTTAACTGTAACAAAGCTAACTAGCTATTGTACAGAGTGACTGTAGTCACAAATTTAAAAACAGAGGTTTCACAGGGACCCATGTATGGAAGAGGATTAGGGCCACTGGAAAAAAAATCTGAGAAAAAAGTCAGAATTCTGAGACTTTTCCCCCAGTGGCCCTAATCCTCTTCCGTACCCATGTGATTTAGAATGAGGCAGTGCAAGATCTCTGACTAAAATGCCAACAGTACTGATAAACCTGATAGAAATGTCCCTTTTGACATGTGTTACCACTGACACTGTTATCTGCTCAACTGAGAGGGACTGCTTGTTTGTCATTTGATGAACATAAGTTATGAAAGCTTGGGCAGTCAGCTCACAGGTATGTAAAGCAGATAAAGGTAGTTATGTTTAGCTAGTTGCTAACGTGATTTATAATAAAATTTTTCCTTACTACTTCACATTTCAAGTCTTCACTACTACTAGTCTTTTCCCACTACTAACTAGTCTCATAATTTTGTAAATTAGGGGTTTGTGTACCTTGCAACTTAAAAGTCAACATCTGGGTGTGGATGACATAGTTGGGCTCTCAGCCAAAACCAACCCTTCCAATTTCCCAGCTCCACCCTCTCAACAAGACCAGGACAACCAAAATGGAAGACTCTCAGAAAGTAAGTCCAAAAGCTAATAGGTGTCAACATAGTTAGGCTATAATTTGTGTATATATATATCTTAAAGGTAAAATGAGTCACTATACATGTGTTGCTTAGTAGGCAGTAGAGAGAGGTACCTCATATATCCACCGGAGCGTGCTGTTTCTCCATAATAATAATACCACATGAGTTGCTCAATGTAGTTAAGCAGATAGTGCCTTTAAAAAGAAAAACTTTACATTATTTAAAGCATTTGCAGAATCACTGAAAATGTTAAATCCTTCTCCATAAAGGCAAAATGCCTTGTCAACACATTTAAGAAAGCTGTTTCCAGCTGGTAGAGTCTTTCATCTGACAGACAAAAGGATTGTTTTAAATGGGACAAAGATCCTGTGATGAAATGTGATTTTCTTTAAGCTTTGATTGGCGGTGGATTGGAGGATCTGTTGGAGGATCAGAGCTGAGACTGTTAATCTCCGAGTAATATTTTACACAATAAAAAAACAGCAATAGCTGAAGCACATAGCTTCCCTCACAAAGAACTAAATCTGCCAAACACATAAACTAGTGCAGCAGCAGCAGGAGTCATGAAGATCATTTTATCCAGAGAAATGAGCAGAACTAATGGAGGGAGAAATCATTTTTAGTTCTTCTCATCATGTGTTTGTGAAATGCTTTTGGTACACTTCATTAGCTTTAATGATAACAAGAACATTTGGTTATTTTTGCAATAATCTGGTGATGTGGATATTTTGTATTGGATCAGTAAATCACTCTTTAAAAGGCACAGGACAGCCTGTGCTTCTCTGTTTGCTTATATGCTTCTGTACTTTGTATGTTATGTGTTATCCTAAATCGGAAAGTTCAGGGCCTCTAACACCTCTGAGATTTCTTCAACAGTAATTTAACACTAGAGTGAAGATGGATTTAAAAACTTGTTTTTGCTCTTTTTTTTTAATCATTGTTTATGAGCCATTCGTGTCTTATGTCCCCGTTTTCTGCTGGCGGGTGAGGCTTGCCTTAATGGCTTTAAAGGCACAAAACTATCTTGATGACTTTGGGAAAAAGATCATAGTTTGAGTCTAGTGCAACATTTTAAAACCTTCATTTTACAGAACCCTTCTCATCAGAAAGCACTGAAGGCAAACTTCTCCTGCAGCTTTTATGTGCAAAATAAATTTAACTAATGAGTTAAATAAGCCGAGGGGCTTTAAAAAAATGTTCACATAAATGTGGAAATGTTTATCATTTCTTTCTATATGTTGAGATTGCCTTCAAACCAGAAGGTGAACACCTATCTGAAGATTCAGAGGACTGACTATGGAAGAGAAGAAAGCAGGTAACAACAGATCAGTTAAAAAAACACACACACAGGAGAGAATACATGGCCCACACTTCTGCAAGTGGGTCACATTTTTCAGAGCAGTTTATTCAGCAGGAAGACAATGACCCCAACAAGCTGAAAGGTCTGAGGCCAGTCAAGTTAGTCACTGGGCTGTGATGTAGCACGGTTTTGTCAAGGTGTCCTTTGGCATCGGTGCACTGATGCATCAGCCGCTGCTACACTGGCCACCTCGGCATAACAGTCCCGTTTTAGAAACCTCGTCGCAGTTTTGTCAGCCAGGCGACTGCGGTTCAAAGACAGAGAACCCCTGCAGCTGACGGAAAAAACATTTCCAAAGACAACTCTAAACACAGCAGGTCATATACTCGCAAATATTTGATGCTTTGGATGTTTTTTTCGTTTATCTGTTATTCACAGCTGGTTGCCTTTGAGTTGCTGGGCATTAGAGTGACTCTTTGTAGAAAAAAGTATACAACTATTTTTGAGTTTTATAACAAAGAGCATTTTTTTGGTATAGAAGAACTGCTGAACGCTACATCTTAAATGCAAGTTAAAAAAGAATGTTATTACATGCTGTGGCAACCCCGAGTGAATAAGGGAGCATCTCTGTATTGAAAAGCCGAACATGCTTTTGGCAAACAGCAATGAAATTGGAAATGAATGTTTTGGACTTTGCTTTCACCCTGCTGTCCAATTTCTCCAAGTACAGCTCAGCCACAGACTGTGTGTTTCTCCAACATTTAGAGTAATGATCTTGCTGCAGAATGAACCACAGACCAACCAGCCTCTCTTCCTTTGTAAGCATTGACTCTGTACAGAAGAAGGGGTTTGAAAGAAACCAACACATTCATTATTCCCCACATTATTCCCCCCAGCAAATTCCTAATGTTGTAAACCTGCTCAACATCTGGCAATAAACCCTTTCTGATTCTGATTCTGATTCTGATTCTATAGCAGGCTGGTTTTTCCAGCCTTTCAATATTTGGACTTTTTTTTTTTTTTTTTACTTTTCCCATATTTCATTAAATAACTTTAACTTAACTTTAAGGTAAACTGTGATCTTCTAAAACGTTTTACAGGTGCACAGAAAATTAATGAAGTGCCAAAGCTTAAAAACAATCTCTGCTTTTTTGGGTGTCTTTTAAATTCCTATAATAGCACAAATATCAAATTTCAACCCATGATATAGGTCACACAGTAAATAATAATGTGAGAGGGAGTTTTTGGTTTTAGGATCATGTGACAAATCATTCTTGATTGACCTGAAAAGGGTCAAAGGTCACATGAGAAGAAGCCAAAAGCCGTGTCCAAATTCATAGGCTGCATCCTCCTGAGGACCCGGCCTTCGTGGTCTACATGGGCCGGGCCCACCAAAGGCCGGGTCCTCAGGAGGATGCAGCCTATGGGTCGGCCAGAAGTGAGTGGCTGTGGAGTGGCCTTCAGCCTTCAGATTTGCGTCACCAGCTGTCTCGGTGGCGTTTAATAAACTCAGCCGTCTGCTCCTTGCTATGTAAAATATATCAGGACACTGGTGTAAATTCTCTATTATCTCACACTTCTGTTTAATCAGTTTTCCGTTTGAAGTTTGTTCAGCTGTAATCTCAGCCAAACCGATTTACTCAGGAACAAACCAAACATTGCAAAAAGCCAAATAATAACATTTTTAAGTTATCTAAGTGACTTATATATCATGTATAACCTGAGTAGCGAAAGACTGTGAGGGGTTTGAAAACGATGTGCTGGGAGTTTGCTGTTCTTGCTGGCTCTAGTGAACCTTGACCACCCGGTCAGCTATCGAGCTGGTGGGTAACAGACGTCTCCGAAAACGTTGGAGCACTTTTGCAAATATGTGATATCTTGATAAACCGAGCAGATATTTGAAGTTTACACAGCTACATTCTCCTCTGAAAATATGTTAAAGGCTTATTAGTAATACTACTTAGAGTAATATTAAAACTATTAACTATTAAAACTATTAAAACTAGATAGCTACCGCGATTGTTGGAAACTGGAATTGACTGGGCTGCGCTATGAATTCTGGGATATGGTGGGCCACGAAGGATGCACCCGACCCATCCTTCAAATCTGGGGAAAAGAAGAGTCTAAGAATGTGGACAGCCTTCAATGCGTCACTGTGACGTAATCGACCTACAAATGCAGCCCCAGGAGGATGCAGCCTATGATTTTGGACACCCCCAAATAACGCCACTGCGTTGTTGTTGTTGTCTGTCAATTCGGTTTTGTTATAATTCTACCACGAAATGACTAAATCCCATTTAAAATGTTCCTTACCACTACAGTGAAATGATTACTATTTAGTATAAATGCTATTGGTATTACTAATACTAATAGTATTCACTGTGAGAATGTGGGCTTGGACACTCACTACAAAGCACTTTTAATGTCATGAGGGTCCTGCAAGGTGCTACATGCATTATTTAACCCACACACTACCTCACACACACTCAGAAAGAGGAGGTGGTGGTAGGCAGCTTTTGAACAGGGGAGAAATGTGTAACACCAGTGTTTTAAGTGCAAAACAGGAGAGTTTGGTGTATGAACATAGACATAACACTATAGTCACCACAGCTGAGAGCAGTAAAGTGAGTGGAAGCATGAAAACTGTCTGCATCAAGAGATAATACAGCTGAATTTGAGAAAAACACATACATGGGGAAGGAAACAGTAGCTGCGGATGAGCCGAAACAGTAAGCTGAAAACACTAACAGAATGTCCACATCTGTTCTTTTGTGTGAGCTTCCTCTTTGACTTTGAATGTAATTGTTACCAATAAAATATTGACTGGTACAGCTTTAACCCTCTGAGATCTAATGGGGAAATTATGGTTCAGCAGTATTAGTGTGTTGGCAGGCTGTTGGCTGCCCATCTACCTGCAGAGAGTGTCGGTTTACAGATGGGGGCAGTTGGTTCAAGACCCCTCTCTGGTTCTCTCAAAAGGCTCTCTTTTGTCAAACACCTTGGCAAACAGACAACAGTAGCAATAAATTAACCGACCGTGTTATCATCGGTGATTGTTTTGTCTTTTAAAAAAAATTTAATTGCTTGTTCTAGAGTTGCCTGTTTAGCTCATTGTGTTGAACAGGCAATCCATATGCTGCATGACTATTGCAGAGGACATGGTTTAAATCTATCCCCAAATCTATGTCTTCCCTCTGGTCTTCTGGTCTTTCTTCCAGTTTACTTGTTTTCTTTTCATTGTGCTATGAAAAATACTGTCGGAAAAACTCAAAGATATGCTTAAAGACATAATGTATAAAGTTTTCACCACTAGATCTCAGTCGACTGAATTCTGCTGCTTCTTTTAGTCAGCCAAGATTAGATCAGACCAAAAATATTACATTTAGATTGTACCCCATAATGATGTGTTTCTACTACTGTTTATGTAAAAAAGAACACTTTTGTTACCACTTTATTATTAGAATATAATAATAATAGCAATATGGTAAAAACAGATATGTGCCAATTCAATATTCTGTACCCAGCTAGCAAGCTGAGGTGTTGTGGACATCCTGAACTTGTTTTTGCCACTGTTAGCTACTGGTAGCCTGAGTTAGCACGTGTTGAAAAACTTTATTTGAAGTGCATATAACATTGTTGGACTCAGACATGCAGTAAACTCTGATAACATGTGCGACTACAATCAAACTGCTTATCAGAGAGAAAAGTGAAAGGAGGGAAAGTTTGATTTTTAGGACACTCAAGCCTAACATTAGCTGGCTTTGTGTTGACCAGCTAATGTTGTTGTTCTTGCTGTTAGCTGACTTTTGTGCACTGAGTTGTACAGAGAGGGGTTGCATGTTTAATCTGATCTAATCTAATCTGAGAGTAAGTTATTGCATGTTTATGCATACTTTATTTATATTCCGTGTCTTCAGGTGAACAGGAAGAGGATGACATTTTATTCAGATACCAGTCACATCTCTTTCCTTTGTGTTTCCCTTTCCCTTTCCCTTCTCAGATAATAAAACAAAGGTATGATGCTTCACGTCTTGAGTCGGAAGGTGCCGACATGAATTAAAATTGCGTCCACAGCACATGAATGCCTGCAGCGTCTCTGCCTTTGAACTACTACGCATTTGTCGGGTCTCTAGCTACATACACAAAATGTGATTAAATTCAAATCAAATTCAAATTTTATTTGTCACACACACAACCATACACAGTATGACATGGGGGTGAAATGCTTGTAGCTGTACAATGCCCGACCATTAAATGACAGAAGAAAAGTTTTACAATATTTACAATTTACAGTTTACTACAAAATTTACAAATTAACTTAGGAATTTACAGTAATGAATGTGCAAATAGCAGAAGAGATTATAAA
>NW_005187531.1:638962-640906 GCF_000239375.1 Pundamilia nyererei | reverse complement strand
TTCTGGCTCTGAGGTCATCAAGCTTGTTCTCGATGGATTGAACATTGGCTAGCAGGATACTGGGCATGGGTGCGCGGTATGCGTTAAACAACGTTTAAACCTGCAACATAGATACAACAGATACTGGGCAAGGTTACATTAGCAATGGTTAATTAGAGTCAGTGGTACTAGGGTCTGAGCAGAGTGACACTTTTCCCCAACCTTGCTGTAGCTTACATGACATGGAAGCTCTTTATGTTGTGTTTTTGTGCATTTTTTGACCTTGCATAAGCTAAAGTGTATTCAGAGGAGGAGGAATATGAGGGGTCAGCTTGACCTTCGTGGATTAAAATGTAAAAAAAACTTGTTGATCTAAAGCTTCTGCAGGTACCGTCAACACACAGACATCTCATGGAAATGGGCTTAAGAGCAGTGTGCCCTCCACAAAATCACTGCTTCCAAATGTAGTTATATTTAGCATCAGTTTTTTAGTATGACAATGCTGATGCCTTTTTTCCCCACTGAGACTAACCAGATGGTTCCTTTTTAGTTTTCCAGAAACAAATCAATGGCAGTTTCATTTGTAATGTGTTGCATTTATCCCACAAATCCCACTGAATTAGCTCACACAGCATGTAATATGCTGCATAAAATTTAGCTTTGGTTACTCTGCGTTTAAAGCTCAGAATCTTTTCTTGGCTTTTGTAAAGCTTATCCTACATATGTAGATTATCAAGTCAGTCTGCCGCATTACAATTCCTCCCTATCTCACTGTGGGCTAAATACTCATCCCTTCAACGAAAGGGATGAGCTCGCATCAGTCTCTCAGCACTGAATCACATTCCCTCCTCTGTCTACCTCCTCCACTGAAAACATCCTTTCTCTCTCCAACGCTCTCAGTGTTCTGGGCTCAAGCACTTTATCACTGTAAGCTTGCAAAAACATGTTCAAGCATTTCGACTTGCACTCGTATGGAATTTCAATCTTGTTGCTGGACATTCTGGGCAGCTCTGCCTTCATGTTGCCATAATGGAAAGTCATAGATACCTAAAGTGAGAATAAGAAGCTTTTATCATACTAAATAGCACGTGTGCTAACAGAATTCTATTAAGTACAACAATCTTGAGAAACGATTCATGCTTACCGTAGACATCCAGGTTGTTGAGCCTTTCATTCTGAATTCCTTTGAATCTCCTCACTGTATACATGAATCGAAACACACTATATAAGGCAGAAACAGACTGTGTACAATTCTAATGACCTTGAAAGTCAGTATTTGGTATGACCACCTTTATGCAAGGCCAGATGGATCTTTCTGGTCCTCTCTCAGATCTTTTCTTTTTTGTTACAAACATGGCTATCAAAATCTTTTAAAGATGCCCTGCACACCATCCTGAGCAATACCACATTTTGTGTTGTCTTTGGCTATTTTCATAGAAATGTGAACCGATTGTATTTTTGCAACAGGTTGCTGGTAACAAATAAAGATTAAAATGGGATCTTTGATAAAACTGGTTCATCACTTGAGTTAGGTGCATGAATGATTCATAGGTCTGTGTCAAGTGTTTTAACCAGTGTTGGGCAAGTTACTTTGAAAAAGTAATTAATTATAGTTACTAGTTACGTCTTCAAAAAATTAACTGAGTTAGTAACTGAGTTACAATATTCTAAAAGTAATTAATTACTTGAAAAGTAACTATTGCGTTACTTTAAAAAACACGTTTAACCCTCTGGGGTCCAGGGTATAATTGGCCATTTGTAACTACTTTTGATTTTCCCTCCACATTTTCCTTTTAAAAACTATTTACTTTGCCTTGTTTAAGGCGGCGAGGCTTGAGTGCGGGTGCCGCTCAGGTGCGTCCGCCTCCCCTACAGCGGCGCTGCAGACCACGCCCCGCCACACACAGTAACCAGGTAAAATACATATTTAGGCTGAATTTTGCAAATATCTATTTTTTTTTAGCA
>NW_005187531.1:631494-636602 GCF_000239375.1 Pundamilia nyererei | reverse complement strand
TGGTCGTCACAGATCACCTCCCACACAGTCGACTCAAAACAGTCCTTAAGAGCCTCCTCGCTCGTGATTGCGATTACCGTCTGCGGAAGTGCGTGCAGCTGCTTAAAGCTGTAGCATCCGGATTACTTACGTAGTCAGCTACTTCCGTGCAACTGATACAAGATGCGGTAAGCTGAACACAGCTTCAACCGTCTGTTTGTTGTTAGTAACTGTAACGGCGTTGTAGCAATAGGAATAGTAATTAGTTAAATTACTAGTTACTGAAAAAAGTAACGCTGTTACTTGTAACACCGTTATTCCCATCACTGGTTTTAACAAACACAAAATATTAATCTGAAAATGGACAGATAAGACTAGATGAAAATGCAGCCAATGCCCAAAGGACCAAGCCTTGAGAGCTAGACCAGTGTAAAAACTCTGAGAAAGTCTGACTCCATGGAAACAAAATGTCATGGTCACTGTGTCTACCCGGCTGGCTCAGTGAGGCTACATGCGTTTTTCTTTTGATTCTGCTCTCACTCTCTTTCTCTCCTGTCTCCTCCCTACCTGGGTGGAGCTTCTCAGTGCCATTGTATTGACTCATGTTAGGGTAACCCTGGCAGCACATCAGCTTATATATTTTAGAGTCTAGTAACAAAGTCCACAAACAATAAACTTCAACAGAACTAGGAGCACCTGCTATACAAACAAACGCACTGGAAGTAGAAACTGCTTCATTCATTCGTTTGTCCCTGCTGCTCTGCTTCTGTGGAACTTAGAGTAGGAAACTCTCACATGGTACTCTAATGAGGCACAATGGTACCAAGGCTCCAGGTTCAAACCCCACAAATGTCATTAATTTTTGAATGTAGACTTTTAATGACAGAATCTTTATTACTTTTTACAGCATGTCCTGCTGTTTGATTCCAGAAAGAGAGTGGACACAAAGCAGGTCTGCAGGAGGTAGGAATCACCCGGATTTTTGAAAAGACAATTCCTTGGACAGAACTGTGAGGATGTGGCAGCTCGACCACAGAGTTAAAAGGACAACATTAATAAAAATCATGTTAATTAAATAGTGGAAACAATTTGCTAAATGGCCCCATTGTCTCGATGGTGTTCACATTAATGCTCTTGTTTCAGCTACGACCCACACATCCATTAAATTTCTCTGTCATTTCAATTATGAATAGTCAGGAAATTACTGCGTTTATATTGGGCTCAGAGGAAATTAAATGCCTCTGTGGTGTTGGACTATATTTGTGTGTCTTACAATTGGCTGTTTGAAGAAACTCAGAATGTGATTTTAATTAAATTAAATGATATAAATTCCTACTACCCCAGCCATTTCTTAGTACTGCTGCTACTATTTAAACATGTCTATGAACGAACAAAAACAACTAATTTCATAGACAGAACAGGATAACATTTTGCCAGAAAATGAAACATTGGCTACAAGTCACAACCAAGTAATTATGAAAATATCAGACAAGAGCCAAGGGACAGGCAGTCGCTTTGAGCACCATGATTCTCAGGGCAGGGCACAGTCTACCACAAATGAGATGCTAATGAGCTTGAAGATAATTCCAGTCATCTGCATATCAACTGGAGATTGGAAACGAGTGGGTGGACGAATGTTTTTAATGGTTTGAACACTGCTGGGTGGTCAACATATGAAATGTACCTTAGAAACATGCCAATTAGGGATCTGGATGCCCAAATGTCTGAGTAGTTAACGAGAAAAACAAAAAAACAAAAACAAAAACCTCCCTTTGAGCTCTGAAAATCAAAATGCCTTGATGGTGATTGAGCTGATGATGGCCATTTGAAGCTGATAGACTAATAATAACTCAAATAACCACTCTTTCCTGCCAGACAAGGACATGAATGTGAGGCTAGTGATGATGTTGCCCTGGTGCACAACAACTCCTTTGCACCAATCAATCATGGTGTGGATGCCACACTCCATCTGAATATTGTTGCTAACCACGTGCACTACTTTATGTTTGACAAATTCTAATGGCTAC
Source organism: Pundamilia nyererei (assembly GCF_000239375.1). NCBI lineage: Eukaryota > Metazoa > Chordata > Actinopteri > Cichliformes > Cichlidae > Pundamilia > Pundamilia nyererei. Next base: position 634,596 of record NW_005187531.1, on the reverse strand, counting down.
TCCCACCAAGAAAAAGTCTCCCCAGTTGGTATGGAAACTGGCAGCATGACTGTGCAACAGCCAAATCTGCAGAAATGATGTGGTGCTGTCATGGCAGTGTGGAGCAGCGTCTAAAAGGGATTCTGCCAAAATCTTGTGGAATCCATAAACCAAGAACTGGGGCTATGTTCAGAGCAAAAGGAAACTCAACTCATTATTAGCATGGTGTTTCTAATAAGATGTTCAGTGAGCTGTACATGATATAAATGTGTAGATGCATTTATTTATAAAAAATATAGCCCTGTATCTAGAAGAGGCAAAATCCGGTCATGCAAGATCATAACACCTTATCACAAAGTTTCATTGAAGTGACCATTTATCATCTCTATTCCAACCCAAGCCCCCAGTTCAACGACTGCCACTGGTATCTCACTTGAGAAATCATGAAACTGCTATAAAAGATCCTTACTTACTTTCTTACTGCATTTAACGCTGGATGACATCTAGTGTCTTTTAAAAAATAAAGCACAAAAGACAAAAAAGGGTTTAAAGAGGTTTTTCTATCTTTCCTAGCAGCCACAGAAAGCACTTGTACTGTAAGAGGATTTCTGAAAAGGCGATTTGTTGACTCACTAAAAGGTCATTGGTCATCCCTAAATCCTTCTGATGTAACACTACTTTTTATTTTTCACCCAAACTGCCTCTTTGTACTCATGACAAAGTAACAGTGAAACATATAAATCTCTCTTTCATTCATGGAACAGGGAGAACACTTCAACTCAATTGAGGCAGAGTTTTGTTTCAGCTAACACTGTAGCTGAAGTGAGGTCCTGCTTGGACACTTAAGTTCACATTGTCTTCAACTGATTTTATCTTTAGCAAACATTTTTCATTTTTGTGAAACCTTAAAATTTCTTATTACCCAATCAAAGAAAAATAATGATGCAAAAGCCCAGCCTATACTCTAGTGCAGACACAGACATATGGCACTACAGATGAGTATTTATTCCTGTAGTCGGCCATCTGGGGTGCATGTGTGGTTCATTCACTGCAGTATAAATTCTCTGCAGACAAGTCCGCATGGTCACAAAAACAGACACATATATCTTTCCATTTAAATTTATCATTACTCATACCCGAGTGGAACCTAGTGGAATATAACTAGAAAGTGCATTTTCTGAAGAAACTGCAGTGTGAATGCTTGAAACTGAATGTATGCACTGAAATGAATTAATTGATGAAATTAAGTTAAAAATGTTGAACGAGATAAAAAAAAAAAAACTGAATTTTTAACCTGAAAACAAAAGTGCTGAACTGCTAAAAGCTGACATTTACATAAAGGAAGAATTTGGAAAATAGCTGAACACGTTTATGACGGCAGCATGGTGGCAAGGTGGTTAGCACGGTTGCCGCACAGCAAGAAGAACCTGAGTTCAATTCCCACATCAGGCTGGGGTCTTTCTGTGTAGAGTTTGCATGTTCGCCCCGTGTTTGCGTGGGTTCCCTCTTGGTACTCTGGCTTTCTCCCACTGTCCAAAGACATGCAGCTTGTGGAAAAAGCTGAAAAAGGATAAGCGGAAGCAAATGGATGGATGGGTAAGAGAAACACCTGCATAATATGCATTATTTAGACTGATGAAAAGCACAGATTTTATTTACATTTGGGTAAAAAAAATTAAAAACAGTTTAAAGATGACCCTCGAGTTGCACTGCATTAAAAATGGGGATGATTCTGTGTTGAAATGACTGCACGGACTCAACACACGCCTAAATCACTCTCTGTGATCACAGTTCACTGTGCCATCAACAAATACAGAAAAAAAGCTTCAAGTCATGCCAAGAAGACACCATAAGTGAACATGATCCAGAAACGCTTCAATCAGCAGACAAATCAAAAAGTTACATTCTTTTTGAAAAATAAGGACATCGCATCATCCAGACTAAAGAGGGATTATCTGACTTTTTGTTCAGCACTGAGTTCAAAAGCCTCTGATGGCAGTGGGGTATATTAGTGGCTTCTGTGCTGAAAGGTATATAAAGCTTCCCAGGTAAGTAGCCCTCCATTTCAGATGACGCCCTTTTCAGGGAAATTCTTGGATATTTTAACAAGACAATGCTGAACATAACATTTTCTTACAGTTGTAATTTTACAGTTACAGTTGTAATTTTGGCTGTTTGTGTGCAACCCACCTCTTTCCCCTGAACTGAAACATAGCTGTCTCTTCCAGACCATTACTTCAGGTCTGCGTGTTTAATCGTGTAATTTACATCCACATGGAAGGGAGGATAGATCGTGTCGTTGAAGCCATATGAAACGAAGAGTCCCATCAGGAAGAAGATGCCAGCAAATATGAATTTGCTATAGGTTGCTATAGAGAAATTAGAAATTAGAAAAAGATGAGTATTGACAAAAGAAAATTTAGAGTCAGAAAACCTCTGAATTAATAATAAAAGTTTATATTCTTCTACTCACTTAAAGAGTGGAATTATGTATTATAAATCTCCAATTCATAAAAAAAAACTTATTAAAAATAAATGTAAAAACAAATTTGTTGAAATGAACTTAAAAGATGAACAAACATTCTAAGTAGATACATTTTAAAGAGGAGTAAGTTGAATGAGAATTTGAAGGGTCTCTCCATTGAAATTCATTATAATTTTTTTTAAATAAAGTTGAATAAATTTAAAAATATAAATGTTAAAAATGAGAAAAATAGAAGCATTAATGTCCGAAAGAAGAGGAATCCAGTGTGGATCCAGTGCTTTTCAAGCATTCACACTAATTAAAATATATTCAGACTAAACTGAAACAACACCACTTATGGATGGGTTCTATAGAAAATAGGAAAATGTGTTAGTCCAAAGCAGTGTCTCTGTCTTTGCAAAAGAATACGTTATGAACCTGAATAGATGAGCGTGTTTATTCAGACAAATATGCACAAGGTCTTGTTATCAGGATCATCTTATTGAAAAGACCAGGATGAATCTGGTAGAGAGAATTATGGCGTGTTTAAAGTCATAATTTCTAAGTTCTGCCTCAAGTCAGACTTCCAACTCGGAAAGTCAAACCAGCTGCAGTACACGTAAACATCAGTAAAACTATAAAACTTGTATTCAGTACTG